>NC_142504.1:105863936-106177031 GCF_057876585.1 Rhinolophus sinicus
GCCACTGAAATGCTTCTCGGAGGAAAGGAGCGCCCCCACGTGGCTGTATTGTGTTTCTCTTCCAGTGGCAAACTGCTGCTGGGAGGCTCTATTGTTGGATGGAGAGATTTGAAACTTGAGGAAGTTGGGGTTACTCCTTTAAGGTCACCAGGCTAGTAAGTGGCAAAGGTGTCAGTTGAACCCAGGACCTTACCCACGAGGCTATTTTGCCTCCCCAAGGAAGTATGTATAACAATTCTTCCTTTAAAACACGTTGTGTATAATTATACAGGAAAAACTTCCACATTAACCTGTTAATCTATTCTCAGTGCAGCATTCAGAGTGAGAAATGAGTGCAAATGAAAAATGAGACCTTGTCAGTCATCTGCTCCAATTCCTCCAATGGCGATCCATTGCTCCCTGTGTGACCTCATCCACCTCTCTCCTAGCTGCCGACTCTTGGCTTCCTCACTTCCACACGCCAAGGTTGCTCCCTCCTCGTGCCTTTGCATTTGCTCCTCCCTCACACTAGAATGCTTTCCCTCTAGAATCTAGGTGTGGGCAGGGCTTGCTCCTTCACTTCCTACAGGTGTCTGTGCAAACATCACCTCAGAGCAGCCTCTGCTGACCCCCCAATGAAAAACAGCCCAGAACCATGCCTGGTCCATAAGTGCTCAGCGTGTATTTGTGAGTGGAATGAATGAATGAATGAATGAATGAATGCACCCTAGGCCTTCTGACCTGGGGGGCATCGTGTTATGGCCCTCCCTCATGTTATTGCGTCAGAGGAGGCTCGCTTCTGTCTCGCCCAGTGGTTCTCAACTCTGGATGCACATGAGAGTCCCCTTGGGGGGCTTTTAAATCCCACTGATTCTCCCAGAAAGTACCATCTCAGCCCAAAAGAACCATACTCTCCAGGGGTGTGGTTCAGGCAACTGAATTTTGTATGAGCTTCCAGGAAGAGATTCACTTCTTTCAGAAGAGGTTCACTTCTAAGAACCATATTTTTAGAGTCAGCCTGACATACCAGCCACCAGAAACTACTATTGACAATGAACGCAGCCATCCTATTTCCTTGGGATCTAGGGCGGAGGGGCTGAAATTCCAAATTTCAGCCTACAGCAGGATCACGAGGTCACTGTTTGTGGATCTTTACTGAGGAAATGACCAATGTACCCTCAATTTCCTTTGGATTTTCTGATTGCCTCAATGAGCATCTGAGAGACCAGACCAAACATAACCTTTTGTCTTATTTGCTGTGTTTTTAGTGAGAATGCGACTGCATTGTATTTCTTGGAGTACTACACTAAGCCCTACTGCCGGTTCGGGCCATTCCTCGTGGGCCTCTTTCTGAGCATTTTCATGCACCAAAACCACCAGGCAAACATTCTCAAAACCAAGGTAAGGTTTCCCCCTGCCTCACTGGCAGGGCCAAATCTGTTTGTGACGGGGGTGACCCATCTGGCCAGGCTCTTCCAAAGCCACGGCAGGAACACTTTATTGTGTTGTCATGTGCTGGCGATGCCTTGGTGCTAGAGAATACGAGGGACCTTATCTCCTTGCCAGAGCCTGACTCTCCTTCCCTCATTGAGTCCCTCAGAAAGCACCAGACCTGGACCCCAGTGGGGTCCCATCCATCAGCACCTCGGTACAGATGCAGGGAAACCACCGATATGGGGAAACACACTCAGTGAGATTACAGTGGCAATGAGCTTACTTTTCATAGCACATGCTCTTTGGTTTTGATGGCCAGGATTCTCGGTCGGATTTAATGGTTCCATCTGAGAATCAGGATGTAAGGTGTCTATAAGGAGAGCAGTTATTACTGTGCCTTCTGGGGTGGGCCTTAAGCACACAGTTCCTTCCCTGGCTCCATTGTGAGTAGTCATTCTGGTTCATCAGTCAATCATGTTACTGTCACTCAAGCCGGAAACCTGGGTTCATCTTGGAAGCCTCCTGCTGGTTGCCCACTCTGCCCCATCCCACCAGCCACCATGCCTGCCGAGTGCTTCTCCTGCCATCTTCTCTTAGCCTCTCTAACTGACCTTGTTGAAGCTCTTCTCATTCCTTGTCTGGACTTCTTCAGTACTTTTCTTGCCTCCAGCCTTGTTGACCTCAAATCCATCCTTGGGCAAGCAGTTTTAAACACGACCTTGGCCTTGGTCTTGAGCTGTGCAAAACCTTTTTAGTGGCTTCCACTGATCCATAAATACCACAAGACCTGTGGGCGGGACATGTGTTACCCACCTCCGATTCCCCAGCACTTGGTTCTGAAATCCTGATTCTCCGCAGGCATTCAATAAATGAATGAAAGAATGATAATTTGCTTCTCAGTGGAAAAAGGACCAGGAATTCCCTTGCACGATTAGGGTACAATGCCGGCCCCAAATTCCCTGTGCTGGGCCCCACCTTTGTTTGCCTAGGTCTTGTGGGTACCTCACCTAGACATTCCAGCGAAGGCTGTGGTCCTTGGAAAATCTTGTGGTACTCATGGCAGGAACAGGAGATAGGGCTTAATTGGAAGGTACGGCTATACAGGGGCCTATGTGACTTCTCCAATAGGTCAGAGTTATGATATTACCCTGAAATGCACAATTCAGTTGTAAATTACAGTGGAGTGCCATTAAAGAGGTGCTTCAGGGTAGCCCAGGTTACACGGGTGCCCAGGGAGAAAACGGGTGCAAGCAAAGGGGACAACCTAAAATGGAGATGGAACATTCGGGAACCACTCTGAGGACGAGGTTAGGACCAGAGAGCATGGAGTTAGACCACAGTCAAGCTGAGCTGGAGAAACAATGGAGAAGGATGGGTCAAAACCTTTAGAAGCCAGAAAAGAAGGACACAGAGGCCAAGCTGGGGGCAGCTGGGGCATATGCCATGGGCTAGGAATGAGGTAATACAGTGTGCATTCTAAGTAATGGATGAAAGGGGATTCCCAGCTAAAACAGGGGACTTGTGGAGAGCCCCTGAGGAAAAACCTTTTCTGTAGCCAGAACTCAGGACAGGAACCTGAGACCCACGGAAGAAAGAGATTCTCTTAGTGACAAGATAGTGGATGGATAAGATGCTAGTTCAATTCAATGTAGATGTCGTCATAGCAGCTTGAGAACTGGAAGAGAGAAGCAGGGGAGACCCTTAGAAGATAGATCTGAGTCTGAAAAGGTCAGGTAAGGTGACTAAGATCTAAGATATGGAACTGAGCCCAGGAATAGAATTTAGTGATTAGTGTGTGGCCCAGGTAGGGGCTGTGTGCTAACAGCCCTCACATTCGTGGTGGGGGCAGAACCAATCAAGAAACCTTTGGCTTAGGGACAGCATGAGAGATTAGTAGTGGTGGGAGTGGGTTAGTGCATTATCTTTTTTCTTTTCACTTTCATTGAAAAACGATTCAAGATTCACAGCAAAGTAGCAAAAGTAGCCCAGGAAGTCTCATGGCCATTGACAACCAAGAAATTGACATTGGCACACTCCATAGACCTTAGATCCACCAGTTTTATGTGCACTCATTTATGTGTGTGTATAGTTTTGTGCAATTTTGTCACATGTGTCCATTTGTGTAACAACCACCACAGTCGAGGCAAAGAACTTCTCTGTCACCACAAGATCTCCCTGGTTCTACCCCTTTATAATAACACACCCCGCCCTCCCCTACACTGCCCCAACCCTAACCACTTGTAACCACTAATCTGAACCTTCCGTTTTAGTCAAATTTGGGCACTGATTGAGGTTTACAAATACATACCTAAAGTGACAGTGATAACACATAAAAAGGAAGTTGCTGTAACAGGGAGTAAACACACAATGGTCCAAACGCACTATGAATGGCATCTTTCCTTTCCCTGTAGGCACAGGCTCTGCTGGGGTGGATTTGCTCCCTGTCCATCATGTTTGCAGTGGTCGCTCTGGCCTACACAATGGATGACACCTCTGTCACCCCCTCAGCTGCCGCTGCTCTCTACCAGGCCCTCCACCGGACCTTGTGGGCAGCGGCGGTCGGCTGGGTCGTGTTTGCATGTCAGGAAGGCTATGGAGGTATGATGCCTGTTTGGCTCACACGGTCCCTTTAAAGATAATTCATGTGGAAACAATGCACACAGAGGGCTTTGACTTGTTGATGAGTGACTCAAAAACATCAATTTGTCTTACAGACCGAGCACAGAGCCCAAAGCCCATGTTCTGCGTTTCTGTGAGACAGTTGCCTTCTCAGAGAGTTGATTATTCAATGGGGTTGGGAAAGCGGAGAGACCGGGAGACTCCACTAGGCTGAATAACGGTCCCCAAAGATATAAGGTCCTAATCGCTGGAACCTAGACGTGATTAAGTCAAGCATCTTGAGATGGAGAGATTATCTTGGATTATTCAAGTGGACCTTAAATGCAATCTCATGTATCCTTATAAGAGGGGCAGAAGGAGATTTGACCATATACGCGGGAGACGGGATATGAAGAAGGAGCAGAGAGATTTGAAAATGCTGGCATTGGTCGGAGTGATGTGGCTGCAAACCAAGGAATGCTGGAAACTACCAGAAGCTGGAAGAAATAAGGAATAGATTCTCCCCTGGAGCCTGCAGAGGGGATATGACTCTGGCAACACCTTGATTTTGGCCATGACACTGATTTGGGACTTCTGCTTCCCAGATTGATGAGAGAATAAATGTTTGTTGTTTTAAGCCACCGTGCTTTTGCAATTTATTAGAGCAGCCATAGGAAATAAATCCAGAGCCATACAAAGTAAATACACTTATATTATAATTTCAGATGCAGATAAACACAGTGTCTAAAACTAAAGCAGGAATTGGAGGGTAACTGGAATAGGGGTGCATTTGCAAATATGTGGTACAGAAGCATTCCAGGCAGAGGGAGATGCTAAGGCAGAGGTCTGCAGACTGGAATGAGCAGAGCAAGTGGGAGAAATAACAAGAAGACCAGTGAGACAGGGATCAAGGGTCAAGGGGACAGAGAGATGGGAAGGAGGACAGAGAGGACGGCAGCAGACAGGTCCTGCAGGAATTCAGAGGCCGTGGGGAAGAATTTGGATTTTATTCTAAACACCATGTGACATAATCTGATTTGTGATTTAAAAAGATTAATCTGGATGTTGCACGAATGAGAGCAGAGAGACCAACAGATCCATTACGAAGCTACTGTAACTGTCTGTGGAGGAGCACACGTAGGATCCATTGAGGGTGTTAACAGAGAGGGGGTGAGAAATGCTCAGCTTCGAGATATGTTTCTAAGAGAGATTGACAGCACTCTGTGGGGTTCGAGACAAACAAAGGAGTCTGGGGTGGTGGCAAAACTTTTGTCTTGAGCCACTGAGCCAACAGTGCTACACCACCGGGTGCGTGAGACAAGGCTTGTGCAAAAGAGATGCAGAAGTTTCCTTTTCTTTCGTGGCTTAAAACAACAGAAATTGATTTGCTCACTGTTCTGGAGGCTAGAAATCCAAAATCCAAAATCCAAAATTCAGGTGATGACAGGGTCCTTCTGGAAGCTCTGGGGAAATCTGTGCCATCGTCTCCTAGCTCCCGATGGCTGTCGGCACCCCCTGGCCCTCCTTGGCTCATACGTAGGTGCGTCACTCCAGTCTCTGCCTCCATCTTCACGTGGCCTCCTTCCTCGTCTCTCCTCTGCGTCTGTGTCTCCCTTTGTGTCACTTATAAGGATGCCCGTCTTTGGAGTTAGGGCTCACCCTAATCCAAAATGATCTCATCTTAATTACATCTGCAAAAACCCTTATTCCAAATGAGGCCACATTCTGAAGCTCCAGGCTGACGTATGTTTTGGGAGACCACTGTTCAACCCACTACAGATAGCAGGAAGTCCTATGCAGAGAGGGACTTCTGACTGCATTTAAGTATAATTAATTTAAAGGAAATGGCCACAAGCTTGTGGCTATTATATGGGAAAGCACATTTCTAGAACTATGTCAAGTTATGGAATCTTTGCCCTGAAAGAGGCCTAGAAGTTGATCAAAGCAAGCTGCTCAATAACAGATGAAAATGGTATGTTGGCGATGGTAACTGCCTCGGCCCAAGGCCCAGCAGCTGGCGAGGGTGCGCCTTGAATCAGAACCTGGGGGAGTGAAAGGACTTGGCACCTTGTTTTATATGTGGACTGTTTGGTGCTCAGGGGTTAAAACCACATTAAGGAAGTAAACTGACTATAAACTCAATATTAGCATCTCATTTTTTCTTACTCCTGCAATGGGAAGTTGGCTTTAATTTTTTTTTTTTTTTGGTATATTCTCTTAATAATTATAATGAATAAAGACCTTCTTGCAAGAAGTTCGCAGACTTAGGTGCAGAACCCAGAGGGAGCGGTGGTGACAGGGTACCTTCACAGGCCCAGAGAGGGGAACTTGTGCCTCCGTGAATGTGTACCGTTCCCTCCAGGTTTGGTAAACCGGCTGCTTTCCTGCGGTATGTGGACTTTCCTGGCCGGCATCAGTTATGCTTGCTACTTGGTGCATCCTACCCTCATCATCCTCTACAATGGACTTCAGGAAACGCTTATTCACTACACTGACACCAACATGGTGAGTAGGCCCAGCTCTCAGCTCTGTGTAGCATCCCGCTCAGTTCTCTTCTGCAGCAACAAAGCTACCTATTGGCTTTGTGAGAAGCCTGGGTCTGTTGTTGTTGTTTTTGGGGGCCTATTGTTCTTTGTTTTTACTTCAGCACAGGATTACATCTTTGTTGTATCTTTAATGTGTTAGGACTGTTTGTCTACAGCTCCACTCATGCAGCCAGGATGATACAATTTAATATCCAAACACAATAGGACTCTTGAAGTAAGATTGTGTCCACTGTACCCCTCTTTCTCTCCAGTTCTATCTCTTCTCCGGACACTGTTTGCTGACCTTCATCGCTGGGCTGGGCCTCACACTCTTCATTGAGAAACCATGTCAGGAACTGAAGCGGTGCCTTCTGGGATCAATGCCTGCAGGGCCAGGAACATTCTAGTAAAACCCAAAAGAATGGATGGCCCTTTATTGGTGGTGATGGACAGACGTAGGGGTGGCCTCATTTATGTAGTGAATGCTTGTGTTCCTAAAAAGGGGTGTGAATCTGATTCTGTGAATGTTTACAGTATGTAAGTTTCCTTGTTTAATATATAAAAGAGTTCTAGGATAATCTTTTTAGCAGCATAATAATCACCCTCTGATGTACTTTTTAGCAAAAAAAAAATTCTGGATATTTTTGATCTGCTTCTGTATTTTCTATATAAATGATCACAGGAAAACATCAAATGTAGTAAATTTAATGTAATTTGGGTTAAAATGCTGACTTTCCTTATTAAAATTACAGTATGTAGTTGTCCTCACCATAATTGTATTTATGTTATTATAATACCTTTGTAGACTCGTAACTTTGTCTTGACCCCTCGGTGGTATAACTCACTAGCGTGTGCAATTATGGCTTTGTTGTTACAAACCTTCCAAACATTATCTTTTCTACCACGTGCTCCCTGTTATGGGTTAAGTTGTATCTCCCCCAAAAGATATGAAATCCTAATCCTCCTAGTACTTTAGGATGTGTCCTTAGTTGGAGATAGGATCTTTACAGAGGTGATCAAATTAAAATGAGGCCATGGGGAGTGTGTGTGGCCCTAATCCGACTCATGTCCTTATAAAAAGCAGAAATCTGGACACCAGTGACAGATATGCACAGAAGAAAGAACATGTGAAGACACACAGAGGGAAGATGGCCATCGTCAAGCCAAGGACCACCCAGGATGGTGGGCAAACCCCAGAAGCCAGAAGAAGCCAGGAAGGATTGTCCCCTGGAGCCCTCACCAGAGCACGGCCCTGCTGACACCTTGGTCTGGGATTTCTGGCCCTTGGAATAGTGAGCTGATACATTTCTGTTGTCTGAAACCAGCAGTTTGTGGTTCTTTCTTTGTTATTGCAGCACTAGCAAACGAATATAGTCCCTCAACAAAAAGTCCCATTGGAGAAGGAAGAGACCTTAGCAAGTGGTTTCTATCTTGACCCCCTCAGTTTCCAGCAGTGAGACCCAAAGAGAGTCGTAAGGCCAGATGGAGAATCTGGAGGTCTAGGTTCCTGCCTTAGTGTGTTAACCATCCCTACTTACATGTGTCTAATATTGCTTATAACAGCGTGCTCTGTGTACTTACTAATGGAAGGATTTCCTCACAATCGTGAGGCTACAAGGAGTTTCCCCATCTGTGTATGCTCTCTTTGCCCTCCAGTGGATCTGTGAGGAAGACCACTTAAGGGTGGGGAGGGCTGCAAACCTCAGTTCCTTTGACCGGCAATTGACAGCTAATGTCCTTTTCTAGTTAGTCTTCAGGAACAGGCCACATCTCCCTGAGGTCTCGCCTGTTGGCAGAATCTAAGCTGAGTGAGGAGACACGCCTCACCCTGGCCTGTTCAGTTTGTAATAAAACGCACCAAGTTGGCGGTTTTTTTGGGGGTAACTCCGAAGTTCTCGAGTTCCTCGCGAGCCCCCTGGTGGCTGGTTCGGCACCTGACCCCTCTGACTTAATTAGGCCTCACAGGAGCTCTTCAGGGCTACCGGCATTTACAGGAGGAACTTTGCAATCCAGCTGGACCCCAGCGGGAACTGACTCGCCTGCCAACATTGCTGAGCGCTCAAATTGCCAAGTGCTTCTAGTTATGAGGCTAGAAACCCAGGGCCTTGGAAATAGCTTCCCAATTACTAACATAACCTTTGAAAAATTTTTATAAGGAAAAAAATACCCTCTTTACTCTCACAATTTCATAAAACATAAAGTGGGGATAGGGCAGTCCAATTTGTTCTGGCTTTTGTTTCAGTCCAAAATGCCCTAGAAGTTGAAGATTTATAGACTGTGTGGACCTTCTTTGGATCCTGAAACAAACTGTAAAATAGCATGTAACATTTATGAGGCTCAATTGGAAATTTAACCACTGCCAGGGTATTAGATGATATTAAGGACTTATTGATTTTTTTTTTTAACGTGTAATGGTATTGTGGTTGGTTTTTGTTTTTTAAAAGAGTCCTTATCTGTTAGATGCATACTGAAATATTTATGGACAAAATGATGTAAAATCTGATATCTACCTCAAAATAATATTGGGAGGATGTGGGCTAGACGAAACAAGATTGGCCACGTAATAATGATTTTTCAAGTACACGGAGCCTCATTTTACTATTCTCTCTATTTTTGTATATTTTTGAAACTTATATAATAATGAAGTCAAACAAATTTCTAGAGGCCTCAGGGTCAGAGTAGAGTAAGCATCAGTAGATGGGTGCTGCCTCTGAGTCTTCCTGAATTCTGAAATCCATGTTCCATTTTCACATACCAACCTGTGGATAAAAACAGGTCCCATCAACAGTAGAGAACCACCCCCAGTGGATCTAAAGGAATGCCATCCCTCTTTAAATTCCTCATGACTGGTTTTGGGAGAGTCCAGAGATATCTCACCTGTCTGGTGAACTCCTGGACTCTGCTAGTTCCATTTTTCCAGAGCTGCTGTCCTCAGCCCAAGCCTGCCCTGCCACCAGGGCTTCTGGTGGGGACCAGCGTCTCCTACACACGCCAACGTCCCCACTCTGCCCTCCCAAGTGCACCGCCTTCTCCCGTGGCTTCTCTGGGCAGAATGTGGGCTGGGCTGGCCCGGTGTCCAGGCCACCATGTCCATTCAGAGCAGAAACAGTCTCCACAGATGCCACAAGCAGAGAAGTCCCCTCTGTCCCCATTTGTGCCATCTGTGCTTTCTCATTCAGGTTTTGACGCAGTGCAGCATGTTTTTATAGAAACTGCTCCTGCAGGATTTCCTCGCTCTAAGGTCCGTCTCCCTTGGATGCACTAGGAGTCTGTGGGCGCTAGTATGGAGTGGGACCCGTGACTGAGATTCACAAGGAAAAATGAAGCTTTCACTATATAATATTGAAAATCCCAATGGGCGCACAAAGAAGGTAGCATGTAAATAAGCCAAAATGACAGCATGGAAGTTCTTTGTTTGAAAATATGCAAACAGAAGCAAGAAAGAAGAAAAGCAAAATGGTGTGGAAAGGTTTGTCAGCTCAGGCATGCGAAATGAGCCAGAGCGCGGCCTTCTCTTCTATGTTGCTTTGTTTCAAGTAGAGTCGGAGTTTGGAACAGGCAGGGGCTTTAGAGATTATCTGTTCAGCGACATCCTTTTACAGTGATGCAGCTGAGGCCCTGAGAGGCTGTGACCTATCCAGATTCACACGCCAGTCACCATGGAGCCAGGACCAGAAGCCGTTCATCCACTGGTCTATGCGGGCAGGACAGAGGAGCAAAAGGAACACCTTTTTTCTCTCCATCTGCATACACGTTCTTATACACATAGAAGGTATATAGGTATATGTATGCATATACACATATATGCATATATATACATATTTATAGTCACAAACCTGTTCCTTTTCTTTCCAAATTTCCTGTTAAGAAAATTTAGAAAAATCAGTATTACCTGCCTTGATTTCTCTTACCTCCTCTGTGCACAGAACATTGATGAAGCAACAGCCACAGCAGTGGTTTCAGACCTGTGGAAATATCTGTCTTGTGGCAAACTTCCATCAACTCTCCCCCATTAGTGAGAGAAATCAGTTCCTAGGCTCTGCTCCCTTTGATTTGCAGATCTAGAAAGCTTTAGTCGCATGTGTTCAGGCGACCACAAGAGGGCAGCACCTCAGAGACCAGTGCAGGGCCCCATTTGCCTTGTGGAAATGCTCCAGAAGCTTCCTAGGAAAAATAGATTTGTTGAACTGTGATTAGAAGAATCAAGGTGTATTCATGGTTTCCTCTTTTTTTATTTTTTTATTAAATTAGTTTCAGGTGTACAAAACAATGTAATAGTTAGACATTTATCATTTATATTCCTCACACAGTGATAACCCCTCGCCCCCCATCTCAGTTTCCTCTTCAATGGCCAGCCTACTAAGGAATTTATAATGTCCTGAGAACCAGAATAAGTTTCCACTTAATCCTTTTGAAAATACATTTCTAACCTGTTTGTTATTTCCAACTGAAAACAACTTAACGTCTTTGCAGTGATTTCCACTGCCTTCTTTCTGAGGAACTTCAAATGAAAATTGCTTCATTTATTTTTCATTTGTTAAGATGAGGACTGCTTGTCAGACATGAGTTCATAGTTCTTGGATCTTAACACCCAATGCAGCAGGCAAATGCCCAGATATGCCCTTCCCTCCCCACCCTCACCCCCACCTAAGGGACAATGCTGGACCTCCATCCTGGGTGACAGAGATCTCTTTGGATTCCTGGGTCAGGGGACAGCTCGGAGGGCTGCTCAGCTCCAGGCTGCTGTGGGGATTGCAGGACTTCTGAGCAAGACTGACTGTGGGGCCGGCCCAGAGGTGCCGCATACCTAAGCACAAACATGGAATCCGCATCCCCCCTGGGGATGAGGAAAGGTCCAAGTGCCTCCTGGGACCACTTCGGGAGGAGATGCTCAGGACGTGGTGCCCTCCGGCATTGCTCGGCTCTCAGACTGACTTCCACAGTCTGTCCTGGAAGCTTCCTGGGTTTCCCTGTGGGTATTGAATAGAGTGTTACAACATTGATGATAAGCTCTCCCCGGAACTACAGTGAGACAGAAGTGCAGAGTAGGTGGTTTGGGGGCATGGGCCAAGGCAGAGCCCAGGGAGGTTTCTCTAAGCAAGTCCTTCCCAATGTGGTCCCGAGACCACCGCCACCAGCAGCAGTAGCACCGGGGAACTGGTTAGAGATGCAAATTCTCAGTTTCCAATCCAGACCCTCCTGCATCAGGCGGGGCCGACAATCAATGTTTCAACAGGCCCTGCAGATAAAATTCGGATGTGGGCTCAAGTTTGAGAGGCACCAACGCAGTATGTAAGTGGAAATGTTCATGGAAGCAAAGCCAGGTGGAACTCGCTGCGAATTACAGAGGACATGAGAGCAAGAATATAGGAAAAAAGAGTAAAAACTGAGAAGAAAAAAAATATTCAAGCAAGCGTGGAGTGCAAGAGCGTCGCCTCCCCTGCTGTGTGGTAAGAAAACCCTAGTTGCACCTGCTCCAGGGAATATTAGCAGCAACTTGCTATCTATCTAGAGCCTTCCACCCTGCTCTGTCAAATTTATTTAGCTAAAAACAACTCTTGTAGTAGTGACCTTTTATTCAGCTAATCTTACTCCCATCACCGTCTCCAAAGCACACAGAGACACTGGAAGGCTGCTGAAAATCTTTCAAGTCTCCTGCATACTAAAGCTTTCCCAAACACTGTGTACTTTTCAGAGACAGGTTCTTTTTATTGGGATTTCAGATTATTGAAAGGTCATCTGTCTCCCGTTCCTAGAGGGATTAAAGTGAAACAGAAGAGAGGAGAACAGATTGTGATGTGTGCTTCCCTCCCTCAACTGGCCGTGCCGATCCGACTGCAGCTGTGTGTAGCCAGTGGCAAGATTCTGGAATTCTTCCTGAACAGATCACGGTGAGCCCAGGAGGCTGCAGCAGACACAGACGGCTCGTCGGCAGCTCTCCCAAGAACGAGAACGTTCTCCAACATAAAGTGACTCCTTCCAGATTTCTGCTGCTCCAGCTGCTGGAGTTGCATGTGACTGCCTCATGCCTCAGTTTCCTTTTCTGGAAAATGAGAAGTTCAGGGCCTTCGTACCGCCGACAGCCCTTTTGTTCATCTCTGTTCCTTTTCTCTCGTTCCCCTCTGGGCTCTTTTCTGTGTTGCAGCCATCGGCACTCCTTGAATTTCCTTCTCTAATCTACCTCGTCTGTGCTGTTTCCTAATCTTAAATTAACTTTCATATCACCCAGCGAGCCACTTGCCTGTCTTGTTTGAGCCCACAAAATCTATGGCTTGAGGGATAAAATGGGAAGTTAGAAGACCCAGTTTTTGAATCGTTCAACAAGCCACTAGACTCGAGCCTCAGTTTCCCCATCTGTAAAGTGCTTACCATGAGCAGACAGGATTATCTCATTTAATCCTTACAGCAACCCTTTGAGGTAGGTACTAAACAATTTTTTGAAGTCAATACAATCAATATCCCCATTTCGTAATTGAGCTCAGAAATGAGGCTGTGGGGACAGAGCCCCAGAAAGCAGTTTCCAGGCTCTCGGCCTCATGTGGGAAGGTGCTGGCTCGGGTAGTAGATGGCCGTCAGCTATGGCTAGTTGGCTGTCAGCTGTAACCAGTGAGCCATTGGCCACTAGTATAACTGCCGCGGCTGTGCTGGGGAGTCGAGTCGAGGAGAGTTGCCGGTCGGTTTGCAGAAAAGCGGACAGTAGGTCGCACGTCGTGTGAATCCAGCCTCCAGTGAGACTATAGTGGTATGACTCCCCAATCTATGGCTCCGTGGGTGTTCCTTTTTGGCCTCACCATGTCCTGCGTTCTTATGTGGGGAGCGGGAGCTGAGACCCTGCAGGCCACCCTGCACAACAGAGGCTCAGAGGAGTTGAGTGAGTTCCTCAAGGTCACACAGCTCACCAGTGGCAGAGCTGGGATTCCAGTCAGGCATGAGACCCCAGCAGCTGTGCCCTCACCACTACTGAGTATTAACACTGGCTCTTCCTGCCTTGCAGTTTTGTCATAAGAAGGAAATGAGACAACATCTGTAAGAACCTTTTGAAAAAGTTAAACTACCGTATACAGGGAAGGATATGGTCTGTGTTTTTTCAGGTCAGTGGGGGACAGCCTTTGCCCTCCTTCCTGTCCAGTTACTGTTTCTGTCCAAGTTGTCTGGCCAAATGATTTAACCAGTGCGGTCAAACCAGAGGGAGCAAAAGAAAAACAGTTTTAAAAGTCTGAAACAGAAATTCGCAAGCAGAAGCCGCATGATGGAGCTGAAGTGCAGGCTGGCAAGTCTGGTTCAATAAAATAGGGCCTCCTCTCCCACTGAGGCCACAGACACCCCGCCCCGAACCCCAACATAACAACCAGCCTGTGCCGCGATGTGGCAGGGACTGCTCAGAATCTAACCCAGGACTTTCGCTCGACTGATAGAGGTTTTTCTTCCACTTAGAATTCTCTCTTCGTCTGCATTCTCATTTCTGTCTTGCTCTCTAACTACTGCCCCTGCCCCCATCCTGTCACCCTTTCCCTTTTTGTAAGAGAGACTGCTATTTGTCCACCAACAACCATTTTCTCTTTTGTTTATAACAGCAGACACTTAGTAGCTGGGCACACGTTTGCCCAGCCTGATGCCATCTCCCAGCCCCGCTGGCAGGTAGAGCCATGCGACCAAACTCCCACCAATAGAAGACGGGCAGAAGTGCCACCACCTGGGACGCTCTTCTTCTTCCTGCAGCCTGGAACTGCCATGGCAGGGACCCATCCTTGACAATGCTGTAAGAGATACAGAAGGCTGCAACCAGTCACATGTGAGTGACAGAAACTTCTTTGTTCCTTAAAACAGTCTACTGTTGAGTCTCTTTGCTAGAGCAACCTTGTGTAGTCCTGATGAATACAGCTTCCCCCCCTCCTGTCCTCCCTCCACCACTTCACACTCTTCTTTCTTTTCTATCTTCACCTCCCATTCACCTGCGAGGTTCTAGAACCAGCTCTTCTTGGGACTACCTAGCAATCACATTAACGCTGGGGCTCTCTTTACCTTAATTATCAGAAAGGTAGGAGAATGTGGGCCTAATTGTCTCCATCTCAAAAGACCAATCTCAAGCAACTGTTAAAAATGGATTTTTTCTCATTATAAAAGAAACACTGGAACTAATCAGTGGTAGTAGCAGGGTTGCAGGATACAAGGTAAATATACAACAACAGTTTTCCAATATAGCAGCAATGAACAAGTAGAATTTAACATTAAAAACACAATACCAATACAGAGAATTTTTTTGATCAGTAAAACTACTCCATATGACACTGTAATGGTGGGTACATGTTCTTATACTTTTGTCCAAACCTATAGAATGCACAACACAAGTGAACTGTAACATGAACTATGGACTTTCCGTGATAATGATATGTAGATGTAGGTTTATCAAGTAACATACATACCACTCTGGTGCAGGATGTTGATAATGCGGAGACTATACACGCATGGAGGCAGGGCATATGTATCTGAGGCAGGAAATCTCTGCATCTTTGCTCAATATTGCTGTGAATCTAAAACAGCTGTCCAAAAGTCCTTTAAAGGAAGCAACACACATTTTCAATTCGGAAACCTTGGAGAGACTAATGGAAGCTAAAGGAAAAGAAACGAACCAAAGAAAAAGAAAACGTCTTACAATTCTACTACCCAAAGGGGGAAAAAGATGACTGAAACTGTTTTCTCTTTGGTATTTGAAAACAGATGCCTATGACTTCATGTAAAAAACAAAGAAAACTTCAATAATGGCAACGCAGATCAGACAAAGAGAGTTGATATCTTAAAAAAGTCTTTTAATAGAGTTTACAAGCGCTCCATGTCTATTTCTATAATACATATGCTAATGTAAGTACTTACCATTTCCTGACTCAACAGAGAGACGCAGACATGTGCTCCATAGAATCCAGGCGGAGTCTGGCCATGGGGCCGAGGTGTGCTCGCTGCCTATGAGCTCAGGATTCAGGAACACCATTTGATCTGTTTTCAGTTACTCTACTCCTCCCCAATTCAGATGCAAAATAGCTCTGAGAATACAGTTTCCCAGTGGCTCTGGTCGTCCAGGTGACTGACGTTACTTCTGTGCCATATCTTGTTAACGTGTACAAATGCTCTCTCTGCTCGTGGAGCGGAACTAGCTATCTCCTTCTCTAGCCTGTAGATCTGCAGGGACCTGTGCCTGTGCCTTAGACGTAGGGAGAGGGAAATGCCATCTCCTTTCCTCCCACTAGGAGACATGAGTGTAATCAGTATCTAATGATCAACTTCTAACGTGAGCTGCTCTGGTCTAAAAAGAGGACTTTTACCTGCTGCTGTGAATACGGGAGTGGGCTTGTTTAAGCACCATGGGGGACATTTTCCAGAAGGGAGGGGAGCATGGCCACATTTTTATCAGGTGTGGAAGTGAGCCTGTTAAGGAGTTAATGTGGATTGAGGACCTACCATGTACCTGAAGATGTGTGAATCCCTTTAGATGGAGTATTTTACTCAACCCAACCCAAAGCCACTGCTATTATTTCCATAATATAGTTGAGGAAAATGAGATGCAAAGAGGTTAACTAACTTGCCCAAGGTCACACAGCTAGTAACTGACAGAGAAGAGAAGGGTTTGAACCAAAGCCCACTGATTCCTGGGCCTTTTGCTCTTGATCAGCGCTCAAACAAAGAATAGATAGAGGGCAGTAAATTACAGGCTCTGAGAACAAAGGTGCTCGAGGAAGCTCTGCAGTGACAGAACAGAGTCTATGGTCCATGGGGCAGCTTCATTCCACTTGAGACCTGCCGCTTGGCTATAGGAACGTCGTGCTCTGTCCCCCCTCCTGCAGCGAGCTCTGTGGGGCTCTCCCTTCTGTGCCCTAATCCTTTACTTGGTGCTCCACAGAGAAGGCTCAGTACCAGCGACCAGTGGGTTACCTGGGGTGATAGGACATCACTAGACATACTAAATGCACTTGAACTCTCCCTTCTCTGCAGATGTCTCTGAGGAGAACGGGAGCGAGGAACGCCTGCCAGGCTGTTTCTGGGACCATTGGTTCTTGGGCCAGGTAATTTAGCCCACATGTAGGAAGGAACAAGGAACCAGTACTGCGAGACTTGAGATCACCAGGTTCATGACGCCATTTTTAAAAAAGGATGTGAGAGTGGGAATTTGGTTACAGCCCTAAGCCTTGACCCCTGAATGCATATCTGGGGTCTCCAGTGAGAGAATACATTTTTGGCAGGTGAAATGTTTTTTTCCCCTTGAGTTACATGCTCTTCAGCCCCTCTCAACACCCAGAATCTATCTAATCCATTCAATGGCACTGGAAAGTTTTCTTTAACTTGTCTTTTACCTTTCATCCATGTGTCAAAGCCTTTTGAATTAACTTCCTAGGGCTGCTGCAACAAAGTACCACAAATGGGGTCTTAAACAGTAGATATTTATTCTCTCACCGTTCTGGAGGCTAGAAGTCCAAGATCAAGGTGTCGGCAGGGTTGGGTCCTTCTGAGGACTCTGAAGGAGAATCTGTTGCATGTGTCTCCTCTGGCTCCTGGACGTGTGCCAGGATGGCTGAAGTTCCATGGTTTCTGCTGTGTCACCCTGACCTCTGCCTCCATCCTCACATGACATCCTTCCTGTGTGTATATCTGTGTGCAAGTGTCCCCTTTTTATTAAGACACCAGTCCTATTAGACTAGAGGCCCACCCAACTCCAGTATGACGTCATCTTAACTAATTATTTTTGTAAGGACCTTCTTTCCAAATAAGTTTGTGCTCTGAGGTACGGGGTACGGACTTCAACATAGGAATTTGCAGGAAAGCAAAGGACATGATTCAACACATAACACCTTTCAAAACTTTACATTTCTAATAAGGCATTTCCAGAGGTTCTCTGAGACAATATTTTCCACTGTGAAAGAGGAGGTGTGTGAAAGAAGCCGTTAAAGAGGAATAGTGAAACTGCTGTTCACTGTTCAGAAGATCACTGTCATTGAAGATGTGAAAATGCGAAATTACCCCCCAAGAACACTGTTCCCTGCGCTCTGTGAGCTGACACAGCCAGCCTTGGCACGGGAGCGGAGTGCATTTCATCCATGAAGTCTATTATTTTTGCAATGCATTTCGAAAAGGCAGTAGAAGCAGCAGTGGTGGTGTGACTTTGCTTCCCCCGCCCTCACTCCGGCTCCACTGTCTGCTCAGAGACACAGAAGGGAGGCTCTGTGCTCTTCTCCCTGCACGTTAGGGCCCAGTCTCCACTTCTCAGCCTTAGGTCTACTAAGGGGCAGGTTGCAGCAGGGCCCTGCCAAAAGGAGTCTTTCTTGTTTGCACCCACAGCCTCTCCTGTGTTGTATGCAGGTTTCCGACATGCTCTGTTGTTTGGATGGTCCTCTACGCTGTGGTGCGGCTACAGCTGACCAGCGCCAGGCAGGCCTGTGGGATGGAACAACTAGAGGGCCACGAAGGGACAGCCGATACAGGTGGCCCAACTACAAAGGCCAAATGGGACTCAGCCTGGACACACAGCTTGGAGACTAGAAGAACCGTGTACACAAGACAAGGGATTCCTCGTTTTGTGTTTTCAGTTGTGAGGGTCAATGTGGGACCTGTTTCTTGGGGGCAATGATATTTCCCTTTGCTGGTCCTGCCCATCATGTCACAGGGACTCTTTTGAACAGTGCTTATTGCTAACGTTTTCTGGTAGTGCCCTAAACAGCCAATCAAAGAGCTGTGTGTGGTGGGGACAAAGAGAGATGGCATGAAAGTGGCTCGGATCCCAGGAATGGCTGAGTAGCCCTGTGAAGACTTGGGTACACAAGGCTGCTTCCAACAGCACTCATGTGGCCTCGCTGAGCGCTAAGGAATGGAGGAGACCAACGTGAAGACCGGTGTCTACAACCTGCCTCATCCCTACCTTTGCCCTGTCTTCATGTCCAGGAGGGTTACCCACCTCTTCTCTCCATTGTCTTGACCATTCTCTGTGAGAAAGTTCTATAAAGTTCCTCTGATGGGCTAAATGTTCGCCTTAGGGTCAAGGCCTTCTTATTTTCCACTTCTGGGGTCATTTGTCTATTCAACAACAGCACGCCCGATATCATATTGGGGCTATAGCCAAGCTTCTTCCCAGCTTCTTGACCTATTTCTCCTGAATCCTCAGAAGTCTGGTTGGCCTCCTGCAGGATCCCTGACTGACCTCCATTCCTCTCCAATGTCCATGTTCTTCTCTAGGTTCTGTCTCAACTTTCTGCCTGGTTTGCCTCAAACCCTCTCATTCCCATGGAGTCCTGGGTGTTAAGCTGCTTTACTTCTGTTGCTCAGGAAAGGGTCTTTCTAGAATCTGTACACTGACCAGGAATATCGAAGCTAGGGAAAAGCGCCAGTGCTACGGTCAAACATGGTGGACGGAGTGAAGGAGCGTAAACCAGATGGGGACGGGCCTCGGTCAGGAAGGAAATGTCAACAATCACTGGTGAAATTTGAGCCAAAGAAATGGCAGAATCCCAAGTCTGAGAGAAAGGCAAGAGGCAGCTGAGGCTGGAGTGGATGTAAGTAGGAAACCAGATGTGGTGAATCTGGGTGAGATGGGTAGAGAGACATCTGCTGAAATCTGGTAGAACCTGAAGGTGGTATTGGAGGCTTGGCTTCGGATCCGCCTGGCTGATCTCCTGTACCAGCGTGTGTCTCTGATTCCCGACCGTTCACTGGGCTCCTGAAGACGGGCTCTGCCTTGGCTCCCTCTTCCCTAGGCCCTTGTGTATCGTGCCTCACATTGGACACCAATGAAAAAGGTACCTGATTTATATGACTGAGTGGGCCTTGTCCAAGCAAAATAATTTAGTGAAATAGTGTTAGCACTGGGATTCTTCTCTCTGGAGGTTCTTTGGAGTCACATGGATGCTTTGGGTGGGAAAATCTTGAATCATTGGGGGCCACGAATCTAATAGCCCACCAAGCCCCACAACCCACTTCTGAGCAACAAGTCCCAAAGCCTTGGGTTTGGGAATCCTGAAATCACTTAACATTGTTCCCTCTCTTTCGCTTAGTCTTCTGTTCTCATGCTTCCTGATACTTAAGACTGAATTGAACTTGGCTTAGTTTATGGGAGTGGGGAAGACTCTGAAGACTTTCGATCTTTCTTGAAACACTGATATTGATTTCTTGGTGGTGCGAGGTATAATGAGTGAGACAGCCATCTTAGGTCTACTCCTCTCCTGTAAATCAGCATAAAACCATGGAGGCGACGACTGTTGGGATCAATAAAACAGGGAGTTGACAAATAGGACAGAACTGTGGGAACACGGAATGAATCCCTCTCATATTTCTGATCGCAGAGTGTGGCACGTTACATTCTCTCTCACAGTGGACATTTCACAGAGGGCTTGTCTGTAAGGTATCTGGCTTGCTGGTACTTATCCAGCATCTCATCTGAGCACACGGAAGTTCGGGACTCTCTGCTGGTTAGCACGTGACCAGGTTGAGATTGGGCCCTGTTCTTTTTATCTTAGTGCAGGACACTTTGCAGTATTATGTGCTGCATTTCTTGACATCAGTGTGTTTTTGTTTCTTAAAGCAGAACTTTTTCTCTAAACAGAAGTGGAACCCTGTAAACAAAACCACTAAAGGCCAATTGATCTAGTTGCAATGGGGTAAGACACTTGGAGTCCTGAGATTATTTGAAGAAATCTCAAGTGTCTTTTGTGTCCCAGGAATTGTGTTAGACTCATCCTCGTAGGTCCCCATGAGGTGAGCATATTCTAATCTTAGAGATAAGAAGCTGAGGACCTAAGAGGTTGAAAGACTTGTCCAGGTTACTCACTTGATGTTATGGGATGAATTGTGTTCCCCTCACCCAAATTCATATGTTGGGGTCCTAACCCCAGAACCTCAGAATGTCACTTTATTTGCACATAGGGTCTTTGAAGATGTAATTAATTAAGATGATGACATATTAGAGGAGGGTGGGCCCCTAATCCAATAGGACTGGTGTCCTTATACAAAAGGGGACATTTGGACACACATTGGGAGAATGCCGTGTGAAGATGGAGGCAGAGGTGAGGGTGATGCAGCAGAGCCCCAGAACACCAAAGATTACCAGCAAACCTCCAGGAGCTCGGGGAGAGGCACGAACATTCTCCCTCCCGGGCCGCAGAAGGAGCCAGCCCTTCCGACACTTTGATCTCAGGTTCCCAGCCTCCAGCACCGTGAGACAATATGTGTCTGCTGGGTCAGCCTCCTGTTGGTGGTACTCGGGTAGGGTCGCCCTTGCAGACATACACTGGCCGTGGGGTGGAGCCAGGCAGCAAATTCAGGCCTGCTCCACTGTCCCTGCGTCAGGCTGTAAGGCCAAGGCGTGCCACCAGCCTGCTGCCAGGCAGGAGGGGCAGAGGCCTCAACAACACATTCAGGAACATATTTCTGGATGTTTCAGGGGAACCCCTGGGAATGAGGAGAGGCCGTGCTGGATGAATTGACCCTCAAGGCTTTGCTTTCCGTACCTTCTGTTTTCCTGGCACAGGCGATGAAAAGTGGCAGGGAAAAGATAAACAGTGGCTGCCAAGGTTGATGACAGATGCCAAGCAGTGCAGCAGGCGTGGGCGGAGTGTCTTCTAAATGAAGCGCCCCCAGACATGTCCACAGAGTTTCTGGACAAACGGGTCACTGCAAACACGATTTCATCCCTGCTTTGCACCAGCTGGACTTTGCTGTTTGCAAGGGTTGGCCCCGATGAACCCCCGTCCTCTGATTCAGACACACACACACTTCTGCTAACAGCACTTCAGCAGGCTTCTTGGAGACAAACAGACCTAGCCTGGGTTGCTTTACTTGCTTTGTTTGTCAGACAAATAGCTGGAAGGCTGTATGAGTCTGAAGGCTTCCAGCCATCAAGGTAAATAAAGTGATGGGAAATACATTATTTTGCAAATTAAAATAAAGTTCAACTGATGAGCAGCACCAAGGAAGATGTGCTCCTCAGATACTGGGAGCCTGTGAGAGCTGCCCCATGACAGTCAATAGACGCAGGGCAGAGTCTACGGGCGAGGTTACCATGTTAGCACAGGAGAGGATTTTCTGATGACTTCTATCTCATTCCTTGTCAATGGCAGGACACACAACTTAAGATGCATTTGAGAATCCATGACATTTTGTCTGGTATGAGAAACCCACCAGGGCCTAACTTCATTGTCGTTTTAGGGGACTCTCTAACAAGCTTCTCAAAGGTCACGTGACTCTCTAGATAGGGGACTGCAACGCTTTTTACTATTTTCTATTGATTAGGGCCCAGAAACCTTACAATCTAGAAAGTTAGATGATAGATTGTAGAAAATAATTGCTGATGAGATACCAATGATTTTTGTTAGTAAAGGAGATATTTCCAAAAGTTATGATTTTCTTTTTGCCCTGTAGGATATTAAGCCATTTAAAAAATATTATTCAGAAACCATAAGCCAACATTCTATCTATATCTATCTGAATTTCTTGTATCTTCCCTTAAACTGGCTTTGTCATTCTGCTGCTGGTTTTCTCATTAATGAGTTACATAAAACTTTGATATGTGCTCACTATGTATTTGAATGCGATTGTGTTTTTGAAACATCTGGGAAAGTATATTTGGGCATTCCTATCCCCTGTGTATGTGGCTTATTAAAACTCAGGCTCTAGACTACCAGGGATCAAAAATTACCAGCAATAGTATTGCTTGCCCTCTGAGTTCAAACTGTATTGTCATTTTTGCTCTCTGAGGAATTCCTTTCCTTTCCTGACAGTTCAACTGTGCTTTAAACTAAAAAAAAAAAAAAATAATAATAATAGTGGACTGTATTGAAAGAAATCTTTCTGAATATCTAGTCTGCCCTATTGATCAAAATGGAAGTCCTTCCAGTTGACTTTTTAAGCATCTACATGTTCACTATATTTTGCTAACTAGGGCCTTGCAAAGTAAATGCTTCTTTGCTTTCCCATCGTTTGCACTTCCAGTTTATCTCAAGGCTCTGAGAGTGGGAGGAAGGCTGGGGGAGGAAGGAGAAGGGTGGGTTCCGGGGAGGAGCGGGGAATGAGCAGTGCGAGGTCCCAGAAGGTGTGGATGCTAGGACACCCCGGGCTGTCACTCATCAGTGAAAAACCATTGCTGTAGCAGAGCCATGGGCAGCTCAGTGTGCACGAGGAGTGGCTTGGGGGCTCCCAGGGAGCCTCAGCTTTGTGGGGCTCACTGTGTTCCCTCCCTACTGTGGGGAATTGGGCGGACAATCTGCCAGGTGCTCCGTGAACTTCTCCAGGGCTCCCTGGGATCTTGTTCAATTTGAACAAACACAGAACTCTGATGGGCTGGCACTTCTGGCAAAGACATAGTTTTGCAAATGCAAAATTGCTAATGAAGTTAAGTTACATTCCACATAGCATCTGTTCTGTGACCAATTTACCAGCCTCTGAG
Source organism: Rhinolophus sinicus (assembly GCF_057876585.1). Classification (NCBI taxonomy): domain Eukaryota; kingdom Metazoa; phylum Chordata; class Mammalia; order Chiroptera; family Rhinolophidae; genus Rhinolophus; species Rhinolophus sinicus. The sequence continues at coordinate 105,886,890 of NC_142504.1, forward strand.
TAAATTGGCACTTGAGCGCGTCCTCAGGCAGCTGCCTGGGTGCTTCTTACCACGGGCTGCAGAGAACCTCTGTGCGGAGAAGGGGCAGGGGTGTACGAACAGAAGAATATTTACAGCCCCTCGTTCCCTTGTTATTGAAACCACCACCTTCTTTCCATCCCCACCGTTTCCATCCGAGCCTACCTATGCAACTGTAAAAATGTTCTGTGCTGCTTAAGACTTGGTTGGGAGCCGGTGACGGAAACCTAGTTTTATCCGGTTTACACTAAAAGGGGACTTTATTATAAAGATACCATGGGTCTCGTGGAACCCAGGACGGGAATAAGGTCATGCCTGGAACCTCTGGAACATGGACCTCAAACGTGGTCAGGGCTCACTCTCCGTCTGTCATCTCTGTTCCACCCTCTTTCTACAAACATGTTGTCTCTTCTTCTCTGGTTCATGGAGGACATGTGACTGCAGGTAGCTGCAGGCCCTGAGGGAAAGACTCCCAAATCCCAAAATGTTGGGGAAAGACTCACTGTGCAAGCTGCGTCAGGTGCCCACCCCTGGACTGGACCGGTACGCCATGGGGATGGCACTGTGCTCCACCCGGTGTGGTTGGCATCCCCGCCAGGACCTGTGGCTGCCATCAGGACCCTGTGGGAACACAGGGGCTGCTCCTGCACGTGGTGAGCCAACCTGCTCCTGGCTCTTCCCAAGCCCTCCTGCCTGCCTCCCTCTCCTCCTCTTCCTCCCCCCCTTTCTTACTATTGCTGATATTTGGCATGAAAGTCCTCATGGCTGGTTGTAACAACTGTAAGGCAAAGGGAGGTAATCTGAAGAGTCCGCCAAGATAGAAGAGGGTGGTAGTTGGAGAAATGGCTTATTTTGACATGAGCACATCCTGTGCCTGGATGCTGGCCCCAGCGCTGAGAGCTTGCTTGCTCTCAGCTCTCTCTTCTACGACATGGGGACTCTGGACTAGGTCTATACTACCCTGCACTGTCTCCCAGGACCTGCGTAGGGTCTGAGGACCCCAAGCTGGCCTACCCCAGAGGGAAACAGGAATTCAGATTCTAAATCTTCCCCAGATTTAGATGGTATGGCTGGTTCCTCCTCATCTATAACATTATAGATGTCTAAAGTTCTCCTGATTATTTATTTGTTTACGAGATTGTTGTCTCTCTCCCCGCTAGAATAAAGTGCTGCGCAAGCAAGGACCTTGTCTGTTTTGTGCACTTTTGCATTCCCGGGTCCTTGAACAATGCAAGTGGTAAGGATTCAATAAATAGATGCATTTTAATGAGTTTCTTTAAGAAGAGAACCCCCCTAATTTTGAACTCAGAATCCACATTTAGCAGGGTCTAAGAATTGTCAAATGTATTACTAACAGCTTTGCCCCACCTCTCAGCGTCTTACTTTTTAATCTCTACCTTTGGACCCCTTGCCCCAGCACAGACGGCCGAATGTGAATTACGCACTTTGGAGGATAAGGGGTCACTTCAGAGTCTGAGACTAAGGTGAGTAGTTGACTTCTGAGATCACAGATACCATTCAGATGTAAAACCAAAAAAAAAAAAAAAAAAAAAACGTGAAGGGGGACGCTTTCTAGTACAGTCATCTTTCCTTGGAACCCCCTTCAAAACTCTAAGCTAGAGTACGGAGAGGACAGTTAGAGGACAATCAGTAGAGATTCCATCTTTGGGTCCACCCGCTGCCAGCTGAGTCGTGAAGGTATAGCCAGGTATAAAGAATTGTGCTCTTTTTAAGAATTGGTCATTCCAGAGTGGAAGGGCATCATCTGGACTTCTGACCGCCTTGCCACTGTCCCCGAGTCACAACAGTATCGGGTAAGGGAACAGAGATGAGTGGAGAGTTTTATGGCCAAATTATGCTGAGTGACAGTGCTAAAACTCACCTGGGCGTCAGAAACACTCAGGAAGTCAGCCAAGAAATTACCAAAAGCCTGGTAGACCCACAGAAGTGTGGGGCTTGAGGTCAGACCACTCGTGATGCACGGGGATATGGAGGCCTGAGGCCACGACAGACCTCAGACACGTCAGTGAGGGCATGAGGACAGAAGCCAACAATTCAGCAGGGCAGGAGTCCCATCAAAAGACAGATAAGAGAGGCTGCCTTTCCCAGGATGCTAGAACAAGAGTGAGACTGATCAAGACAGAGAAGCAGATGCAAATGTGGTCCGTGAAAGTCAGGATATGCCTCCTTAACTCAGTTGCCATCTGCGGAGGAAAGGGAGAGGGTATGAGACAGTTTTTAAATAATCTCAAATTGACCCAGTTTTAAAACTGGAACTGACTATATGAAGTTGCTGCAAACCAGGCAGAAGGGGGTTTTAATATAACTTTTCTAAATTATAGGAAAATACAGTCACATTTTTGCTCTCAGAGGCCATGACTGTGAAAATTATACTTGCCACAGAACTTTCGAGGCCACAGCTGTGTTTCTACAGATGAGGAAACTGAGGTCCCAGGAGAAAGATGGGTTGGTTCACAGTGACACTGCTGTGTGGGAACACAGCTAGGAGGACGGCCACACCTCCCGAGTCTTGTCCCAAGGTACACAGCACCGTAGGGGATCCCTTCCCGTGTCTCTCAAACTCTTGAAGAAAGTGTTGAGCCACACACACTGTGTAGCAAATGTAATAAAACGTCCCTCTGTCTTTTTTTTTTTTTTTTTAATAGAGCATTCAGTTAAATTTAGAAGCCACATTTTAAAAATCTCTTGACTGTCTCATGACATGGGATATAAATCAAAATGAGCACCTTTGGTCATCTTCCTTCCTCTCACTCCCTCCTTCCTTCCTTCCCTCCTTCCCTCTTCTCCTCTTCCTCCCCCCCCTTTCTTACTGTTCCTCATGAGCATAAAAGTCCTCATGGCTGGTTGTAACAACGTAAGGCGAAGGGAGGTAATCTGAAGAGTCCGCCAAGATAGAAGAGGGTGGTAGTTGGAGAAATGGCTTATTTTGACATGAGCACTTAGGCAGAAGAGTGGGAGACAAACTGAGGAGGAGGGAGAGGCAGCCCACATTTCCAGCCTCTGATAATGACACCCCGGGCAAGAGTGCAGTTCTGAGACAGATCCTTCCACAGATGCAAAGGCAGAGCAGGCAGAGCATGACTCAGAAAGCTGGTGTCTGGCATCATTAACCAGGTGCCGCTGACTCAGACCTGAGATGACAGAATTCATTCCCACCAGCCAGCCGAGCTCCAGTGTTCTCACTACGACCAAATTCCAAGTCCTCCATCAGATGTCCTGCTGTTTGTGCTCCGCTGGACGATGAGTCCTGCCTCTCTCCATCAAGCACAAGTAGACCAGGCTCCCCGAGTCTCTGCAGCGCTCGTGACTTGGGCTGATGTTGGCTTCCAATGCCAGCCGTCTGTAGACCGTAACTTGAACTTGGAAACCAAAATTTGAAACTCCTACCTGGGACTGTGTCTGCTCACGCAGTCCCGGGGTCTTCAAAGGGCAGGAAAGAACTGAGGAGAGCCTGTGCGGTACAGAGAATGAATGGGACTATGAGTTTGGATTTGGCAGAGCTGGATTCAAGCTGTGACTCTGTCATCGCTTAGCTCTGTGACGTTGGGCAAGTTACTCATGATCTCTTTGACTTGTTTTCCATTCTTACAAAAAATAGACTTTTGTAAGAATGAAATTGATAATAAAATAAACACTTAATGGATACAAACTAAACATGCAAACAATCTTGGCTGGTATTGCTTCTGTAGCCGTTCCTCACCCCACCCATAAGGGCTACCCAATGTGCTAAGGGGTTTCTAACCCAGAGTGCATTCCTTTCCCTATGGACTCTCTAGTTCATTTGTCAAGCTGTATGGTCATCATGTCTGCACATTTACAGCTTCAACTGGATCTAAGAACTGTGTCTTATGCACCTCTGGATTCCTAGCGCTCAATGAAGCAAATAAATCAATAAATAAGAGAGTCCATTGTTCTTTGGGAGATTTCTTCAAGTTCTACTTCTGATTTCGAGAGGGGAGTGATGGTGTCTGGGAATTATAAAGAGAGGGTGTATGTTTAGGGGATTTCATACAGAAAATTGAAATGCTCATTTCTCCATGGAAAATGGAGAAATAAAGCAACACTGTTTTGATTTAAGATACACGATAAATCAAAGACAACTGTATAATGATCAAGAACTGGGCAGAGGAAAGCTTGATTTCTGATACCAGCTAAACTGGTTCTCCCCAGATACTGGCAATAGAGCCAATAGGAGCTGAACCCTGCTCCTTTTCCTAGGACTTTGGAGGAGACAGGCCAATAGGAGCTAAGCCTGTATTTGCCCTCACAGCGTTGCTGGAGATGGAGAAACGGGGAGCTAAGCCCCTGTCAAGGGTGGGCCTGGAGACCTTTGGGGCGCTTGGTCGGCCTTTAAGACCTCACTTGACTTTAATGACTTCTTTTGTAAGAACAAGTCAAACAGACGAAAACGGGGCCCAGCAGCATCAGGAACTGGTCCACGAGGGACCTCCAAGATCACAGCTGTCATGTGAGGGAACTTGTGGATGCTGAGTGTGGACCCTGCCCTGTGGCCAGGGGTGTGAGGTTGGGGGATGGCAGGTTGGGTGTCATGGCTTCTGCTTTTTCTCCTCCATCAAATGAGCCTCTTTTCCTGTTTTTAAGGGACTGGTATTAAGGAAGCACAATTTAAACAGCGTTGAGCATACTTTTTCATAAGTGGCTGTCCTCTGCTCTATTTTTGCTAGAGAGTTTAGGAGTTGTTCAACGTTTCATTAGAGTCTTTATTGATCGTCCAGTCTTTCAGAGGAGATGCCGGCCCTGGGTAGAAATTTGACCCAGAAGAATTCTGGATCCCTTTGAAGAATTAGATGTATGATTCTAAACAGAGAAATTGTCCAACAGCTGGACGATTCATGCTCCAAAACCACCCACAACTAAAACACACAGATGATTTTGTGTGAAATGTGGGACTCTTGCAACAGTGTTACATCTAGAGTTGCCTAAATTCTCCACTTCACTTTGGGTTGACAAGATTTATATATCTGACCATTATTTAAAATTTATTCCTTAAGGCCTAGTCCAATAATTTAAGTTTTTTGCCACCTCCAGGTTTAGCTAACTGTGTGATAGTGAAAAGTTATTTCCCTGTCATTCCCCCAGGGATGCATTATTGCGTCTGGTTCATCATCTTGGTAGGGAGGGGGCATTGTATGGGCTCTACTTAGCTCTTCCTACCATAATGGACCCTACCCATGGATGAGAGAGAGAATGTGGGGATTCTGAGAGTGACAAGTATCTCTATTCTCATTATATGTCCAAGAACTGAGGAAACGAGCACAGGTAGGTCTGTACACCAACTGGTCCCCTGTGGGTCAGACTTGGGCTAAGATGTCATCTACCTCCTGACCATTTTAAGTAGCCCCTCCTTTGACTTGTGGGCACAGTCTATTTGTGATTGTTCTAACAAACAGGTCAGATACTACCAATATTGTTGTTCCTAATTTAAAATCATCTTTAATTTTTTAGAGCAGTTTTAGGTTCACAGCAAAACTGAGTGGACAGTAAAGATTTCCCCTCTATCCTCTGCCCCCACGGCACAGCCTTCTTATTACCCATATCCCCCACCAGAACGGTATGTTAGTTACAACTTATGAACCTAATTGACACATTACTGTCACTCATAGTTTACATTGGGGTTCACTCTTGGTATTGTAGATCATATAGGTTTTGAAAAATATATAATGACATGTATCCACCATGATAACATCACACACAGTAGTTTAATTGGCCTAAAAATCCTCTGTGCCCCACCTATACATTCTTCTCTCCTAACCCCTGGCAACTACTGACCTTTTTACAGTCTCTATAGTTTTGTCTTTCCCAGACTGTCATATAGTTGGAATCATACAGTATTGCCTTTCAAATTGGCTTCTTTTACTTAGTAATATACATTTAAGTTTCCTTCATATTTTTCATGTCTTGATAGCTCATTTCTTTCTAACACTGAATAATATCCCATTGTCTGGTGGTACCATAGTTTGTTTATCCATTTGCCTGCTGAAGGACATCTTGGATGCTTCCAAGGTTTGGCAATTATGAAAAAACCTGTTATAAACATCCGTGTGCAGGTTTTGTGTGGACATAAGTTTTGAACACCCCTGGGTAAATAGCAAGGAGCATGATTATTGGATTGTATGGTAAGACTATGCTTCGTTTTGTAAGAAACTGCCGAAGTAGCTTCCACACTGGCTGTAACCAATGTAGTTTTTAGTTTACAGATGAGGAAAAGGGTTCCTGGCAGCTAATCAACTTGTCCCAGATTGGACAGTATGCAGAGATTTCCACCCAGTGTCTTTCTGCCTTGTTCCTTAGACAGTGCTCAACGTAAGCAGGAGCTTGGAGGCAAAGTCCCAATGATGTGGCTACTGGGCTGGTAAAGCCTGGGTCCCAGGTTTGCGGGTCACAGGGATGTGAGTTCTTCTTCCACAAACCTGCTCCACCCATAGCTTTCCTGGTCTCAGCTGAAGGCAACTCTGTCCTTCCGGTTCCTCAGGCTAAAGACCCTGGAGTCAGCCTCCCCTTCTTCTCTTCTCTCACACTCGATATCCATCTTTCAAAAAATCCCGAGGACTCTACTTTTACACTGTGTCCACAATCTGAGCACACCTAAACACCTTCACTTCTACCACTTAGTTCAAGCAACTCGTTAGTACTAATTTTAACATTCACTGTATGTTTCTGATGGACTGACGAGAACTGAATCTTCCACTTATGATTTTACACATCTGCTGTTTGGAAGAATATTACAGACTAGCTTCCGGCTCTATCCATTTAAAACCTTGTTCCTCCTTTATTACCCCCACACTGCCAAGGCCAGGTGCTGTGGGACACCCTCCTATCAGGATACCACCTCTAGTGCAGCCTCCTGTAGTGATGGCAGGGGAGTTGGCACAGGTGGTGGCAGTATTCCTAGAAGCCATCCCTACACCAGATGGCAAGAAATGACCATGAACCACATAAATATAGCCACTAAACCCAAACTCAATGTATCCCCAACTCAAATTCTCCTTAGCTGTGTCCTCAAAATGCTCCTTGTCTCTCCAACATGAGCGGAAGTACAACAGAGCGGACGTTGGGATGCAAAAAAACAGGACTCAACTGATAACAACTCAAATATCTTGCTTTTGAAAAATTTACAAAACCATATGACCATTTTTCTTCAAGGCTTTGGAAGGAGACTTTGCAAGTGAAGCATCTCAAAGCTTATCTTTCATGAGCTTCATGGTAAGTCAGCCTCTGGGATGTTTAAAATTGCAACCTACTCCCTTCCCCCAGAGCTCGTTATCTATCTTATCTGCCTTTTCTTATTTCCACAGCACCACCCCCTCTAGGTACTGTATGATTTACTTATTATGTCTCCCTCTGCTAGAATGTAAGCTTTATGAGGGAAATGATCTCTGCTTTTTTTGTTCACTGATGTTTCTCAAGTGCCTAGCACAGGGCCAGGTGCATTGTCGGTGCTCCAAAAACAATTGTGAATAAATGAATGAAATAAATAACACATAAATAAATGAGTGAATTAACTAAAGACAATCTAGGATCAGGACTGTAGTAATACAGAATTATAAATTTTAATATTTCAGTTCTGTTGCAGACTCTGCCCCTTCACCTTGACCATGTAATTTAATATTTCTGGGCCTCTGTTTCCTCGTGTATTAAAGTGTTTATTTATTCATTCAGTTAACATCTGTTGTGACACTATTATGATCAAGAGGATACATCTTTGTACCCTCTTGCTCCCTTCCATTCAAACCCTACTCCTCTTGCAGAGCGGCAACCCCGCAGTTTCAAAAGTCCCGCCTTTTCCAAGCCCCGCCCACCTGCCATGCCCATCATTAGGCTCCTTCCCAATTCAACACAACCCACCGCCTGCGTAGAAGCCCAGCCTCCCTGGTGCTGTCATCCAATGGCCGAGATACACGGCTAGGTGAGTGCGAGGGAGCTTTTAGGTGTCCTCTTGGCGCCTGACCAGAGTCTTGGGGACTTCCGTTCCTCTTGAGTAGTCACTTTCCCGAGTTACCCCTGCGATACGCAGGACCACCCGCTCCCCCAGGTTCCCTCGTAAAGGTCGGACAAGGCTCCTGAGCCTCGTCGCTGCCCTGCTTAGGAGCCCTGGGTCTTCACTGGACGAGGCTGTCGCCCCGCGGCATCCTGGGAGTGGTAGTTTTCTTCCTCTCGGTTCCTTTCAGGCACACTGGTGGCCGAGACTCGTGGGACTACCATTCCCAGACGCCTGAGCGAGTCACCGGTCACGTGGCCCGCTAGGACGCGGGGCTGGTGGGCGGGGGCCCGGCGGGCGCTCCGCATCTGTCTGTAACACCCGAGCCCGCGGGCCCCCTTGGTCCCAAGACCCCATTATGGTGCGCGCGGGCGCCGTGGGGACGCATCTCCCCGCGTCGGGCTTGGACATCTTCGGGGACCTGAGGAAGATGAACAAGCGCCAGGTAACGGAGGGCGGCGTGGGGGGCGCGCCCGGGGTTGGGCGTCCCAAGTGGGGCTCCTGCAAGGACAGCGCCCCGCGACACTCGCTCCGGGCTCTTACAGGCCCTGGGTTCAAATCCGCACAGACCCACGTGTGGGCACGTGCGTGCGCCTTCTTGCACTGACAAGAGCCCAGTTAGGGGAAGGTGGCCGGGAAGGGGAAGAAAATAGAAATCTAGTCCTGTGGATGTCAGACGTTGAGAAAGCGAGGAGCGATGACTCGGCGGTGCGTGACAGCTGTCTGCACGGGTTTGAATGGCCACCCGGTGGAAGAGGGAACAGATTTCTCTGTGGGGCTCCTGAGACCCGACGCCCAAAGGAAGGCTGCCTGCAGATGGAAGGGGCAGAAAGGCAGGCGCCAGGAAGGAACTTTCTGACACTGGGACTGTACAGTAGTGTCTCCCAGAGCAGTTTCTCCCCATCCTGGAGGTGCTTTCCCGGCCACGCGTCGGGACGAAATAAAACTCCCTGTGCCTAGAGAGCTCAGTGGCGGTTCTCAGTTTTCTGGACTGAATCAGTGTCCCAGAAGGGATTTCCAGAAGTCTTGTCTAACTTTTTTTTTTTTATTATTGAAGTATAATTGACTTACAATATTATATTAACTTCTTTCCCAGATTCCGCTGTCTGCTGCCCCTTGACTATAGGAGGTAGTTAGAGTGGGGTCTGTGGGCAGCTGGGGTTGATTTCTCCTCTGTGACCCCAGAGGAAAACTTCCTTCTTGCTTTCTCCTTAGCCAGCAATTGGCTCGCATCACTGTCTTTGGGTTTTTTCTCTTCAATATAAGGCAAGAGTGAGTAGGGGCTGGAAAGGAAGCCCTGTCCTCCAGGAAAAATGTGATTGATTAAGCTTCTAGATAGAGAATGCTAATGGATCCCAATACTTCTATCGATACTAATAATCAAGGATGCTAAGGGAAGTGCAGCCTTCCTAGTGGGAAGTTTTGGTTGTCTTTGAACATGTATTAACTCATTATTTTGATGACATCCTATTTCATTTATCCCACTTATATGGAGGAGTGGGGGACGCCCTAGGCAGGGCACAACTTATTCCTTTGGGCGTATGGTTTGGTGTGTATGTGTGTGTGTGTGTGTGTGTGTTTTCCAAGTAGAATTTCAGACTAGTGCAGTGATATGGGAGAGTTTGGAGACTTGCATTTCATGAACTGTGTTTAGGATCTGGTCGTTTCTAGGTTTGCATAGCTGATGGGCTCCTGGAAATGTCTGCGATTGAGTGGTGGCACTGATTATCACACTTGAAAAACCAATAGCAAATGCCCTGAGCATTGAAACTGTCCCCAAGAAAATCATCCAGGAAGTCGAGCTTTAGTTAAACATCTAGACTGAGGGTACTGGTTTCCTGATGGTTAAAACTGCAGACTATCGGGAAGGCCTTCTGGTGAATTACCAATTTCTAAACCCGTTTGCCTTTTGAAAGAGCTGTTCATTCCCACTCTCAGTGATAAGGCCTGTCAATAGCTGTTGCTTTGCCTGTGTTTTGCTAGTGTTCTAATTAAAATTCAGAATCTCAAATCTGCTGCCTCCTGGTATGTTTTTTATTTGTTTGTTTGTTTGTTTGTTTTTAAAGCTTTGTCCTTTTACTTGTTTCTTTTTCTTTTTTCCTCCAAAATAGCATCCTGGGACACCTTGTCAGGCATACATGCTCCACCAATCCTGGAAGTGGGACCTCCTTTCTCTGCTTCCCCTGCTTACTATTAATTAAGGCAAAAGCCACATGCACACAAGGGCTCTTTGTTTCTGCAGTGAGGAAGAGAGAAAGAGACACAGCCACTGGCATTTCTGCTGACATTCTGTCAGGCAGAATGATCTGGTCTCAAATGTTTGTTTAAAACCCTCAGACATTGGCTATTTCATCTTTGGTTGACACAGACTAAGTGTGGGCCTTCTTCTTCTAAACTGCGGGGTTATTAAGGGCCAAGCATACAAAGTTGGTGGACAAAGATGAACAACGACAAAAGGCACCAGTAAAACATAATGGTCTGTTTTTCACATCCCAGTCAGCTTGTCAGTAGTTAATCAAGATTATGTGTCTGGATTCCAGGATTTTAATCCTGGACTCAGATTAGTAGGTTCCTAATGGTAGGGTGTTGGAAGTGTGATCTTTGGTTTCGCAGTTCACTTGATTATTAGGGTTTTGTTTAAATGGCCATTTCTTTAGCAAATAGATGTCTTGCTCAAAGGAAGTTTTTCTGACGAATTGATTTTACTTCCTCTCAATGAGTTTTTCAAGCATAGAAAATCATACTGGAAAATATATTCTTAGTACTCAGTCATTATTGGGTAAATGTCAAGATATTATAATGTTCCTTTATCAGGGTGTAGCCTGCTGGTTTGAAAACTTCCCTAAACATGAAAATCTGTTTAAAACCGTGACTTGGGGCTTTCCTAATCAGATCTGTAATTCATAATGAAACTACTTGTTTTATCAAATCTTTAAGTCAGGCAGAACAGGTGGAGAAGTTTTTGAGTGAACCCTAGAGAACAGCTTTTGCGTTAGACTGATGTGAAGCAGCGGTGTAACGTATTCTAGCCCAGCAATTTATATCTCCCTGGCCTTCCAGTTTCCTTTTTTGCTCTCTTGGGAATGTAAGGATAGTTTCATAATTGGCTATTATGAAATTCATACTAGCCAGAGTTTTTGAAAAATGGTGTGTAACTTTAACTTTGAATCACATTTATTTACCTCTTGTCATTCATTACGTCAAAATAGCTTCAGTTATTGTAATTGCCTTTTTATGTCTCCACTTTCTGTCATATCCTTCCTAATTACCTCAAATTACGTAATTTCACATAGATACAATGTTAGCAAGAGACAGTTTTGAGCTCTGCTTTTCCTACCCTAGAATCATAACAATATGTTTTCATGTTGTGTCACATTTCAAAATGGTTATCTTAACGGCCTTATAATATCCTGTCAAATTGTCATGTCATTAAAAGTCTTTAAACATTGTTTTAAATAGTACAGAAATTTGCCACTATTTGCTGAATCATTTCTCCATTGTTGCTCATTTATTTCCTTTACCCTGTTATTAGAAATAAGACTGTGATAAATATCTTTGGGCCATAATTCCCTCTCTGCCTTTATTTTAGACTGAATTCCTAGGATAACTGGGCCCACAGGAACCTCTGGATACTAAATTGCTATCGGAATGATTATGTTCTCTTGCATTCCCACAGCAGTGCACCCTCGCCAAGCACTGCCTATTAGCATTAAAACAAACAAACAAAAGAACCCTTTACATTCGCCAGGCAAAACAAGTGGGGCCAGGAGGGTGGAGCAGGATTTGGTTCGAACACATTCAATATTTATTCACCACTTGTATTCTCTAGAAAATTAATAGTTTTAAGCTTTTACCTCTGTTTTGCTCCAAGATAAGAAACTAGGAAAGGAAATAAGATCAATAAAAAAGTAGAAGTTAGAAAACAGATGAGAGTGGTAACCGACGGCCAGAAAAAGCTGAAATCCTAAAGCAGCAGTGTAGGAAACTGAGGAATAACTTCACTATTGATGCCGCAGAATCCTCCAAGACCCAAGTATTACTGGCAGAAAGAACCCTTCTCTCTGGAACTGGGGGTGAAGGGGAGGTGGGGCTACAATAAATTCGATGGGGTACAGAAGCTGAGAAACAGACCCCTCGCTGTCCTCCCCACCCCCTCACCGTCTCGCTCTCCCAGGTGGGGGTCTGGGACTGATTCCCTACAGGGGTGAGGTTGTACTCCTGGAAGGTCCGGGAGGAAGGGCTGCCAGGCCTAGTGGAGGAGGTGGGTACTGTGCTTGGGGAGACAGTGTGCGGAGGATGCAGAGACCAAGTGAAGGTGGAGCCCCGGAAAGAACAGAGTCCTGCCGTGTAGGTGAGCACATAGGCCAGAGGAGCGCGTACCTGGTCAGGTAAAGGGCGATAATTGGATGAGGGACCTGGGGATCAAGCGGCTTCAGTTCCAGGTCTGTTGCTGAGAGAAGATGGGTCAGGTGGAGGGAGAAGTCGTTGGAGATGAGGAGGCCCAGGAATTGAGCCGCCCGAGTGCTGGTGGGCCATCCACAGGGCTCTTCAGAGCCCAGGGCAGTGGGGGAGGGGCGGTGAGGAGGAATGTTGAGGCAGGTCCCAGGGTAAGGAGCCGCCTGCCGACAGTAGTGGCAGGTGCCCTGAGGGGCTCGCACTGGAGCTGTACTAGGCACAGCGGCACCTGAGCCAGCAGTTCAGCTGTAGCTGGACGGGGTGTTGTAAGGTGGGCTGGTGTTGCTTCTGCCCTGAGTCCTCGGGGTTGGCAGGTGTGGCAGGCAGCACGTGATACAGGGAGGGTCGAAGACAAATCCTGTGGGTCTTAACTCAGTGGTCTAAGGTGGGGCAAGGTCAGCTTAGCATTAGAGACTGACTGGTGTGGCCTTCCATCTGTGGAAAATCTAAACATCCGGGTATTGAAAGTTGACTTGCAACTTGTTGACTTTTAAAATGTACTTTCAGATGCAGCGCTGCCTCCTTGCTAAGTGCCCTGGGACTCTGAAGCCTCGTGTGGGGCGGCTTCGGCCGAGTGGCTGAGGAGTGGTCCTAGGTGCCCCACACTGCGTGTGCCGGCGCTCAGGTCGGGCGTGCGCCCCTCACTAGAGCTGAGGCCCTAGCGGTAGGACTGGAGTGGCGGGACCTTCAGGGCAGAAGGTGCTGAAATCCCGGGAGGAAAGCAGAGTCTCAGCAAGCCTTTGACACAGCAGATCCCACTAAAGGCTGTGGTTTTCCTCCCTTTTCTCTCATTGAAGAAGAGATGTAGAGATGCATAGGGAAGGCTCATTCCAGGGATGAAAGTTGAAATACTACCTAATTTTGTAGTGTGTGAATTAGTTTCATGTCATCACAGCTTTTTTTTTTTTTTAAACAAGCCCACCTGCTTAGGCCTTGTTCATATTGTACCACTGGTTTTCATCTTTGGTTTGGCCTTTTTCGTTCCAGCTCTATTACCAGGTTTTAAACTTTGCCATGATCGTGTCTTCTGCGCTCATGATCTGGAAAGGCTTGATCGTCCTCACTGGCAGCGAGAGCCCCATTGTGGTGGTGCTGAGGTGAGTCCCTCAGGCTGTCACTGCTGCCGGGACCCAGGAGCAGTGGCACCTTGCGTGAAAGCCTGCATGACAGCCAAGACTCCATGTTTTAACTGGATCAACTCGCAAGAGTCTTCTTTATTGATAGGTGTTTTGAGACTATTTCACTTTTTCTGGCTTTTGTTGAAAAATCTTCTTTTCCAACAGACACTTTAGAGCCTTTATCATGTTGATGCTGGTCCTGCAGGGTAATATATTTGCTTTTGTATTTTCATGTTTGGATCCTCGTAAAATGACAGTTAATAGGGTATTAATACATTCTTTGTGTACAAATGGACTTTTCAACAGAGGTAATTTAAAACTGTGACTTGGTTTTCCCCAGTGGTTAGCAGAGTGTCTGGTACTTTTTCCATCTACTTCTGCATTGCTTTTGTAGGTGGTTTCCTCCTCCAGACGGTCACTCTTAAAGGACAGACCGTTTCTTCTAGAAAGGTTGATACTTTAGTTAACTTCAAGTAACCATAAAGTCATCCAAAGGGAACTGCCCCTGTGTCTTAGCTGACTGATTCTTACTGTGGGTTGGGGACAGTGCCCTCTATTTTACAGGTGTCACAGTGGGCTATAGATTTGGGCAGGGTCAGTGCCCTTCCCTGCCCTGGGCCCCGCTGCCCGGTCATGGGCGTCAGCCATGGCCCTGCCTCACCAGGCTGCCCTTGTGTGGCTGGCCAGGGGCCCACGTCTAGAGATGCAGCTCTTTCATCAATTTAGGAGCTTGAGGAGAGCGTGGGGTGCCTAATCCACTGGGGCTCACACGGTGCTCCAGGCGTCCCCGGCCTGGGGGCCGGGTGGGAGGTTGGGAGGCAGAAGGAGACTGAGACATGGATTCCAGACACCTTAGCCTTGCTTCAGTCACGACAGCTCCACTTTTAGGTAGCATGTGGTATTCTTCCTGGTAGGATTTCATTGGGAGGATGCATTTTAAGGCTTTTTGAAAATATAAGAATTTCAAAAACCTCAAATTTCAATGGCCCTCTCATTGAACGGATAGGGACCCCAAGGTCCGGAGAGGCCACGTCTCCTGGATGTCACAAGCACTTTGGGCAGCGCCGAGACTAGATTTGAGGCGTTCTGGCTCTCCTTAAATCATGCAGACACACTTACGCAGAATTATTGGGAAAGTACAGTATGTAGGGACTTTTTAAAAGCATCCTTTACAATTCTAAAGCAATTTGGTTTATAAATACAAAGAGGTGACATCACGAGAAGTGTGTGACCTTGGGGAACACTGACCTTGGGGGAATCTCTGGCCCATGAGGAAAGCACGTGTCAGTTGGTATTAGTGAGACATTTCAAGGAACTGCTGGGACACGGTAATAACTCTTGATGCGGATCCCCGTGTACTCCTGCCTCTACTCGGCCAGGAGGGTTTTCTAGCTGCAAGGCTTGTTATCGCAGGCTGAGATGGCTTTCTAGAAACATCTTCCCATTGTGTGTCTTCAGGAATTTTGTTGAAAGAGTGAAGATGAAGCAATAGATGAAGATATTATCTTCAGCCTTTAGCTATTACTCTTTAAAAGCAAACAAAATCCTGAAGCAGTTATGTTTTATTTTCAGAAGAAGATAAAATAAACTTCCATGTTGGGGGTCAGAAAACCCCAAATGTAGTTTTACTCAGATGTTTTCTCTTTCTTACCCTCTTAGTCTTTTATATTTCTAGCCCTTTCCACCTTTTCTGAGTGCTAGATCTATTACCATCCTCAGTGTCACTGGTTTCACTTAAAAATAAACACATCAGCGGGGACTTAGTGACAGGCCACCCTGCACTGCATTTTTCCTTGCTGCGTTCCCTGTGTGCTGACAGGTTTAAGGTGTGCCAGGGCTGGCAGGGCGGGGTGGGGGCCGAGTTACTGAGCTGCTTCCACTGCGAACCCCCGTTTTCCTTTAAGGCTCCCCATTTCTTCACTCATCTGGCTCATTCTCCCGTCTTGCTCTCCGCAGACTCGCTCATTGGCTTCACGGCCCCTGTATCACCCAATTTCTAGGACTTATTTATTTTCCCATGCATTAAAACAAAGCATGCGCATATGTAAAACAAATTCTGTTTTGATACTTTCAGCTTCCACTAGATGACAAGGTTTTTGGCCTGGGCTTCACCTGGTGTCATGTGGGATTATTTACTCACCTCCACATGGAAAATGGTCAACATTGCTTTGAATGGGGCATTCTGTGGAAAATGGTTGAAAGGATGCTGCCGCAGGAGTCAAAAGACTTGGTTTGGGATTTTGTCCCACACCACGGCCTGGCTGTCAGATAGCTCACCCCCCTCGCATGCTCATTTGTTTGTTCCTCATTCCTTGAGCCAGGACGTCCGTGTCCTAGGTGCTGGGGATGCACCGTAAAACGGAAGAATTCCCCTCGAGTAAGAACCAGCTAGCAGAGTCTGAATGAAAACAGTAGTGTGTTTGCAGATGTAGGACTTGTTTCAGGCTAAACATCGGCAGCTTTACTTCACATTATCCTTGGTTCTTTTTCTGCTACTGCAAACTGCAGGCAGGCCTCCTAGCGCCGTTCTCAGACGTACTTCTAAGAAATCGTCTCCTTTCTCAGTTGTTATCACCTTGCACAGTCAGATGGAAGCACTGTGGCTTGCTTTATGGCTTATAGATCTACTGGACTGTTGATGAAGGTTGAACTTTTAACTCAGATGTCTCTTATTATATACTTTATGAATTGAAATGTTCCCCTTGTGACCTGAGAGTAATTGCATGTGATGTTGTGTTTCTTTCTAGTGGCAGCATGGAGCCGGCCTTTCACAGGGGCGACCTCCTGTTCCTAACAAATTTCCGGGACGACCCCATCAGAGCGGGTGAAATCGTTGTGTTTAAGGTCGAAGGACGAGACATTCCTATAGTTCACAGGGTGATCAAAGTGCATGAAAAGTAAAGACACTTTACTTCCTTTTGGTGGCATTTTGTAAATTTTTGATAGATTGTTTTCATGGTTGAGTAGAAAGTGGAAAAAGTACTGGATTATGTTCCTAGTTGTGCTATTGACTAGTTGGATGCCTTTGAACCTGCTACTTAACGCAGCCCGTGAGTGGGGAATGAGCATGCGTTACCTGTAATAACCCGCAGGGTGCGTATGAGAATTGAATGAACTGGTGTTCATTAAAGAGCTTGAAAATGTTAAGTGGATGCCCCGTGTAAGGTGGAATGCATTATAGCATATTAGTTATGTGGAGCAGTCCCACAGGAAATAAAATCCCATTGTAATTGAGAGTTATTTTGATACTGGGAATTATTTTCTGAAATGCAGAAAGCGGCCTGTTTCTTTATGTCACTTTGGGCCAAATGGCATTCTCAGCAGTAATATTAGCCCTGGATGAATAAAAATTCCTTTCCCCATCTCAGCCCATGAATCAGTCATTGCATATCCGACATTAATTCCCCGCCCCCACACAATGCCCTTTCCTTTCCTTTAAATGCCAGTGATGACTTATTATGACACCTTTTGAGAACCAGAAACAATTACTTCTAGCTCAAATATATTGAGTTCCCATGAGAGAATAGTCACATAATTAGTGAAAACGTTATATTTTACATAGTCGGTTATTCATTTACCTTTATGCAGCTTAGTGTAGCATTTTCGCCTGCATGAGTTATGGCATTAAATTTAGGTATGTGTATTTGTATTATTTATTTATTTATATTTATTTACTTATTATATATTTATTATTTGTATTATTTATTTAATTAATTAAAGTTTATTGGGGTGACAATTGTTAGAAAGTTACATAGATTTCAGGTGTACAATTCTGTATTACATCATCCATATATTGCATTGTGTGTTCACCTCCCAGAGTCAGTTCTCTTTCCATCACCATATATTTGATCCCCTTGTGTATTTGTGTTTTTAATGGAGTATTGCTCATCCTGTGTGTGTGTGGTAACTTTGTGCATTTCGGTATTTAGATTCCCATTCCATTCACTGCTTCCAGTGTTCCCCAAAGATGTTGACACTTAAAATCTTCATTTTACTCCAAGCATTAGAATTGGCCCAGTTTCAGTTTGTGTGAATACACGGTACTGCACGGTGGTTACTTGACATCTGCTTGTTAACTTCCTGATGAACAAGTATGCTCCGTCTTAATGTGACAGTCCTCTCACCTGGCTGAAAAATCATTTCTAAAGATGAGAAATTGTTCAAAACTGAGGAAATAATGGTGACTTGCTGTGATTTGCATGAATTGTGAGAGACTGCCCGAATTTTTATCTCTTGATTTCCCTAATAATGATGGCTGCAAATCAGCTTGCTCCTTTTGGCGTAGTTTCAATTCTTTGTGGACTTTTAAGCTTTTACCAGATTATAATGGTGCATGTTTTCATTTGTCTTAGAAGACCCTCTTTACAGCTTTATGATGCTGTAATACTGTATTTCTAGTGTCAAGACTATGTAAACACCAGTTTAGAATGTTTAAAATGAATCCTGCGTATCTCTTTAATGTATTGGTTTTATGCCATTTGTGATTCCTGTTTCCTTGAAAACAGATTTTACACCACTTGGTTCAGTGGTGAAGGAAATAATGCATTAACACATTCTGTAATTAGCAAGGAAAAGTGAATTTGAAGAGACGTAAGAGCACACATATGTTTGACTTACTTTGTGCTCAAATTTGTGTGATCTGGGACCACGTCCATATCTAGATTGAAGAGGAAAATAATCCATGTTAACAAGTTGGTCCGTGAGGACTAAGAAAGAGTGAAAACAGTCGCTGGAAGCTAATCATTGCTTTACTGGTGCCCTTGTGCTTTGCTCTGTTTTTTGGTTGTCAGGGTAACTTGAGTGTTTTAGAATTTAAATCTATAAAATTGTGATTAGATTTTGTGCTTTTGTAAGCAGTCCTCTTAGACCAAGATAGACCAGGTTCTCTTTGACTGCTTTTCTAGATGCCCGTATCTGGCTGTAAAGATGTTGCTTGGGAAAACTAATATTTTTCTAATGATGCTGTGCTGAAAATAAGTTTTGAAAGGACATTATTTTGCTTTCCAGAGATAATGGAGACATCAAATTTCTGACTAAAGGAGATAATAATGAAGTTGATGACAGAGGCTTGTACAAAGAAGGCCAGAACTGGCTCGAAAAGAAGGACGTGGTGGGGAGAGCCAGAGGGTAAGGATTAAGTTTTAAGCCATATAGAAGATTCAGAAACTAGAAAAAAATTTAAAAACAAAGAAACTAAATGTATAGGATAATAGAATAATTCATTACTAGTACCGGGGGTGCCAAAAAAATGTATATACATGACTCGTATTCATCTTTTGTTATCGATATATATTGGTTATTATAATTTTAATACAGTTTTTTCCTTTCTTAAAATGGTATACATTTCATTTTTTTCTGGTACCCTCTGTATTATGTGTCAGGTGAGTTATAACTACTTTTAGTTTATACTGTGATGACTGAACAAAACTTAGAATTAACTAAGGACCTAACATCCAAAACTGAGTTTAAATATATTATCTATATCATCAGCTTAATTCTATTTTTGAAATAAATCCTCACCTAGAGATTACTTATTTGTGGATTTTAATTAACAATTACAAGAAATTCTCTCAGAGCTAACCCACTGTTAACATTTTGGTAAATATTCTAGACATTCCCTGTACCTATACAGATGTATGTATGTATATATAATATATGATTTTACATAGAATTTAATTTAGTTTTACCCAACAGGAAGTTGGAAATAGCTTTCGGTGTCAAATCTATCTCTAACTCTTTTTAAATGGCTACATGCTGTGCCCCTGAAAATCATGGCTTATTTAAGTAATCCTCTTTTGGTGGATATTTAAATGATTTCCTGTTTTTCACTATTAAAAACAGTCCTCTGATAAATCTTTTAATATTTGCCTTTGCATAATTGTTCCAGCAGTGAGTTCTGTTTCTGATTGACAAAGCAGAGAGTGTATCCTCTAATTAGAAAACACAAAAAAAGTGATTCTTCCCCTCTTTTGGTGACTCTTTTTATGTTTAACCGTCGTTAGAAATGACTTTTTTATCTTACGTAAATCCCACCAGCTGTGTAAGGCTGGAGACTATTGGTTACCATTTGCTAAGATTCAGCTTTATTCGGATTGTGGTTTAAAGCCTCTTTCTACCCCTTTTCTCCCTCTGCTCACCTTTTAACAATTTCTACTCTGTTGTGTTTTCACTTGATTATCTACTGGGAGATGAGAGAGACTTCAGTTGGTCCGTCCTGTATTTTTAGACACTCTGGTGATAGGCTTTGTATAAGTGGGAGGGTGAAGCTACTGATTTAAATAAGACTGGAGGAGACTAAAGGTGAGATGATTGAGACTGGGTCAAGCTGATTACAAATTGACATTAATTTTGCCAGTGTAATTGTCGGCTAGACTGCTCTAAACCTTCTCTCTCTGGGATTGTAATCATATGGGTGTAAGTTATGGATTTCGCATTTGTATTCACTGCCCAGTACACTTGTCTGTTACATCTGAGAAGCCCAGTGGAATGAAAATGATGATGATTCTGTACGTTACACACTGATTATCCGTGTACTTTAAATGCTTTCTCTAACAGCAGTCTTTAGAGAAGCCATCTGCATCTTACTTCTCTGCTAAAAAATGAAGAACTTAGGTTGATAAAAGCTGCCCATTGCATTTGTACAAGTGGCTCAGCTACTTACTTTAATTCTGTGATGGGGAATGCAGCAAGTGAAGACAGGTAGCATCTCTAGGAAGTCGTGTGTCTGCTTAAAAAATTGTCCTGGCTGTTAGCGCTGATGCTTTTCACTAAGGAAGCCTTTTGAGAGAGGAGTGAATATTGCTTTCAAAGTCCCAATCAGTGGTAGTCTCAAGGCAGATTTGCTTCCTAAAGCTGATTTGTAGTGTTTTCAAAAGTTGTTATATTACAAACAATTTTTATATACCTGGCTTTTTATCCCACAATTTAGGTTTTTACCATATGTTGGTATGGTGACCATAATAATGAATGACTATCCAAAATTCAAGGTAGGAATTTGTGTGTGTGTCTGTATTTTTTAAAACATATTGGAGCTTTTACATATATAGCTATAAAGATACAGTTTGTTCAAAATGTTTTGCTAGTTCTTTTTTCTGCAGACTGTTTGTAGTTAACTATGCAAATTAACATAATTGTTTTAATTATTGTCATTGAAATTAATTATTTAAAATAGTTACTTTTGTCTTTTATGTTCATAGCATGTTCTAAAATGGTGCCTATACATTTGTTTCTTATTATAGAAATCTGTAACATACAAAAAAAAAGTAGTACAGTAAACTTAGTAATGCTTATATGCTCTCGACTTGAATAAAAACGGTATCTATTTTTTAAAAACCCTTGAGAAACAATAGGAAACATCCGCAGGAATGAGCAGTGCGTTAGCTGTGTTTATTGGGTTTTGATCCTTAGTCCATCGATATGTTTTTGGGTTTTTAACCACAATGTGTCATTGAACAGCTAATTTGGAGAACAAGGCATGGGGAAGATGTCATTTTTTGATTCTGTCTTCAGTCTAGTATTGAACAGACTTATTTGAACACATTTACAAACCAAATTTATTTGTAGACCTCACAGTAATTTTCCATTGTGTTTTCTTTACAGTATGCTCTTTTAGCTGTAATGGGTGCATATGTGTTACTAAAACGTGAATCCTAAAATGAGAAGCAGTTCCTGGGACCAGATTGAAATGAATTCTATTGAAAAAGAGAAAAACTAATATATTTGAAATGTTCCACTTTCTGTATAAAGGGAAACAATGCGGAGATGTTTGTGTCTTGTCCGAATAAATGATTCATCAGTAAAGATTATTTTCTTTTGTGGGCTCTGATTTGAATCTGCTCAATCTATCTGCCACTCATGGTGGTCATTCTAAACCGAGGATGAGGGTCTGCACCACTTCAAGAATCAGGCAGGCCATTTGTGGGGGAGAACGTATTGTCCACGTGCTAGAGTTGTAATGTCTTGAGTTTCAAAACCAAAATACTTTGCATAGTAGTAGCATTTCTGGGGGAAACAAACAGGCCCTTGAAAGGAGATGGTTTCTTATTTATTAAAGTAAACTGATAATTAATAAAGCCTAAAACTTTTTAGAAGGAAAGGTGTAATCCACTTTGTTTCTGTGGTTTGATATATCTTGAGATGGTTGGATAAATTATTTGAAGAGTGATTAATAAGGTAGAAAAACTGCACACTCCTTTGAAAAATTGCAAAAAGTACAGATGGGTAAAGGGGGCATGTCCCTTTCCTCAGTTTTCCAGGGATCTCCACGTTTCAGTTTAGGTGTCAGATATTTGCATCACATGTAGTCCTGCATATAAAGTAGTCCTTCATTCAAATTTTATATATATATATATATATATATATATATATATATATTTAAGATTTTATTGGGGAAGGGGCACAGGACTTTACTGGGGAACAGTGTGTATTTCCAGGACGTTTTCTGTTGGGGAACAGTAGTATGTTTTTTACAGGACTCATCAGCTCCATCCAAGTCAAGTTGTCCTTTCAATCTTAGTTGTGGAGGGTGCAGCTCAGCTCCAGGTCCAGTTGCCGTTGTTAGTTGCAGGGGGGCGCAGCCCACCATCCCTTGTGGGAGTCGAACCAGCAACATTGTGGTTGAGAGCCCGAGCTCCAACCAACTGAGCCATCTGGCCACCCGGGAGCTCAGCGGCAGCTCATTGACTTCATCCTAGTTGTGGAGGGCGCAGCTCACTGGCATGTGGGAATCGAACCGGTGGCCCCATTGCTCAGAGCTCGCACTCAACTGAGCCACCTGTCTGCCCCTGTTCAAATATTTATCAGTCACTTATATCCCAGCCACTGTCTTAGGTGCTGGGGATACAGAGTCCCACCCCGGATGGAGTCTGCAGTTCAGTGGGAGGAACAGACATATTCCAGGAGTGACAGTCGCTATGAGGAAAGATAAAACAGGGTGAGCTGAGAGAGGGCGCAAGAGGATACTGCTTTTCATGGGGAAGTCAGGGAAGACCTGGGTGGGGGGGAGGGTGCCTTTAAGGAGAGTTAAGAGAAAGAGGGAAGGAGGCATGTAAATCTTGGGGAGAGCGTTCCAGCAAATGCGAGGCCCCGTCCAAGGGAATGTTGTTCTCTAGCGTTCATGAGCGTGCAGAGCACCTGGCTATTGTTCACCGGGGGTGGTGGTGGTGTCTGACTTGGATGTCCGGGGTGGGGCCTGAGATTCTGCATTCCTAGCTCGCCCAGGGAATGCCAGTGCCGCCTGTTCTGCTGGTCCCTGGACCACACTGTACGTAGCAAAGCGATAGTGGGATAGACAGGAGGTCAGTGATTTCAAATAAACAGTGTCATGCGGGGTGGCATGCGGGGTCTCAGCTCCCGCTCCCCACACAAGAACGCAGGATATGGTGAGGCCAAAAAGGAACACCCATGGAGCCATAGGTAGGGGAGTCACACCACTACATTCTCACTGGTGGCTGGGTTGGAGACACGGGAAGCAGGAGCCACACTGTCCGCAACCTGCCGTCTACTCTGCAATCCACAACCCGCACTCCGCCTTGCTAACTGCAATCTGCTGCTTGCCAGCTTAGCCACCATCTTCTTGCCAGCCCCCATTTGCTGCTAGCATAGCCACGGCAGTTATATTAGTGGCCAATGGCTCACTGGTTACAGCTGACGGCCAACTAGCCATGGCTGATGGCCATCCAATCACAGTTGATGGCCGTTTACTACCTGAGCCAGCACCTTTCCATGTGAGGCCGAGAGCCTGGAAACTGCACTCCTGGCTCTGTCCCCACATACAGTTTTACAGAAATGTCCTCTTTTCACTGAACAATGTGCTGGTGACACCCTTTCAGTCAGAGCTTTGAAATCTACTTCATGCTTTTAGGTCTGTCCAATTCTGATCTCAGGGTTTAGAATCCCTAAAAGTCACCTAACCACCTATGGGCTTCGAGCATGTTACTTAACTTCCCTCGGCCTCAAATGGAGGATAAGAACAGCATCTACCTCCCTGGTTGTCCTGAGTAATAAGTAAATAATTCATTGAATGCTCTTGGGCATGGACGCAGTACACACGCCATAAGCGTTACCCGTTGTTGCGTGTTCTCCTTTTCAGTGTAAACCTGTGGCTCCTTACACCTGTGCAGTTACTGTCTGAATGAGCTCCTGACTTGCTAGGGACCAGCAGGAGCGATCTGCGGGGGGCAGCTTGCCCTGTAATCCTTTATCTCTACTGAAATAGGCTATTGCAACAATAATGGCCCTCGTCCTGTTGAAATCAGCAAAGTGAAAAGAAAAAAATGTATAGCATGCTTTCTAAAAACATTATTCTCTTGTGCCCTTTAATAAACTCTTTTCTTAAGAAAAATAGATTTTTCTTCCCTTAACTAAAAATGGAATTTAAAAATGTTGGGCCAAAACTTGATTATTTTATCATCTTCCTGGGGTTCTGTATTTGGTTAATAAAAGCTTCAAAGAAGCTCTTAACATGGCTAAGCTTTCCGGTAATTTTTTGGACATGCCCAACATTCTAAAATAAACTCTGCAAAGACACCTAAGAATGCTAGCCAGAGCCATTCAACTGTGGCTAGTTAGAAAGCACGACCTCGTTTGGCCTCTTCGATGCTATGGGTCCTTATAAAATAGAAGTGATGGGAGTTAATGCTGGATTGAAGTCCTTTCATCTGGGGGTCTCTGTTGCAGCCTCAATTTCTGGAACACACCAACAAGAATCAGGCCTTTATCGGAGCAGACAAAATCAACCCTGCAGCGCCCATGTCACCTGTAGTTTATTCTCAGGTAGAACCTCTTGCTGGGAGCTTTCACATGCTGCTGTGACACTCATTTCTCACATGGTTGGGCAGCTGCTTTTCCACTTCACAAGAGCTTAGAGGCATCAAAGTGGAAGGTGTTTAGTGGACATTGGCCAAACAAGTAACACCCACTGAGAAGGGAAAGACAAAGTGTAAGAACAGTGCAAGGGTTTCAAGAAGCCACCTGGTGTCGGGGCAGCCCACGTTTTAGCTGACAAAGGCCTTGCAGTATTAGGATACTTACGAAGAAGTCAAATGGTGTTTGTTGTACTGTGTTTGAGACTGATTTTGTTTTCCATCAAAAACGGGGGAGTTTGAACTATGGAGATAAGCTTCAGTTTTTTAAAAGAGGTTAGTGGTAGAACCCACAAGCCTTAGGCAAGCCTTTCCGTTTGACAATGAACACGTCAGTCTTATGCCAAACACATAAGTTTAGACAAACACAGCTTCGAGTATGTGTGTGAGGGCACGCGTGTACACACATACCCCGGCCAGACTGTGGCATCCAAACGACTCCTCCACAAACACTTTGGGCTTGCCCCTGTCCCCAGCAAGGCTGGGCAGATGACGCATTACTGTGAAATGAAGGAAGTCTGCCTGTTTCGAGGCAGCAAAAGGTCTGAGAACCTTTACATTGGGAGCAGCAAGCCTGGGCAGCTGCACTTCCAAAAACCGCCCTGGGTGACGCACGTGCAGCTGGGGTTGAGACTCCTGAGAAACATCTATACAAATTAGTTGAGTAAATGTGATTAGGATGCTTGATTGTTCCCATCTTCCTTCTCATTCTCATGAAATCATGTTCAGATTGTATGATAGGAAAAAACCAGAAACACACCGTATCTGGTTGCCACCCTGTCGCCACCACTTGCCACACCCAACTGATGCGAATGTCTCTTAACTGTGGTTGCCTTTGGCCCAGCACACTGGGCACTCAGTGTTGTCTCATCCTGGAACTCCAGGCAGAGATCCATCCATCCTCATTCCTTGGGTTCAGCAGTTTCCCTTGGTTTCCAGTGAGAGGCATGGGGTGGCGTGATGTGCCGTAGAAAGAGGATCTTGGAATGACACAGGTTTAGGCCCTGCCTTTACCTACCAGATGTGTAGTCTGTAACGAACTCAGACTCAGTTTCCTTATCTCCAGAATTAGTGTCAAGAATTTATCAGATGCTTGGTTTTAATCAAATAGAGCTTTCCCCTTTCTCCCTCAAGTTCACTTGAGTTTGAACAGTTAGAATATATTTATTAATATTTTCCAAGTCTCCCAAGCCTCTTGGCCATTCTTCCCTATAATCTTTGGCCATGAAATTATACCTCTATTTTCTCTGAGTTTTAAAGTCTGCTGCCCTACATTGTTGTAGGCGTGTCTATGACAGGCATCGCTCCCCTGGAGCCTGTGCTTTTAGCCACGTGAAGCTGTGAGATGATGTTGGAAGCCCCCTTTCCACTTGACCTTGCGTCTGCACCAGTCCTGTGCCAGGATGGGCCTGGGAAGCATCTCCACATGGTCTCTGTGGTGCAGCCTCCTGTTGTAGGGTCTTCTCTGGGCTCCCTCTCCCTTTCACTCAGCATGGCAATACTGTCCACCCCATGCCTCTGGTCAGGTGAGTGGTTGCCCCACAGGTGGTTAGCTTTTGCCATATGGCAGGAATTTTGTTTTTTTTTAATAGACTTTAATTTTTAGGTTCACAGCGAAATTGAGTGTAAAGGACCAGAAGTTCCCCCATACTCTCTGTCCCCACAAATGCACCACCTCCCCCACTGGCCACACCCCGCAGCACAGCAATACATTTGTTACAACGTATAAACCTCCATTAACACCTCATCACTCAAGGTCACGGTTTACATCACGGTTCCTTCTTGGTATGGCACATGCGTGAGTTTTGACATATGTGTAATGACAGGTATTCACACTGGAGTATCCCACAGAGTTTCACTGCCCTAAAAATCCTGCTCTGCCTGCTCAGCCCTCCCACCCCCGCACCTGGCAACCACTGATGTTTTTCACTGTCGCTACAGTTTTGCCTTTTCCAGGATGTCATATAGTGGGAATCACACAGT
Organism: Rhinolophus sinicus; assembly: GCF_057876585.1. NCBI lineage: Eukaryota > Metazoa > Chordata > Mammalia > Chiroptera > Rhinolophidae > Rhinolophus > Rhinolophus sinicus. The sequence goes on from NC_142504.1 coordinate 105,913,346, forward strand.
ATGTAGCCTTTTCAGACAGGCTTCTTTCACTTACTAATACGCCTCGAAGGTCCCTCCATATATTTTCTCTCGATAGCTCATTTCTTTTGAGCACCGGATAATATTCCATGTTATTAATAAATAGGTTTATTTAACCATTCAACCACTGAAGAATATCGCGGTTGCTTCCAAGTGTTGGTAATGAATAAAGCTGCTGTAAACATCCCTATACAGGTTTTTGTGTGGACATGTTTTCAACTCATTTAGGTAAATACTAAGCATCACATGGTAACGGTACAGATAGCTTTGTAAGCAGCTGCCAAACTGTCCTCCAGAGTGGCCCCACCGTTTTGCGACCCCACCCACCACGAGTGGGAGTTCCTGTTGCTCCACACCTTTGTCAGCATCTGGTGTTGTCAGTGTTCCAGATTTTGGCCATCCTGATAGGTGCATAGTGGTGTCTCATTGTTATTTTAATTTGCGTTTCCCTGATGACAGGATATGGAACACCGCTTCGTATCCTTATTTGCCATCTGTATATCTTCTCTGGTGAGGGGTCTGTTAAGGTCTTTGGCCCATTTTTAAATCGGGTTATGTTTTTTTTACTGGGTTTTAAGAGGTTGTTTTTTCTTCTTTTCTTTTTGTGCATATTCTGAGTAACAATTCTTTATCAGATGTACTCTTTGTAAATATTTTCTTCCAGTCTGTGGCTTGTTCAATTCTCTTGACATTGTCTTTCACTGAGCAGAAGTTTTTAATTTTAATGCAGTCCAGCTTATCAATTATTTCTTTCATGGATTGTGCCTTTGGTGTTGTATCTACGAAGACATTGCCATGCTCAAGGTCATCTCGATTTTTCTCCTATGGCATCTTCTAGGACTTTTATAGTGTTGCGTTTTACATTTGCATCTATGATCCATTTTGAGTTAATTTTTATAGAGGATGTAAGGTCTGTGTCTAGATTCCTTTTCTTGCATGTGGGTGTCCAGTTGTTCCGGCTCCATTACGTTGCCTTTGCTCCTTCGTCAATGGTCTATTGATTATATGTCTGGGGGTCTATTTCCGGGCTCTCCATTCTGTTCCATGGATCCATTTGTCTATTCTTTCACCAACACCACATGTCTTGATTACTGTAGCTTTATAGTAAGTCTCGAGGTCAGGTAGTGTCAATCCTCCAACTGTGTTCTCCGCCTTCATTATTGAGTTGGCTATTCTGGGCCTTTTATGGCCTCTCCATGTAAAATTCAGAATCAGTTTGTCAATATCCATACTGCAGGAACTTCACTAGGTATTGGTGTTTGGGAAAAAACCCAACCTTCCACTGCTATATTCCTTTGGAAGTTTTATTCCTCACGCCCATCTCTGAGGGAGAATTCCTGCCTTCTTTAAAATCGCAGATTGATTTTTGTCTACCTTCCTTGGCCGGCGTATTGGTATAGAAACAGCTGAGCCTGCTCCTCCCCCGAGAGTCACTGGGCGCCTCCTGTGTTATTTTTCTATTTTGCGCTGACACACTTGATGGCCTCCACAGCATCCGGTTTATCTGTTGTGCCTCCGTATACATTCCCCTCCCTCCTGGTTATCAGTTTCAAGAGCTCTTGATGAGATCAGTGGATTTAAAGGCAGAGAGATTGACTTTGACTTCTCACAAAGGGAAAAACAGCTCATAACAGAATCAGGCTGCCATTTAGAGCTCCTACCTGGCAGCCCGGGGATCAGTCGATTGGATCTTGTTAGTGGATTAAAGAACCGCTAGGAGCCTACTGATTCACTCTCAGGCTTAAGCAATCATCCTTAGGAGGGGATATGTTGGTCCCTGTGCCTGCAAAGCTGTGTCTCGTGGTCCCACTTCATGCCTTGTACATGGACCAGATGCCTTTTCAGCTCCACATGGGGCACAAAAGTGGAAAACAGCATTGAAAGATCATTTTTCACAGTTTTATACTTGACGTGTTTTATGCTTTCTGATTTTTAATGGCTAAGTGAATAAACCACTGTGAAACATTTAAAAACTCAGCAAAACCCTGTACAACAGCTTCCTTACATATGCATAGAAAGTTCCAGTGTTCAAAGTACTTGCTTGTTACGTGTCCTCTGGCTGCCAGGAGTGAGGTAGCTGCTGCTTTAGAAGTCATCATGAGTCATCTTGGCTATTAAGAAACTAAGTGGAATAATTTGGTTCTCACGGAAAAATGTTCTCTGTGACCTGGAGACTGTGTCCAGTCAATACGCTGGCAACACGAGGGCTCACTTCGTCCCCCTTCTCTCTGGGACCACAAGCTTACATTCCCTGTCATCCAGTATGTGGATGACACACCACTGTTACCTCTGTTTTGTCCAATTTCCCAGTTGCTTAAAGTGGGAGAATAAATCTTGTCCTATTTTGGCCAGAAGGAGATATTATTTTTAAAATCCTAGTTTTATTGCCACCTATTTTTTTTTTTTAGCTTATCAAATGTTATACAATATATGAAAGTGGAAAGTTCGTGAACTTAATTGTCCGGACTTCATATATATCCAGTCTCAGCTGCAAATAAGAGAAACTGATTCTCGTTCCACCAGAAAAACAAATCTCTAGAAGATTGTTCAGTACCTCATACAATTACCAGGGAAGCTGGAGACCCAGGCTCAGAACGTAGAGGAACAAAGGGAGGTTACATTTCCAGAACCTCAGAATAAAAGTCCTGCCACAGAAGAGACCTGTGAGTATACAGGGCCCTCCTGATTGGATGATAGGACACTGGTGTCCTCATCACTAACCGTGACCCTGGACGATAGAGGCTGCCAGAGGCATGGCAGCCTTAGCCTCTCTGGATGCTAGGTGTGGCTGACTTGGCCACGTTCTTCTGTCTCTGCTTCTCCAAAGGCAGAAATTCCAGATGGATTACATTACATGGGATTGACCAAGCCTAGAGAGAGCCATAGGAAGACATAGAGGCATAGGTTCTGATGAACACACACACACACACCCCTGTTCTTCCACATAATAGGGGTGCAGGGATACAATGAGAAGATTTTTATAAACACATTTTATAGAGTCAAGGATAGTTACAAAAGACGGGTACTGCTTTTCGTTCTATTGGCTTTTGAACTCTGGGCAGTGTACCTGATTTCCTTTTCAGTGGCTGTCTTTCTCTAGCTGAACTATTAGCTGTTAAGGACAGAGAGCCCCTCAGAGTCTTTTTTGTGTCCCCTGAGGGTAGCCCAGAGCTTTGCTGCCACGCTCCGTCACTACCCAGTGGGCTCCAAGTTGTCACATCAGGCATGCAGGGACCCACTAACCATGCAAAATCTGCCTGTTTGCTCAGATGGAGAGTGGACAGGCCTGAGGACGAGATGGACTTCAGTAAGTTCGCATCACTTTGCTGGACATTCTGGAGGACCCTTCCCCCTCCAGTAAGGGGCTCAGAATGACTTCAGAGTAGCAGAGCCTAGAGGCCCTTTGGACATTGGTCCCGCGACCTGGGCACAAGCCTTGCAGCATGGAGAAGCTCCCAGGAAATAGAGGCCATGTCAGCTCCCTCACAGCTCTCTTACAGGCTTCCCCACAGTTCAGGAGCTCCAGGAAAATGCTCTTGACTGCCAGCCTTGGGAACAGCTCAGGCTGCCCTCTTGTGACCTCTGAGTCTGAGGCGAGAGCAGCCGTCAGGCCTCGTCCTCAGGATTCCAGCCGGGTCCTTTCGCTCCTTCTCAGCAGCCTCACCCACATCAGGCCTGCTCTTGGCAGCTTCACTACAAGCATGAGAGTTCTTCCCCAGAAGGGACATAACCATCCAGCCTGGGCCCAGGTGGAACTCACAATGGTGGCTCCCCCGTCTCTTCCCTCTGATCAATGTAAAAGATTTCCTTTGCTTAAAGCTCATCGATGCCATTTCTCTGAGAACTGTGCTTTCATCTGACACCCATGCCAGAGCGATTTCAGTTTTACAAACATCTTGTTGAAACTTTAAGTTATTGGTCTCCCATCTATTAGCCGGTGGCATCAGTGTGAATCCAGCTTTTCCTCGGAACCATCTGCAGGTCCGTGAAAGCAGCACCTGCAGGATCCCGGATGGTTCCCCTGTTGAAGGAAGACAAGTCCTGGGCCTTGTGTGACTGCAGAGCTCGGTTTGATTCCTCCTATAGAAACTTGGAGATTGCTAGCTAGGTCCTGGGTTTGTGAGTCTGGTCTGCCAAGCTCAGCTTCTTCTTGGCCTGGATCCTGGGTGTCAGACCTGCTTTGTTGTTCTTGCTACTTCTACTCCAGGGCCAATCTGAGGCCTCTTGCAACAACGCTGGTTCCTTCTATCAGTTCTGAGTAAGTAGCAGGGTCTGAAAGATGCCTACCTCTGGCTCGTAGCTGCCCCTGCCCTGCCCCTTCTCTTCCCAGACGTCAGAAGGATTTCCGGAGACAGTCTTGTTGCTCTCAGAACCGGAGGCCTCAGTTCTCAGTCCTGATAATGTAGCCGTATGGTCACGAAGTCTCACCAAGCCTGGGTGCTAAGTGGAAAGAGGGGGTGGTCAGTGGCAGGGAGCCTCTCAATGGTTTTCTTACTCGAGAAGGGGCCCACACCCAGCAGTAGGGGTCACCAGGTCAGTCGAAGGCTGTGCCTCTCACCGGTCTTGTTCAGCATCTGTCCAGTGTGTCATTGTCCTTTTATTCCTGACCATTCATTTATTTGTCCTCTATGTCCCAGCACTCGGCTGGGGCTGTAGGGCAGTGAAGGAAACCCAAGACAAAGTTTCTCCTTACAGCTCTCAGCTGGCCAGAGGACACCCCAGGCTGGAGACTCACGTTTTATCCAGATTCAGCCCTAAACAAAAACAAAAACAAAATGCGTGGGCCCCTCCACTCCTGAATGCTCTTCGGTCCTCTCAGGTCCTTTGGGACCCACGTTGCCTATCTTGAGTCTCATGCCTTGAAGGCATAGTTCCTAAACTAATACGCAAAAAGGTAGTAACTAGCAGGGCCTTAACTCTACCTCTCAGGAGTATTTACACTTTAGTGGTGAACTTGTGAAAAAGCTCCAGGCCTTCAATATCCACAGGAGCGTAATACAAGTGCGGTCATTACAGATACCTTGATAGCTGAGGTAGAAAACTCCGGGGTGTGGAGGAGTGTGAATTCCCCAGATCTATTGAATCACACATTTGTGTTGATTAAACAGGGATTGTGTCCAGTTACCTGAGTTTCTGCAGAGCCTGGCGCAGTAGCACAGGCCCGCCCACACCTCTGCCTCCTACATCCACTGGAAACTGACTTATGCAAATGCTGCTGCCCACCCACCCTGCCAGCACCACACACACCCCCCATGTGTGTAAGTAAGTGGTATTTGATGGATTGCCTAGTTTAAATGTTCTTTCCAAATTGGTTAAATAGAAAAAAAAAAAAAAATCGAAGTAACAGATTTCTATCATTCAGGCAACTGATATATAGGAACTTACAAATGAGAATCCCAGAGGGGGACTCTGACAAGTAAAATGTAAAACGGAGATTAAGGGGCTTAAGGGGAATTTTGAAGATCAAGTAGCCGAAGATAAAAAGATAAATAACAAATTGTGCAAGAGTGGAGCTCCTACAGCACCCGTATTTCTTCGTGGCTCTAAGTTGGCAGTCCCCGCTGGCATTGGTAGGTGAGCCACCCTGGGTCCTGGGAGGGCTGTGATGGGTTTTCCCATCAGAAATGCCTCTCCCTTGCAGCCAGGTCTCCAGCCCCTGGGAGATGTGACATGATGTCTGCTGCTAGGACCTAAACTATTCAAGCCTCCATTTCACTTTGTAGCCACTATTCTCCCTCCCTCCATCTCTCTCTATTTCTAGCTTTTGCCAAGAGGGAAGTTAGAGAGGAGAGAACAGGGGCCGGCAATGGGAAGAAAACAACTAGAGTAAGCCCAGTGTTTTGTAATGTAATGTTCTATATTTAATTTCTAAGTTCCCCATCATCAGTGGTTTTCAGCCCTGGCCACCTATTAGAGTCACCTGGGCACTTTGAATAATCAGGATTTCAGGGCTCCATCCCACACCACTGAAAGCGAGTCTGCGGGTAGGATTGGACATGGCATTTTTGTAAAGCTCCCAGGTGGCTCTAATGGGCAGCCGGGCCTGCGCCTCATGACATGAGAACATCTTTCTCCTCCCTGTGTGGGAGAAGAGTGTCCATTATGCTTTATCTACTGGAGAATAGTTCCAGGGCAAGAGATCCCTGCATCCCTCAGCTGCCAGAATTTCTAGAACCTGATCTCCCCACCCAGCCTTTCCCTGAGAGCCTCCTTCTTCACTCAACTCTTCAGGGGAATCTCACCAAATCCTTCTCTGCCTATAGCAGTGCAATCTTTGAGCAGGGCCCTTTGGGGGAGGGGTGTATGAAGAAGTTGGGGAGGGGAGGGAGGCTGGCAGTTTGCTCCCCGCTCGCTCGTATAAGGGCCCCTACGTCAGTGCATAGGACTCACCTGGGAATCTTGAGAAAACGCACCTTCTGACTCAGGAGGCCGGGGGTGGGTGTGAGTGTCTGCATTTCTCACCGCTTTCCAGGTGCTGCTGAACAGTGGACCCACTTGGAATAGCAAGGCCCTCGAGGGCTACTTTTCGCCACCCCTTCGTCGGAAGTTTCTGGAGCTTAAATTTGGACCGTCTGGTGGCTTCATAGGTGAGAGAACCAGAAATGAGGCAGACCTGGGCTCCTTGATTGGCGTAGGATGTGACTGGTATACTGATTTGGCTCAGACAAGGCTGTGGGCTGGACGTTACACTGAGACGAGAGCCCAGTGAGGAGGTGTGTCCTCTCCCGGCCAGGTAACAGAGCTGTGAGTCTTAGCCACAGAAAAGCAATCTCGACCTCCAGGCAACTTGGAAGGATAGCTCCTCTGCTGTCCATGTCTTCAGACTGCCATCTAAGGTGACCATCTGTGCTCGGGCTGACCTCATTATACTGGAATCATCTGTCAGTGGTGCTTCCCCCACGTGCCGGTTCCTACTCTGTTTCCTTAGAGCCCCAGGAGCCATCATAGGAAGCAATGAGTCTCGAGCTGAGAGTGAGTGTTCAATAAATATGAGTACATTTGTTGGATGGATGTGAATAAAATAATTTGCTTGAATATTCCACTCAGTATTTCCAAAGCGCCAGCGTCAGGACACAGGATATTTAACAGGAAATATTCATCAGGGCCCCATGTTGCAAACATCTCTGTGATAGCTACCACTAGGAGGATTTCTTCGATTTCATTTCTTCCCCAAACACTACCTTTCTTAGCTGCTGAGTTTTCAGGCTCTTGTCATCTTCCCAGCGTCTCCTCATTAAGCCTGTTGCCTGGCAGGGGAATTAGGCAGGCCCTGACGACCCTTGGCTGAGGTTATTTGCATCTCTAACCACAAGGAAATTACTACTGACAGCCCCATGTAAAGCAGAAATATTAAGAATGATGGAGTTGCTGTACCAGGAGAAAACTGGAACACTAATAAAAAGCATTAGAGGCCAGCGCTTGGTAATAAACTGTAGATTGGAAAACCATATTGAAAGCCTGCATAAAAGTCAGTAGCCTTTGTCCCTTGGAATTTGCAAAGTGTGTTAGGTTTCAATTGGCTGTTTCAGAATTCTTTGACTACAACAGGTCAGACTCCTGCACTTTTAATTTCCTTATGTTATTGCCCTTCAGAAACACTGGCTCCATCTCCATTTTTGCATTCTGTAAACAGATAAGTAGCACATTAGTCTGTAAAGGGCCCAAACATTTGAATTTTTCTGCTGCCTGCTTCTGGCTGGTGTAGGCACAAGAAGAAAAGTGAAGGGAGGTGAAACACCAATCAATATATTTAGTGCTTATTTATTAAAAGTTCTGCTGGGAAAAAAATGTGGAGGGTGAAGAATACTGAGGTTACTATCTAACGTTTGCCAACCTGAGGCTTCCACCTGTCTATGGTGGATGCAAACCTTCGCCTGTATCCTCCTCCAGTGGATGACATCTGTGACATACATACTTGATGACAATCCATTATAGCTAAAGATTGAGAATGAGTACAACAGTAATAAATAGTATTATTATGCATTAAAAAATCCATCCATCCATCATGTCCTATTTTTATTATCAAGTGCAAAGGGCCTTTAGATGGTTTTCGTGTGACCTTGTGAATTAATTAAAGGTCAGTACTCAATAGGATCTGATCCTGGTCCCTGTAATATGTGTAAATGAAACCTCTATGAGGGAATTTAAATACATTTTCACTTGCTGAGGGGTAGCAATGACTTTTATAAACGCCAAACCTCTTGCTTGAGACATAGGAATATCCTGGTCAAAATGTCTGAATAAGACATTAATTAAGGAATGTAATCCTTTAATTTTCCAGTCTCAGACAAACACAAATGTTGTTAACCATGACACAGTTAAGTAGCTGACATGAAACACACAAATACAATAAATAAATGAAATAAAGTAAAATGACAACTCAGATGTTTGTGGAGCATTACAATGATGACGTCAGAGATTCTGTCTCATTGATGTTGGAGCTGGGCCTTAAGCCTGGTTCACTCCATCGGGGGATCCAGAGCCAACTGCAGGCATAAAGTCACACTTGGGATCGCTCCTTCCCTAAGTATAAGTTTTCACAGCTGCAGTGTGGGTAGAATTAGGGAAGTCCAGTTCACTTTTGCACAGAGAAGATCAGGGTTCCAGGAGAATGATCCATGAGATGGAAGAAAGGGAAGAGCTGGTGTGAAGTGCTACTTGCAGCTGCTGCGACCCCAGCTGAGTGTCAGGGGGACAGTCTGTCAAAATGGGGGAAGATGGTTGGACTTTGGTGGCCCTGATCACTCATGCTCTGAAGACTTTGCCCCTTGTTACCACCACCTCTGCACCGGACACGAGCAGGTGCTGGCCTGCAGGGCTCTGGGCCACCAGAAGGCGGCGCTGGGCTGGGGTAGAGTTCCTAGGGGACCCCAGGGATTTAAGAGTGCTATATGTAGGGAAATGGGACCATGGTCTCAGCCTAAAAGCACAGCTGGGGTGAGGCTTCCCCATGTGAAAAATAAAAGGTAGCAACAGTTGACAAGGTTTCTGGTTTTTCAAAGCTGGTTGCCTAGGAAGGAAGTTAGGGGGACGTAGACACATCCAACTAGGACCTGAGCTGAACTGCTGCCTGATTTTGTGACTGGCTCTGTAATATCCCTAATATCAGTAAAAAGCTGATAAAGACAAACCAGATGGTGGAAATAAGTTCAAACATATTAGCAGTAATCACAATAAATATAATTGAATCAACCTATTGATTAAAGGACAGAGACCATCAAATTGGATGAAAACAAATGAAAAACAACAAACCAAATCCAGAACATTCCTAGAACAACGAAAGGTTAAAAAGTTTGGGAAATGATAGTGAAGGTACATATTAACCTACTGAAGCTTTTACAATTTAATGACAGATACAATAGAATTTAATTTTAAAAAATAGAGTTACTAAGGATAAAGAAACATGCTACAAAAAAATCCACAAGCTACAAAAAGCATAATCGTGTATGAACTCAACATAAAACCCTGAAATATATAAAGAAAAAACTAAAAGAATCAGAAATCAACTAAACCACAGCTAGAGGGGAAGATTTTAACATACCTCTATTAGAAACTGCAAGATTAAGTAAAGAATAATTGGACAGTCTATGTAATGTTTGTTCAACATGATAAAAAATTTGACATAGATACAGACATAGAGGTCTGCACCCAGTAAAAATAGATAACATGTACCCCCTTTAAAGAATATATGGAACATTAAGAAAAGGATCACATATTAGGATGCAATTTTCAAGCAAGTTTCTATTATTAAAAGCAATTAAATGAAAAGTGAGTTAAAATTTTTAACATACTTGGAAACTAAAGCATGCACTCTTAAGGAGTTAAAGATAATTTCATGATGGAAGTGACAAAATAATTAGAACTGATGTCAATAATAGAACCACACATTATGATACTTGGAGGGGAACTTAAAGCCTTATACTCACATTAAGAAAATAAAGAAGGGCGGATGGATGGCTCAGTTGGTTAGAGCGCCAGCTCTGAACAACAGGGTTGCTGGTTCTATTCCCACATGGGCCAGTGAGTTGCACCCTCCACAACTAGATTGAAGACAACGAGCTGCCCCTGAGCTTCTGCAGGGGCGGTGGGATGGCTCAGTTGGTTAGAGTGCAAGCTCTTAACAACAAGGTTGCCAGTTCAATTCCCGCATGGGATGGTGGGCTGTGCCCCCTGCAACTAAAGGTTGAAAACAGTGAATGGACTTGGAGCTGACCTGTGGCCTCCACAACTAGATTGATGGACAACGACTTGGAGCTGATGGGCCCTGGAGAAACACACTGTCCCCCAATAGTCCCCAATAAAATAAAATTAAAAAAAGAAATGTATTAAAAAAATAAAATAAAGAAGATGAAAAATAAATGAATTTTTAAATTTAAGAATCTAGAAAAAGAATAGCAGAGAGAACCCAAAGAACAGAAGAAACTCAATAATACAATCAAGAGAAAAAAATTAATAAACTAGAAAACAAAGAAATGGTAGAGAGGTCAACAAAATCACAGACAATTCTTTTAAAAAAATTAAATAGACAACCTCTGGCAAGACTAAATGAAATAATAAAGTAGAATATTGAAACAAAACTAAACAATATGAGGACTAAAAACAGATGAAATAGAGATTTTATGAATTATCAGTGAATACCGTGGATAATTTTATGCCAAAAATGTTATTACAACAGTCCCCACTTATCCGTGGTCTTGTTTCCCACAATTTCAGTTACCCACAGTCAACCATGCTTCAAAAACATTGTATTTCCCCAACCATCAACATCGTCTGCTCCTGATAGCCAACCATCGACAGTTACGGCTCAAAGAGCCAGGGTGACACAAAGCAGATGACCCTCCTGCTGAAGTGTCATCAGGAGGCCCATAGTAATGCACAACTACATCACGATGCCTATGTCATTCACCTCACTTCATCTCATCACATTTTATCATCTTACAGCATCTCAATAAGGAGGATGAGTTCTGTGTAATCCAGCATTTTGAGGGAGAGAGAGTCCACATTCACGTGACTTTTATTACAGTTTATTGTTATAATTGTTCTATTTTATTATTAGTTATTGTTCATCTCCTACTATGCCTAATTAATAAATTACACTTTATCATAAGTATATACATATAGGAAACACATAGGGTTCGGTACTATATGCAATTTCAGGAATCCACTGGGGCGGGGGGCTGTCTTGGACTGTATCCCCTGAGGATAAGTGTGAATTGCAGCATATAGAGAAACATAATAATTTCCTAGAAATACACAAATTACCAAAATTGACAAGGTTAAATAAAAGACCTAAATACACACCAAAAATCATTTAAGAAATTAAATAATCAGATAAAAGTTTTCCTCCTCCTCAAGACCCAGACAGGTTTTGCAAGTGCATTTTTACCTAATGTTCAGGCACATAATTTCATACAAACCTTTCCAGAGTCTAGACAAAGAGAATGGGTTATTAGGTGAGAGAAGCCACTCCCACTGCCATTCTTTGATTACTGGAATGCACCCAATGTTCAGGTTGTGGAAGAAATGGAGCCATGTACTGGTCTCTGACTCAAAGCCTGTACTAAATTCTGTAAGCTAGACCATACTTTCTGGGGGTTGTGTTCCACTGGGTGCTGCAACTTACCTTGCAATAAAACACCTCAGCTTTCAATCAGACCAGCCATTTCTAAGCGATAGGCTATGTAACAAGGCTAGTTGGTTCCACAGGCATGAGCCCACTGGTGCATTTCCTTTGCTGTGAACTGTGTTCCTTGGTGAGAGGCCATGCTGTTCCACCGCAGTGAAGAAGACATCCTGGGAGTTCACACATGGTGGTGCTGACAAAAACACCACAGGCAGAGAAGGCAAATCCGTGGCCAGAAGACTTACTTGTTGGAGTTAGACCAATCCCAGCCCACTCCACAATAGAAGAGGTCCAGGGTACTCAACAGTGACAGACTGAGGACTCAGAGTCAGTCTCTGCTTTTAGAAGATGAAGCACTCACTAGTAGCATCGGCCAGATCAGCTCTGGCAAGGGCGAGTCCACGTCGTTGAGCTTCTGCTTAGCCTCCGGACCTACCACCACAGCCACTTTGTTCATGGGCCCGTGGAGGAAGCACTGGGGTAGCGACAGGAAAAGAGACTGCTATCCTCAGAGCCTGCCATTCTGTCTTTCTGACTACGTTAAGAGCCCCTTCTGCCCTTTGGTCAGCATTCACACGGGACATGAGACTCCCTTGGCCCATGGGTTATGATGGAAATAACGTGATGTGACTTGGAGGCTGAGTCATAAAAAATATATATGTATAATTAAGACTTGTTAAACCGGCCTGGTATATACGTGAAGTACATATTATATTATTTGGTATTTTTCTATGTGTTTAAAAAAGTAAGTTAAAATATTGAGGGTGAGGATACTAAAAAATACTTTTGCCCAGATCACAATGTGGTCAAGGTTAAGTTTACTCCAAATTCTCAATGGCAGAGTCTGACGTTGGCCGTCGGCAATTTATGTAACCTGTCTGGGCTTTAGCTTTTCGGTGGAGACCACATTGCTATAGACAATGTGGCAGAAGAACGTCCCCAAATTGCTCCGGCCATTTGTAGGAAGAGCTGAGGGAGTTTATTTTCTAAAGCCACATGGACAGCAAAGAGCTGTTTGTAACCCTCTAAGGGATTGCTTTGAGATGTTTTATCTCTAGGAGTAAAAACATACATGAGGGAATTAAAGGAACATAATGTTATGGGTCATAAGATTTTAAGGTGGAAAGGGAACGACTGCTCATCTTCTCTCCCATGGCAGGGAGGCCTTTTACAACGCCTCTGACAGGTAGTGAATCAGGCTTTGCTTTTATTCCTCATGGTGACAGGCGCTTACTCCTTCATGAAACAGGGTGTTCTGTGGAACAGCATGGAAAGTGCTCAAATCCTCTCGAACAGAAATCCTTGGGACTCTCACCCACTGCTTTTAGCTTCCAAAGCAACACATAAAAAGTTTGCTCATTTCCACATGACAACCCTTCAAATATTTGAAAACAACAATCTGGTGCCTCTTCAGACTTCCCTCCTCCTGGTAACACAGCCTGAATTCCTTCAGAATGGAGAGAATCTGGCCATTCTGGATTACCTGTTAAATACATATGCCAAGTGCTTTATAGCCAGAGTTTTACCTCATCTCCAAATTCCCTGTGATTATCCACATCACAGATAGGGATTCTGACACTCAGGGAATTTAAATAACTTCGCTGAAGTTATAAGGCTAATAAAGCAGTAAAACTAGTCAAGTGTGACTAACCCCCAGTCTTTCTGCTCCTCCGTGCTGTTTGTGAGATGCGTGGTCCTCACTGGACACTGAAGCCTGCCTCACCTTGTCCTGTTCACTACGTGCTCAAACGTGCACCTCCTAAGATGTGCTACTGAGAACTAGACATGACATCATGACTTCTAATAGCCCTTTCTAATATTTTCTTTCTCTTTAGTTTTTTTTTGTTATTGGCGAATATTGGAGAACTGTTTTTTTCCAGGGCCCATCAGCTCCAAGTCAAGTAGTTGTCCTTCAATGTAGTTGTGGAGGGTGCAGCTCAGCTCCAAGTCCCGTCGCCATTTTCAATCTTTAGTTGCAGGGGGCACAGCCCACCATCCCATGCAGGAATTAAACCGGCAACCTTATTGTTGAGAGCTCGCGCTCTAACAAACTGAGCCATCCAGCCGTCCCACTGGAAGCTCAGCGGCAGCTCATTGTCTTCAGTCTAGTTGTGGAGGGCGCAGCTCACTGGCCCATGTGGGAATCGAACCAGCAACCCTGTTGTTAAGAGCTTGCGCTCTAACCAAATGAACCATCGGGCCGCCTCCTTTGTAATATTTTCGCTTGTTTGAGTCTCTCTCCAACCCTTTGAGTAGGCAAGAAAGGCATTAGAACTCACATACTACAGATCAGGAAACTGCAGTTCTGTACGATGATGGACCCAAGAAATCAACAACCCTTAAGCAGAAGAATCGGGATGCAAACCCCTATCTTCACATTCAACGTCAGTCCTTTTCATTGTCCCAAGATGCTTCTCCGTGGTCCAAACTCTCATCAGCATTTAGAACTGGTCGCCCACCCCACCCAGTTAATTGGGATTTAAGCACCAGAATCGTTCATACACAGCCTAAAATGGCCTTAGTTTCTTTAGCAGCCATTTGACACTATAGCTGTATGTAGATTGTTAGTAAGTAGTCCCCCAAATCTGTTTGTCTGTTTTACAAAACCTGCTGTGATGTCATAGGCTCTCTTTGTGCAGTTGAATTTACATTGATCCTTGTAAAACTCCCTCTTTCTTCTGTCCTGATGGACTCCATCCCAAGCTCCAGCCTGGGAGAGTGTTTTGAACTATCACTGTGTCATGTGATGTAGTAGCTTCTCCCATTAGAATCGGGTAACTGGCACCATCGACAAGCACCTGTTTGCTCCTCATGGAGCGGAAGACACTGGGGAAAGCATCACGCTGAGGAATGAGCCCCAGGGTGTGCATTCCAAACACAGTGTCCTGAAGAAATATGATGGCAGAGGAGGGAAATCAATGTCCGTTTAGCCGCCACACTGTGCCAGGACTGGGACAAGTGTGTGTGTGCACGGAGCAGCGTGATAGCAGCCCCCAGTGGAGATATGTACCCTCTATACAGCGCGGGGGTTGATGGGTTTGGGAGGAATGAGACTCTCATGGAACCATCCCCCACGTCTCCCTGATATAAAATCATTCTTCTAATTGATTACAGACTGTGCTCGAGGTCACACTGAAGGTAATTCAATGCCATTGCTTCTCCCCGCCATTGGCTCATTAGCGGAATTCAAGTAGCTTCGAAAAAACCCCATCCCAACTGCCTCCTTTGGAGCTTTCTCTTAACTGAAGTAGATCCCCCTACACACACACACACACACACACACACACACACACACACACACACACACACACGGTTTGCCTTTCTCTAATTGCTTCAGACTCTCCTTTTCCTATTACCGTTTTCCCCCCAAACAGATGGTGTTTATAGACAGGAAAGAAATGAAGGTAGTCAGCTGCCAGGCTAGTAATCAATACCCAGAAACCGACCCTCTGGAGACGCCAGCCAGAGGAAGGGCTCTCGCGGATGCAGCCTTAAAAATAACAGAGCAGAGACTAACGAGCTTGGTCAGCCTGTGTCCGGGACAGGATGACAACTTGCAGTGCTTGTAGCGGGTTAAGTGGGATAAATACATGTGTTTTGCTGGCTTTTTCCAGCTTCTCTGTGGATTTCACAGCTGTCTGTGTGAAAATTTTATGTTCATGTAGCCAGGAGCAAACGGAGAGCTGCTTTTCCCTGGTCTGGTAGTCGATTGCGCTGCTAGGCGGTATTTACTGGCTCCCACTCGATTCCTGTGCTCTCCTTTCCTGGTGTTGCTGTGGGGACCCCAGAGAAATGCTGCGGTTCTACAGCTGATGAGCACACTATGCTGCCAGGGCAGCCTGTCCTTTGATAAACATCCAGGCAAAGGTAGAAATAAGACAGGGGGGAGAGAGGGTGTGAGGCGGGCAGTGTGTTTGTGCTTGTATACTAGGAACTATAGGAATAATCATTAAATGTGGAAGAACACACACACACACACACGTACACGTGCACATTTGGTGCCCAGGATCTTGGATGCAGATAGAAGAGACAGGCCTGATTTTTGAACCAGCTGCCAGGAGAGTTTGAATGGAGGGGTGGGGCAGTGGTTAGGGAGTGTGGGGTGGCATGGGGGTCCCACGTGCTGAGAGGGATTATGATAAAGGACACCTGTTTCCCCATAACCTCAGAATAAGAGGTTGTCAGTTACAGACAGGTTTCCTAGTGGGTCAGGGGCCTGTCTGTAAAGAGGGTGTGGCTACATATGGCATTTTGAGGCAGCCCCTAAACCTTAGCCAAAAACAATGTCAGGACCGTCTCTGTGTCCCCCTCTTCCTCCCTACAAAAATATAATTTCTCTTTTGGTCAATGCCTAAAATGTCCATAGCAAAGAGAAATAATTCTATACCACAATTTGAGATAAGGCCTAAAACTCAGCAGGTCCCACCGAGAGGCAACCCCAGGCGGAGGTTAGAAGTACAGGCTCCAGATTTTGATGAGTCCCGGGGTGGATCCCAGCTCTACCATTTGCTTCGAGGTGATTTCCATCGCGCTCTGAGCCTCATCTTCTTAATCTGTAGGTTGGGGACTACAATTTGCACCTTCCTTATAGGGTCCTTGTAGGGATTAAAGAAGCCAATGAGTTTTTGTTTGTTTGTTTGTTTGTTTGTTTTGTGCGTGTGCAGTTATGTTTGTAAACCATCAACAAACAGCAGCCTTTGTGAGTCCACCCATGCAAATGAGTGTAAAAGTTTCACTCACTGACATGAGAGGATTTCTATTTATATAAGAGAACAAGAAAAGATAACTCAGGACACTGAGGAGCTTAAAGGGGGGAGAAGAAGAAACGGGAAAAGAAGGGAAAGGAGCAAAGACAACCAAGGCTCCCCACAGAAGACAAAGAGATGCCCAGAGGCACTTCCGGTTCCCATGAGCCTCTGCATAGCGTGGGCGTGCAGCGCAGTTAGTTTCCTTGGATATTTGACTTGCGTAAAGGGACCTCATTCCCAGGTCAGTGGCTGATTAAATATATTCCAGGTTGAGATTTAGTCTCTGCCCTCGAGCCATCTACTGTCTGGGTGTGGGGATTAAGAACCAGCAGTGAGATGATGGGACAGGTTACACTGGGAAGGTCCATGCACTAGTTGTGCATTGGAAGCATGGGCCCTGGTGTTGGGACAGCCAGAGTCCACCTACAGAGGTGGCATCTTGGGCTAAACCCTTGAAGAGCAGCAGGGTCTGTATAACCAGAGTGAATGCAAAAGGCATTTGTCATGCCGGCGCAGGATATGGTGAGGCCAAAAAGGAACACCCATGGAGCCATAGATAGGGGAGTCATACCACTATATTCTCTCTGGAAGCTGGGTTGGAAACACAGGAAGCAGGAGCCGTAATCTGCCATCTGCTTCCCTGCCAACCAACCCACCAACCAACCCTAGTGTCGCTACGGAGGCTATATTAGTGATTAATGGCTAACAGATAACATGGCCACCCAGCCACAGCGGATGGCCATCTAATAACCAAGGTCATGGTTTTTGGCCTGCATGAAAGAATTTCCTCATGACCAACTCTATAGTTAATTCAACTTGTTTTATTAGGATATTTAAGCCTCAGAAAAAGAATAAAACAACCCAAGGGAGACTTAGAGTGTGAGTTGTGATTAAATTTGTACTTGTATTCAGAAATTGTGGAAGGTGGTTGGGATCCCCTCTAGCCAAGCTGAAGCCAGGTTTATAACCCCACTCCATTCATAAGGATTAACAGCTAACTTAAATTCCAAATCAATATAAAAAGGCACTCCTGAGGGCCTCCCCAAGCACGCTGGAGCCAACACACTAGTTTACTGACAGTCAACAACCGACTCTTTTACGTGAGAAATCCATACATGGTGAAAGGCCAAATATTTCCGGCAAAAATGAAACAAGTGAGGCAGCACCAGGTCCCAGTGACACAGCACTATTTTAAAGGTGTCCTCTGGGCAATTTGGAGATGACCAGAAAATTCCAAACTTGTACGTGTTCAGATACAGCAAATCCATTTTTAGGACTATACCATACAGAGACACAAAGCGTTTAAAGATCATGCCCAGTGATCACAAGGTTACTTATCACCACTTTATTTGCAATAGCAAGTGGTGGGTAATCACTTAAATAACCACCAATTAGGAACAGGTTAAATAAATGATAGCTTTCCACAAATGGGTAACGTTCTTTCAAAAGAAGAAGGTAGATTTATGTGTAGTGCCAGGAAAACATCCTTAGTGAATAAAGCAAGCTTCAGAATAGAATGTGATCCTAAAGAAAAAAGGGAAAAATGAAAGCATTGACACAAGCCATCGTGGATAAGAGCATACACGCTGCAGTCAGACTCCCTGGGCTCAAATCCTCACTCCACTTCTCACCAGGTGGTCACAATAGGCATTGAAGGAGGCCTTGTTTTCCTCATCTGTAATACGGGAATAATAGAGTAATTACCTCACAGACACATGATAGGCTTTCAGACAAAATATCAAACAAACGACTAGTAATGATCAACTCTGGGGAGCTGGACGTGGAGGAAAAGAGAACTTTAATTTTTACCGTATTCACTTCCGGACGATTTTATTTATTTATTTTTTGCAAGGATGTTTAAACAGACTTAAAAAAAATCAAACTGTACTCTCTGAACTAGAAGCCATTTATTAGCAGGTGACAACTCTTGACACACCCTTAGTTGACTAAGGATTAAGGAAGGGTGAAGATATTTATCAGTTCACTGAGGCCCTAAGGTATTCTGAGACTCTCCTCCCCAGAGAGGATACCTTAGTCCACAGGAAAGCCGTGCCATCTGAAAAGCACAAAATTCTTTGCACAAATGACTCTGTCCAGCAACCCCACACTAAAAGGCTTGACCACCTTCAGCATGGTTCCTACCAGCCCAAGATCATGTCCCTAGGATGAACTCAGCCCCGTTAAAATGCCCATCTAAGAAAGCTCAACACTGTCCAAAGAATTTATTTTGTTTCAGCTAAACCCTGACTCGAGGTCCCTGACATGCCTTTTCTTAGAGCAGTTACTTCAGAAAACTTACAATTATAAATCTTTTCTCTGCCCCTTTGAGGTGTAAATCTTCTACCATACAGAAATGTCTTCTCAAGGATCTGGGAACCAGCTCTATGAAATGCAAACATCGAGGTAGAGAGCTCCCACTTCTCCCAGCTTGTGTGAGTGTAGGGGCCTAACTTGCTGGGTGCCTTGCTCCAGTTTGCAAAACCACCTCCTGTCATAAAGACATGAGAAGTTTGCTTCTCCAGATAAGTGCCAATTAGCAAACACAGATGGCCTAATCACAGTGACCTCCACGCCTCCTATGTTCTTCAGTATTTTTCCTTTGGCACAACACAATGTTTTAAAAGTCTCCTGCCTTTTATTTCAGTAAAGTTGAGCTCAGTTCTGTACTGTAGTCTCTCTCCCCTACTGCAGTAGTCTAAATAAAATCTGTCTTGCCACTTTTACGAGCTGTCACCTCTGTTTCTCTTTGACACCACTGGTGAGGGGGCACTTGGTGCAGGGGACAGCCATGACCATAGAAGAGGGAGGCCTTGGCATTAACCCTGTGGTATTTACTACATTTCTCATTCCCAGAAAACACCAAAGGAAGAAGAGGGTAGTGGCGGCTCAACATGCAAGACAACTGAAATGTATGAGAGGTTTTCACCCGTGTGAACATTATAATAAGTCCTTTATTGAGAGTTTGCAAAGTACTGGGACATATACTAAGCTCTCAATAAACAGCATCTCAGGGGTGGACAGTTATCTCAGTTGGTTAGATCGTGGTGCTGATAACACCAAGGTTGCCTGTTCAATCCTGCATAGGCCACTATGAGCTGTACCCTCCTAAAAATAAAAAAAATAAATAAACAGCATCTCATTAAATCCTTACAGCAACTTTATGAGATAGGCATCATTATTTTCTTGGAATCTAAACCTTGGAAATGTGAAGAAATTTGCTCGAAGTCACACAGCTCATAAGTAGCAAGCCCAGGTGTCTAATTCCCCTGTTTCTATTTCCATAAGCTTTTGTATGGCCCTAAAAGTAGAAGTACAGCTTAAAATCATTGTTTGTCCTGGAAAGTTTCTTCTCCATGGAAAGTAGCTATGTCTTAGCATATGTAATCAAAAATGTCCTTATAAAACAATAACAACAACACATATCACTGTGGTAAAACATTCAGCCTTATTCCTTCAAAACTAGGCATCTGGCTCCTGAAGTAGGTAGTCATTGTTCAAATCACAGAAGTCTGTCTTCTTTTCTTCATAGTGTCTACTGGTCTCTGAAGTGTCTTTTTTTTTTTTTTTTTTTTTTAAAGATTTTATTGGGGAAGGGGAACAGGACTTTATTGGGGAACAGTGTGTACTTCCAGGACTTTTTTTCCAAGTCAAGTTGTTGTCCTTTCAGTCTTAGTTGTGGAGGACGCGGCTCAGCTCCAGGTCCAGTTGCCGTTGCTAGTTGCAGGGGGTGCAGCCCACCATCCTTTGCGGGAGTCGAACCAGCAACCTCATGGTTGAGAGCCCACTGGTCCATGTGGGAGTCGAATCGGCAGCCTTCAGAGTTAGGAGCATGGAGCTCCAACCACCTGAGCCACCAGGCCAGCCCTGAAGTGTCTTTTGAGTATTGTTTTACTCCCCAGCTAGAACATCAGCTCCCTATAGGTAGGGATTTCAACTGTTTTGTTAACGTCTGTATCTACAGCATCTATGAAAGTGTTTGGCTGATGGTTGGCGCAGTAAATATTTGTTGAAAGAAGGAAGATGGCAGGGAGGGAGTCTAGGGAAGAAGAAGGAAGAAAGGAAGAGAGGTAAGGAGGGTGGGAGGGAGGATGGGAGAGAGGGAGGAAGGGAGGAAGGAAGGAAGGGAGGAAACTGAAATGGGGTTTAGAAAATATACAGTCTCTAATTCCGTCCCCTCCCCCACCCAAACTTCATGATGAGGGTACTGCAGTCCAGAGAGGTAAATGACTAGCCAGAGGGGAGCAGGTCTCTTTATTCCTCAACAAGGTTAATCACTCCCTCCTTCTTGGTGGTGGTTATGGCAGAGGAAGGGACAGCTTTGAGAGTAGCTTATATTTTACAAGGTTTCTCAACCTCAGCACTATTTACATTTGGGGCCATAAAATGCTTTGCTGTGGGGGACAGTCCTGTGCATTTTAAGATGATTAGCCACATTCCTGGCCTCTACTCAGTGGATGCCTGTAGCACTGCCCCTCCCTACCTCCCCAGTCTCTGCCTCAGAGTTGTGACAACCAAAATGTCTCTAGGCATTGCCAAATATTCTGGGGCTGGAGGTGGGGAGTGGGGGGTGGGGGAATGGGAGGCAGGAGGTGGGGGCAAAATTGGCCAAGTTTGAGAACCACTGGATTAGAAGATAGTGTAATGACTGGCTACTAACTAGCTAAGAAGTAATTAAACCCCAGTGCTTAAACAGAAGTGGAGGACACTTCAGGCTTTCGGGGGGTACTGAAAGCCATTGAACACACTGTGGAGAGAACTGGAATTCTTGGGATCTGAGATGTTTCCAAACTCCAGAAGCAGAGGAACATTCATCAACTTGATGGCTCAGGAAATGAATGTTCTTGTGGTCTGCCTGCCCTTCCAGGTAAGAATTTAAGAAATTTAATAAGAAAATTGATCTGTCCGCATATGGTGAAAGAGAATCTAATGAGCAACAAGCCAGGCAGACTCAAAAGCCTCAAATTATTCTCCCTAATACCGGCACAGCCATTTTTGAACACAATTACAGACTTGAACTCTCACAGGGAATTCAGTGGAAATCATTTAAACATTTATTTGATGTGAAACCTATGACCCAAGCAATTCATAGAGCAATTAAAGAAGTAGAGTCTGGAAGATTTGACAGTTACGTAGTTTTGGGTTTTGTTGACAAATGGTCCGTATGAGTAATAATTAGTGGCATCCTAAATTAGATCTGAATGTGAATAAGAATGAAGACGGATCCCATAGGGCTCAGTACAGGAAACCATATCATCCAATATACAGTGCTCATTAACAACCCAGAGGGGAAAGTAAATTTGACTTAGATTAAATTTGCAGAAAATGCAAAATGAGTGAGAAATGGCAAATAGCGAAGATAAATTAAAGTTAAAATTACCAAAGGACCTAGACATTTGAGAACCTTAGAGCTAAATAAGATGGAATTTAATGAGGAAATGGAAACTATTATACATGGTTGGGTTTGATTATACTTGAAGGTCTGAGTAATCCAATAACTGTCCACCCTGAGGGAGGTCAGGATGGTTGTAGATAAGCTAAAGGGAAACTTGGTTTTCTTCCAACACACCTTGGAAGGTTGGCTTAATAACTTAGCATCTTGTGTTTTAAGGAGATTTTACAGCAGGGAAGTGGAAAGTAGCAGATAAGAACCTGATGCCCTTGCAATGCCAGTCAGGGTCAGGGGTGTAGAGTTTTGCTAGAGGGAAATGGAATTCTGGTAAATTTAATACCCTAGTATGGCTACAAGGTGATTCAGTGCTTTGCAAACCGTCATTTTATCACCATCACCATCATCATCATCACCTACTGAGTTCCTACAGATCACCCAGACTCTGTTATAAAAACTTTGTTTAGCTTAAAAATAATCTGTCACAAAGGCTGGTGAACATGTATTTGTTACTCTGACACAAACAGGCATATTGAAGAACAGAGTTCTCATAATAGAATATACAAAGAGAAGATAAAGATCAGTGTAATGGAAAAAACTTCTTTTTCCTGATAACATAGAATAATAATAATAATAATAACACTTTAAAATGCTTAAGTGGTTTTTTTTTAGCTATTTAAAAAATTCTCACAACTAGGTATTATTTTCCACTTTTTACAAATGAGGAAACTGAGGCACAGAGAAGTTAAATGTTTTGCCCAAGGTCACACAGTAAATGGCAGAAAAAGGATATCAACCCATATTCCTTGGGAAACAAACTGCAGTAGGGAAATTTGTGAGAAAACCTAGAAGATTCTCGGCAAATGTGAGAGAAGTGATGAATTCTATTTGTAAGCAAACTCTATTTGTTGGCTCTCGTCAAAGAAACACGACATTTGTCTTCAATATGCTCCTACCTCTTTTTCAGAACCTCCTTATATTTATTTGGAGATTTATGTGGCTCTAAGAAAAACCTTATTAACAGTGGCTTAAACAAATAAGGGTTTATTTGTCTCGTGTAACAAGAAGACAGAGGTGGATGGATACCAGTGACCATTTGCCATTTCAGCAATGTTGGGGGCTGATGTCTCTGTGTATTTCTAGGCCTAACTTTCATGGTTGCAAGATGGCTGCTAGAGCTGGGCGGAATGTCTGCATTCAAGGCAGGAAGAAGATGGAAGGGCGGTGCTAGCCATATCTGTTCCTTTTATTGTGAAGTCAAAAGCATTCCCAGAAGCCACCACAAGCTGACTTCCACTTAGGTTCCATTGGCCAAAACAGGTCACATGGCCACTCCTGCTTGGAGAGAGACAGGAAAGTAGGAAACAGGATTGTTATGATTGAGTTGAAGCAGCCATGATCCATTGCCTGAGGCTGGAGTTAGCAAGGAGTTACCTGGAGTTAGCAAGGAAGAAAGAGGAAGTGGGTACTGGGTAAGCGACTAAATATATCCAAAATGGCCTCCTTCTCTCTTCGCTTCAACCAAGCAACCTGATTCCTGCAGTGCCTTGATCTGAGCAGCTGACATGTTCTGGCTAGCATGTGAGCTAGTGGGGAGCTAAGATGTGCCTATTCCTATTATTTATTTTCAGTAGAGTGTTTCTAATGGAATGCAAATCACAAATCTGTAGGAATGGGTTCTGGAAAGCCATCCCTTTGCAGGGGCCAACATTCCCATGAGGCTGTGCTGGGAGGCTCCGTGTGTGTACTTGACCCACCAGACACCCTCATTTTCGCCGTAATGTAATATAACCCACTGAAAACCTGGGTGCTACATTGCTAGGCGCCATCAAGAAGGAGCACAGAAAGATGGATAGATGTATTTTGATTTGATAACTCAAATCCCATTAAACTAATGGCATTTTAGAGATTTTTCTGAATAATTTTTTTCATAGGAACTCACTACTAAACACGGTTGCATATTTGCCTGGCTTGAGTTGAGAGACTGTGGCCAGCAGAAGACAGCTGGCTGCTGGGGTGGGGTTGGGGTGTGTGTGTGATGATTTGGAGATCATCATGCTTTTCCCATTTGTGCTGTCAGCTCTTCACATAGTGTCTATACAGTGGTTTCACATTCTTGGTCTTTTTAATTTTTTGTCCTTACAAATATCCCAAGAAAAGGGGGTTGGGGTGGTAAAGAGCACAGACTCTGTGGGTATGTCCTTAGAAGAAGGAGCCAGACTTTCTCAGGCTCAGAACCGTGCCAGCCCCATCACCTACTTTGCTCTGGCCCTCTTGCTGCCTCAGTGCCCACCTGTATGCTATCTGGGGGGTGGGGATGACATCTGAAGCCTCCCAGCTTCCCAGACAACGTTGACCTGCAGCAGGCAGCTGCTTGTACATTGGCTTTTATTTCCCCCCAGGAGGCCAAGTGACATAGGTATATACCTGTGGAAAGTTGTAGAAAGTAGTGTCCTTTTTTCATCAGATCCCTTGAGCCAAGCTCAGCTCCTTCTGGAGGTGATCCAAGGAAGTGATTCCTTTGTGGTCAGCCTCAGCACCCCTGTCTCTTACTCTCTCAACTTTAAAGAGGACGTAGTCACCCTGTAGGATGTTCAGATCCATCAGAATGGGTCGGGGAGGAGCAATCATTGCATTTGAGAAGTGTTGACCACACAGGAATATCTGGTATAGAGAAGAATCAGGGGAGGCATGATGCTGTCTATAAACACCTGAGGGAGTGTCAGAAGGGCCATGCAGGGCAGAATAGGACCACGTGATGGGAGGAAGCTAAGAGACACATTTAGGTTCCTTACAAGGAAGAGTTTTCCAACATCAGTGTTCTCTGAAGATGAGAATGAGTGAGGTCTCCAGCATTGGAGATATTCAAGTGTGAGCACAGGAGCACCAGGCAAGGAAGTAATTAAGGAAGGTGAGCAGTTGGTTCTCAACTGTGGTAGATTCCCCTCCACCAAGGGGATATTAGCAACGTCTGCAGACATTTGGTTGTCATGACCGGGGTGGGGGGGTGCCATTAGCATCTATTGGGTGGAAGCCAGAGATGCTGCTAAACATCTTAAGATGCCCAGGACAGTCCCCACAACAAAGAATTATCCAGCACAAAATTCAAATCGTGCTGAGGTTGAGACGCCCTGGAGAAAATAAACTGTAAGGCTGGAGTCTTCGGTAATCGCCCCCTCCAATCTGTCCAGTAATTCAGAGGACCATGGAAGTTAATCAGTGAAATGCCAGGAATATCCAGATTTCAAGTAGGCTCATGCAGTAGGATATTCCAGTACACAGATCTCAGAAATATGTTTTCAGTTTCAGACACTGTGGGCTATATTTTGGGACTCTGGCCATTCCTACTGTAGCCAAAACTATGAGTGTGTTATTCTCCAAAAAGCAAATGTATATGTTCCCACCACTTCCGCCTACTTACACATAGAAGTTGGAAGGTGATTGCACCAATCTAGAGGCGGGATAGGGTGAGGTGGGAGTGGGGAGAAAAGAGCTGAAAACAAGCAGAGGGATCCACAGTGAGATTTCACCCAATCTAAAATTACCCCTGATACCTCTTCTAAAATTATTTTTAATATACTTTTTAATGCCTTCTCGGTGGTGTACCAAACCCGAGAAAAGTCCTGGAACTACCAGGAAATTCATTTTCACCCGATTTACCTCACTTGGAACTTGAGATTCAGATGGATCTGAGGTCACCTCTGGCCTCTGCCTATTACCATCTGGGCATCAGCTAAGTGATCTAACCTTTCTGAGCCCCAGTTTCCTCATGTATAAAATAGGACGAATAACATCTTCACAGGGCAGTTGTGAAGATTACACGAATGAATGCAGGTACCACCACACACCATGCCGGGTACATGATGGTGCTAAGTGGCAGGTATTATTTGTATGATTATCCCCCCAGCGGATCTAAATAGCACATGGCATTGGGTTAGGCACTGACCAAGGAAATCATGCCATCTTGAAACTCACAATATAAGACAGAAGTTAGCTCACCCTAATTATAGCTCTCTATTGTTAGTGATTAAAATACATAAGTAGCTGCCAGTCAGTAGATACACATGACCTCATTTAATTCTCTTACCACTCTAGGGAGGGAAGTATTACGAACTCAATTTATAGATGAAGAAACTGAGATGCAGATGCTAAGTGACTGGTCTGAGGTCACACAGTAGCTCCTCGTGGTAGAGGCAGAATTAGGACCCACGTGTGGGCAGGACACCACTGCATTCCGGTGCCCTGCCATTTTCCTTCTCAGCCTGCTTCCTTTGCTCTGGCCTGGACCTGCTGCATCTCACTGCAGCAAGACCTGCCCTCAAAGCTTCACAGGCACCAACATATAAAAAGTCAGTTACGGCAAAAACAACTCCTTAACCTTAGGCAAAGATGCCCACCCTGGCATCCCCTTAGAGAAATGATAGATATGCATGAGCTACCTTCCATGTTCCAAAAAGCCACTCTAAAAACATACATTTACTTTTGATGAAGCCTGAAAAGATGAACTAAGATGCACTGTTGGCATTGATTTAAGCTGGAATTATGTACCTTGACTCTCTGTGGTAATACCGGTTATTTCAACCTGATCAGAAACTCCAATAGATGGCTCCTTATGTCTTTGATGAATGAAAATGGGAAATCTAAACAGCACAGCCTGTTTCATAGTAAAAAGCCCATTAAAACCTGAACTCCATGGGAGAAAGCATAAAAAAAAAAGTTCTTTATGTTCTTTGTGATGAAATGTCTGGGAATTACTGAGCGAAACAGAAAGAGCACAAATCATGGAATATCAGACACAAGACAATGTGTGCCTGAGGATCTGGGGAGAAAGGCCATTGTGCATGAGACATTTGAGTGCCATTCCTGCCCATTCCTCCTTTTCGGGGAACACTGCCCTGTCCAGTGCCCTGTGAAGTGGACATGCTACATCCATCACCAAGTGTCCCTAGCCCCTGACAAGAGTTGATGGGACATTCTGGACTTACTCATTATAAAGCTATTGGGACACCTCCAACCTGTGTGACTCGGTCACAATAATGAGCGAGGTCCATCAAGTTTCTCTCTTGGAAATCAGGAATTAGGACACTGAGACATGGGGGCAGTTTCCAGCAGAGGCAGAAGACAGGAATGTGAAAAGTTGCCCCCTTATGGAGGGTGGTGGGGTGGGCGTAGTGGCCACATAATGGCCGAAGTTGTGTGGGAGTGGAAACTCAATAGTGGGCAAGGAAGTCAGCCCATACAGCGAAGAACAGACCAGATATCCAGAGGAGGAGATACTTCTCAGGAGTGGCTCTGGGGGCCTCGGGGCCAGTCCCACCTTCTATGAGACTCAGATGAACCACACAGTCCTGTCTTTGAATTTCCTGAAATTCCCATTGTGTTTTCACAACAAATCCCACTTTGCCCAAGTTAGCTTATGTGGTCTCTCTTCCCAGCACACAAATGAGCCTGGTTAGACGAGACCTTCCAAGACTTTGGGGAAATACCCTTAAAATCACATGACAGAGTCATGCTCTGTGGAAGAGACACATCATTAAGATATAGACTGACACCTGAATTCTTTATAAATCTAATATATATACATACACACACATATATTTCATGCCCTGTGGATTAGAGAGACCACTGGGAAAAAGAGCCTTGGAATTTTCTGGAAAATGCCACCTTGAAGTGGAGAGAGGAGCACAGAGGATGTGGCCTTGGAAATCTCACACAGGGAGGCAACGCCAAAGGTGAATAAACACCATCCTGTTGGCAAGATTCTTTTGTTATTCATCATCCACAACATGATAAAGAGTTTGTGCCAGAATGCAAATCACTAAACACGTTGTTTAGTTCAGCTGACATTCTTTTCCCTGGTCAGGTGGTCTCGATGAAGGAAGCAGTGCTTTGATTTACACGCTGGTGCAAGCTCCCTGCCTCCTCAAGGAATAGCCCTTTGAGGAGCAGCGCCCTCGGGAATAGTAGAGGCACAAGCATGAACAGGAGTGAACCTAGGTTCCAGAATATATGAATGGAACAGAGCTGCCTGCCAACCTAGAACACTTGCCCTAGACTATAAGAAAAAAGAGAAACAAACCTCTCCTTTGAATGTGGCATTGTGCTGTGAGATTTCTTTCTCGTGGCAGTTTAACTTTCCCCTAACTAAGTCAGTGGGGCTGTGCTGAACATTGTGAAAGCAATGTGAGAGGTTGTCTAGCCAGGATCTTTTGGGGCTCATTCAATACTGGCTGAATCCCACGTACAATGGTTTCTTTCTCGAACTGGTAACAATTCGTTGTCTTGTCTGGTTAGGGCACTGGACTCAGCTCCTGTGCCTGCAGTACAATGCATCCATTCCGATCTCTCGAGTCCTTCTCTGTGCCTAGAACTGGGCCAGGTACTGTGGATGCAGCCCTGAGCAAGAGGGCAGAGTCACTGCCTTTATGGGATGCCCAAGCAAGTCACAGGGCCACGCCGGAGTCTGGGTGAAGAGAGCCTGTGGGCTGGAGTGTTTAGAGCAAGAGCTAAGGTGAAGGGAGGGACCCAGGTGCCTCCTCGCCTGCCAAAGAAACTGGGTAGCCTGAATTCACAGAAGAGTTGGATTTTCCGTAGAACTGTACAGTGATTTTCGTGTACAGTGGTTTTTGCTCAGTCTCATGGGGGAGAAACTTCATTTAAAGATTCTAAAATAATCTTTTAAAAATAAATTCATTTCTCAATTACAGTTGACATTCAGTGTTGTTTTATATTAGTTTCAGGTGTACAGCATAGTGGTTAGACATTTACATAATTTAAGAAGTGATTCCCCCTGATTAGTCGAGTACCCACCTGACACTATGCATAGTTATAACCATGTTATAGACTCTATAAAATAATCTTGATGAAACTAAGGGGAAAGGATGTTTTTCTACAACTTAATCTGGAGAGATAAGGCTGAATGCTCCTCCAAAGACACAGGGTTGTGGAAGACATTTAGACCTGAGTGTTTCTTAGCTTAGTTGTTCATTTGTCATCCCAGGAAGATGGAGTCTGGGCCAATTGTGGACTTTTTCCTCTTGATTTTCACTTGGATCATTCCCTCAGGATAGTATGACTGTATTTCCTTGGCTACTAACAGTGATCTGGAAATTAGCTTTTTTTTTTTTCCTTTTACCTTATAGCCGAACACATACATGGAAATATTCTTCCAAGCCCAAGCATACTCAGTCATGCGATGTGATCATGGAATCATGGCATAAATGTATTGATCAGGTATACAGAGAAAAATGGACTATTTCAATTTCGTTAGTGTCAACATCAGTGCTGACACGCAATACCAGGGACCCACCAGCGAGACAATTCACCAGCACGTGATGAGGAATAAGCCTGTAGGGAACACACATATAAATACACCCCAGCTCTGGCAGCTGAAAGGCCGGCCACACCATCCTACCGGCTTCTATTATTGTGGCATCGCTATCTTGCCTGTCCCCTTCGTATCCACGACATTGAGGACCCTGGGTGTTGGGTCTGTGACCCTTCTTCACATCTGAGAACAGAAGGAGCAGAGGGAAGTTGGGCAACTCTAGAGGTGTGTGAATGGCAGTTTAGGGACAGTTTGAGCTTTCTGGTAGACACGCAGCCTAGGGAAATGAACGTAAAAGCTTCATATGGAAGCAATATGCTTGTGAAAGGAGGCAGGTGTCTCGTAAAATGATTGTTAGCTCTGTTCACAGAACATATCCTTGCTGCTCCTTCCTCCATCGCACCATGCACATGGGCA
The DNA here is from genome assembly GCF_057876585.1 of Rhinolophus sinicus. Lineage (NCBI taxonomy): Eukaryota > Metazoa > Chordata > Mammalia > Chiroptera > Rhinolophidae > Rhinolophus > Rhinolophus sinicus. The sequence continues at coordinate 105,942,865 of NC_142504.1, forward strand.
GGGGCGCCTCTGAAAACTCGCTGGGGTGAGGGTATTGCTGATGATGGTGGTACGAAGTGAGAGGGGGGGGCGGCCTGCAAGACGGAAGCCTATGGGCTGGGATAGCGAGGAGGGGGTGGTCCTGGAGAAAAGCTCTGAGAATCAGAAGTCCCTTGCAATCTTGGTTCCAACCCCCTCCAGCAAAGTGGACCCTAAAAGAGTCCTTCTGCGCCCCTCCACGCCTAGAACAAGGCTGCGGAGTCCCTACTCCCCCTTGCAGGATCGGAGGACAGTGCGGGAGGCGCTGGGGGGAGGCTGAGAGGGAGTTAGTTCTCTGAGTTGTGTTGGAGCGGAGGCGTCGAGGACAGGAAGAATGACTCCAATGTGGGGAAGAAGGACGGGACGACGAGGGGAAGGGAGAGGGACAGTGTACACTCAGCCTTTTCACCACTCAGCTGGAAGATGGATGGTTTTCGGGAGCGGTTGTCCCGGCGCCCCAGCTCGCTATAGGGAAACGTCAGAGCGCTCCGGTCTGCCGTGGAGGAGCCCCCCCGCCCCACCCCGCCTGGGCTTTCTTATAAAATCCGGGCCTGGTGGAGACTGCAGCAGTGGCGCGGGCGGCGGCAGCGGCGGAGCTCCTCCAAGGTCCTGGTCGTGCGGTCACTCCTCCTCGGGGACAGAGCACTCCCCCCTCCCAGCCTCGCCGCGCGCTTCAAGGGCTTTCCAACCGGACCATGCGCGGCCGCGAGCTGCCGCTTGTTCTGCTGGCGCTGATTCTCTGCCAAGCGCCTCGGGGGCCGGCCGCCCCGGTGCCGGAGGCCAGAGAGATCGTGCTGGCCAAGATGTACCCGCGTGGCAACCACTGGGCGGTGGGTGAGTGTCCGGCGTGCACCAGTCCTCGGCGGGACCAGCCAGTCGCAGGGGGCCGGTCTCGCAGCGTTTCTGGGGCCCGGCTATGGGGGCTGGGTTTGCTCTGACTTTTCTACCCAACAAGCCCGTTCTCCCAAAACTCGACCCCACCCTTCCCCATTCTGGAAAGCTGTCAGCTCCTCGGCAGCTGCGGGCTGGTCCCTTGGTCCTTTCCCGCTCTCTTCACTCTTCCGCAGCGTACCCGAGCCGGCGCGCAGCTTTCCAAAACACCCAAACCCTAAGCAAAGGAGATCACCTTCCCTCCGCACCTATCCAACCCCTCCTTTTATCCGGCACTGTTCTCTCCGTGAACAACGGTGGGAAGCCGGGTCCCCGAGCGCGTCCATCCAGCCCTGCATCCGTGATTCCGACCTGCGTGAACTCCGGCTGCGCCTTTGCGTCGGGCAAAGCCACAGGTGGGGGACCCGGGACCGGCGCGCCCGCTCTGGGTTTCAAATCTGTTCAGTGAGCGGTGCCTGAATCCCACCTCTGTGTGTGGCTCTCCTGAATTTTCTCACTCGTCCTGCCTTTGCAGCGATCGTTTTTTCTCTGCCCTTCTGCCTAACCCTCCCTCTTTCCATCTAGCAGGCTCGGAGTCCTGGGCGTTGCACCTGCTTTCCACGCTGACCCTGGGCTCTCGCCCCTGAGCCCCGCTTTTCTCTACCTCTCTAGACCTGCCACCTCGCCCTCTCCCCTAGCTCCTTTCCTTTTCCTTCTGCCAACAAGTCCTGCGCTCCAGGCACAGACTTGGAAGGTCGTTCCACCTGGCTCTCGGCCCTGCACCTGCGAAGCAGGTAGCTGTCCGAAGCCTCACGCTCACCCAACAGCACCGCAGGGCCCTAGGCCACCCCAAGTATAGTCTCTGGCTAATGCAAAGCGTCCAATTTCCTCAGAAACCTCCCCATAAAACCAACTACAGCAACCCCAACATTTCCTGGGGAGCTGGTGGATCCTTAGAGATTTAAGGGTGGTGGTGGTGGTGGAGGTGGCGGTGGTGTGTGTGTTTTATTTCCTTAGTCATCTATTTAGGAGTAGGGGAGAATGTGTTGGGAAGATACTTGCTAATTCAGTTATCAGCCGAAAGGCAGATTCTGGGTGTGAAGATGAGGATGGATTCATGGGAAGGGGTGAGGCTGCAACTGTCAGGTCCTCAGCATCTCTGTGTGGTGCATGCTTCTGTCAGAGAATTTGCGAGCTCCTGGTTGCAACAGAGTAATTTTCATTGTCGCTGAAAGAGTCTTTGCCAAGTCTTGCAGCCTCAGGGATGAAATATTTGTGATCTCTGAGGCACAGGAAGAACCCGGGAGTCTGGTGTGGAGAGGAGAGGCTGGGCTGGGTAAAGATGAAAAACAAAACACAACACAACAAAACTCACTCTGGAAAGAAGGATACCTAGACGGTGTTAAAAAAGCCAAACCTAGAATTGACACTTAAAAGGGCTTCTGGGAGCTTAGCACTAGTTCAGTCCAGCTACCGGCCGGTGGAGTGGGAAGGTGAAATAAAACTTCGAGATTCCTAACCTCTTTTTGCTCATCCATATTTTTGTACTAAGAAGGCTTATTATTAGGTGACTCTTGCAGGCCAAAAGGAGAATAAGAGAGTTCACTGGGAAGGTAGGCCACGTTATTTCCTGTGCAAGCCCACCCTGAGTGCTGCAGTTCCAGAGCACATCTGTCCCCAGGGAGTCAGGGTGTCTGGCTTTTAATCACCCTTCCTGGTGGTGCTTAGGCTTTCCCACCTCAAAAGCATACAGACCAGCAGCAACCTTACATTTTCTTATTTGCTCTCAAACACACTTTTTCCTTTTTCTCCCTTGGCTGGCTGTGCAGAGTTGAGGAAAGACAAAGGAAAAAGAGAGAAGGAGAAAATCACATTTGGTTCTAAAATGGCATTGTGGTTGAGCAAAAGTTTGCTTTGGGCAGACGTGCCTTTTGTGGGAATGTGAACATTCACAAGCGTGAATAACACTGTTAGATTTTAAATTTAGCTTTCCAGTGTCCGAAGTAAATGCCTGTCATCCTTAGTCACTGAAAACATGCAGTTTCGTTTTAATTATATCAAACTAAAGCTACATATTGCTGTCCGTGAGGAAGCTGTCAGCACCAATTTGCAGGTTTGTTATGGAATTGTTTCTTCCAGTTGAGAGAAGCATGGTGTGGCAATGGAATACAAGTGAACAAGTTGAAAACTTAATAAGTTCTTATCTGGCTTGATGTTCTTAGAAATGTTTTGTTTGTGTGACGAAAATATAGGTCAACGCTAACACTGGTGGCAGCTCTAACTTTGACGTGAAGCGTGCCCTTGAATTCTGAAACACCAGTGCTCAGCTACAGAATGTCTTTACATTGTATGCTGCCCCAGAAACTGTGAAATATAGTTTAAGTATCTGTTTAGAAAAAACTAACTCGTACGAGAACTCAACACTGTAGGTCTTAATGGGTATTTTCCTAAATTAGGGTAATCTCCAAGTTTTGAGTTCAAGAAAATTCATTTATGTTTCAAACCTGCCATGTTAGTGGTATTTTTTTCAGTGATTAAAAGCACAAAACCTTTTCCCTCTGGGCACAGTTTTATTTTTTCAAGTGCCTGTCTTTTGTCTATGCCGAGATCTCCATTATTATGATCTGGAGAGATAACAAAAGATGACGGGAGAAAAGATGGAAGTGGGTGTATCATCCATGTTGCCATGGAGATGATTATTTGGTTGACAGTTGCCAGCTCAAAAGTGAAACAGGACCCAGGGAATGTGTGCTTCCCTGGGATGTTACAAATGGTGCACTTTTCTTAATAACCAGTCATTGGATCTAGGGAGGGGAGTCAGAACACTACCCACCCACCAAATATGCAAAGATGAAAAATTCAGGAAAATATCGCAAGGGTCTGTGTTAAATCAATCACAGAATGAAGGACTACTTCATCCTCCCATTTTAGAAAAGTCCACAAAATTATTCAGGCATGACAAAAATGAAGCTCTTATTTAAACACATCTCCATCGCCTCTCTGCTTCATTAGCAAGGACACCTTTCTCCTTTCCAGAATCCTAACGAGATGATAGGCAAGAGCGACCAAGGTTCTGGGAACTTCCGGTTCTAGTCCTGATTTTCCACCACCATGATTCAATTTCCTCCATGGAAATAAAGCCAAATGCCTTGCTACTGCCGGGGAAGTTGTGCAACGCAATCACTGTTACGATTAAATGCAAGGTTATGTCCTTATGGTGGATATCTGGGGACCAAGTCGACCAAGCAGATAAGTGAGGAGCCAATCATTCAGGATGCCAACCCTTCAGATGGGACAGTCCTCAATAGGGTCTTGAAATTTTCTGACGTGTCATAACTGACTTGAAAAAGCGCTCACACTGCAAGGCAGTAAAACCTCATTTTAAGGCTCCCCAATACTCACAGAATTCATTTTCTGAGTCACATAATTAGTCATGATAGACTGATATAGGATTCCTATTTTTAAAAATATTAGAAAGCCTTTTGTGGATCTTATCTTATTTCCAGACCTGAGAATGATTTCTAATGGCCCTGTAGTCTTAGGAAGTTCAAAGACTTCCCAGTAGTGTAATATCGTAGAGTCTGGACTGTGAGCTGATTTGAATCGTAGACTCTTTGCTTATGTGTGGCTGACCTTTGGCAAGTCGCATGTTCATCAGACTCACTACAGGGTGGATCAAATGAAATAATCTGCATTTCAACATCCTGTAAACTGTACATTGCAACACACAGGCCAGCATGAAGTCACGGTGAGGGCCTCTCCCGGTGGATGGAGCTGCTGGGAAGGGGCCTCTTTCTATTTTCAGTGACTGAGGTCTGTGGACCATCCCCTCATGCCAGTCAACATTGGAGCCACAAAGAGCCCTTTGCTTGGAAACTTTAAATTAAAAGAACCATAGTTTTATTAATATTAGAAATTTGAAAATGCGATAAAAACCATTATAGAGAGATGGGAAAAAATCAACTGAAGAAAGTAAGAAAGATAATGTGAGCATATTTAAGGAATAGGCTCCAGTTAAGAATGCAGGCCTTGGGCTGCACACGTCCTTGTGAGCCTACGGCTTTCCCCACTTGCACATATAAATTTCCACGGGTGTAGCGGTTTGTCCTCCTGCACAGTAACTTTGATTTTTTCACATGGCAGGTGCATATCCCGGGAGCCACTGATGACTTTCACTGACCATTTGAGACATCCAAGGGAAAAATTCTGCATTTATGCTGTGGAGTGTTGGTCAGAACTTTTCAACTGGTTTTTCCTTACATACTTAGCAAACTGTAATTTCTAGGTGATGCTTCCTAGATTCAATCTTGGCTAAAATTCTAAGAAAGTTTAAATGAAAAATTCCTTTGGTACATTTCTATTACCGATAAGAGGTAACCAACACCTTTCTTCTTCTTCTTTTTTTTTTAATCATACAAAGAAAAGCATCGAGACTTTTCTTTTCAGCAGTAATTTAAAATTGTCTGGGGAGGATGTTTTAGACTCCACCATTTAGGTGGGAATGGAATTCGGTGCACACAGAATTGGTGATAGAATTTTAGACACGGAAGTTCCCTTAGATTTCATCTAGTCCAACCTGTTCATTTTATAGCTGAGAAATTGAAAATTGGAGAAGCTAAATGACATGGCAGAGGTCACCTAGGTAGTTAGCAGAGAGGCTGGGACCAACTCCAGGACGTCTGAGTTGCAGGTGTGAAGTTGTTCAGCTTATTGCACATTTTGAACACAGAGCAAAATCTGCCAGTCATTTATGAACTAACTCCTAATAGTAAAATGCGATTTATCCTTCATTTAGAAGGAAGCAGCACAAACAGAATTGGGGTCCATTCAAATTTCTCATTCATTCATTCCTGTGGGTTAAATTGGTGACATTCTGTTTTTGTTTTTAATTTTTATTAAATTTATTGGGGTGACATTGGTTAGTAAAATTACATAGGTTTCAAGTGTTCATTTCTGTAATACATCATCTATATATTGCACTGTGTGGTCACCACCGAGTCAGTTCTCCTTCCATCACCATATAGTTGATCCCCTTTTCCCTCTTCTACCATCTCCCCCTTTTGTTTACAGGGCACTTAATGGGGAAAAAGAGCACAGGAGAGACCCCATATGTTTACAAAGGAGGGAGCCTGAAGCAGCAGCTGCCAGAGTACATTTTGTGGGAAGAAGCTGCGAGGAATTTGCTTAGTCTCATAGAAGCAAAGGGGAAAAGCCATCAATCATCTCCACGAGGAGCCCCGGGGTATTCGCCAGTCTACTTGGGATTCCAAGATTAGCAGCAACGTGAAAGAGGTAGGTTCAAGACACAAAGTATGTATAAGGGACCTACTGGAGAAGTAGGGGTGGGGTGGGGTGGGAAGTGTTTGGGGAGAGTTGGAGGGAGAGAAAGGTCCGGCAGGGGAGAATAAAATTGTTTACGACACACCTTCACAGCGATCACATTCTGCTGACACCAATACATGCCGAGGAAATGAGTAGACAATTCCCATGCTTTTTTCTTTTTAACATAATAGCTTATTTTTGCTCTTAGCACATCAAAATGGTGTTGATTCAAACCTCCAATTTAGGGGTTTTCTTAACGATTGTGCATTGATGGGATTTTTAAAAATCTGCCAGTTCCTACCAGAATATTTTGATAGTAGGACCATAGATTATTTGAGTAAATCCCTGTGATACGTTTACAGATACGTTTATTTTTGATGAACATTTGGGGAACAGCCTCTTCACAGATGTTTTGAGAAGACTGCATTTTCATTTGTGCCCTTTTATGCAAAACAGTACTGCTTCATTTTTGTTCCATGGTTACTTCGTTCAGGTTTCATCCTAATATTTCAAAACTTAGCAAACATGTCTTAGGGCAACTGATTTGTCCTATGTATGGTTTTATGGAGGATAGGGAAAAATAATTACACCAAACTGGCATTGTTTCAATACAAAGACAGTCAATGAGAAAAAGGAGAGAATAAAATGTATGGGAAGAAAACGACGCAACTGAAAATGAAGAGATTCTCATTAACTTTTAAGAAGTTTTCATGAAATTTATGCTAAAAGGCTAAAATAACTGCAATACTAAAAATAATAATAATAGCTAGTTTTATTGAGTATCTACCATCCTCCAAGTATTGGGAGAAGCAGTTTACTACCTTTAATGCCCACAGCAGTCTTAGGAGGAAGATTCTGGAAGATTCTATCATGCCCTCCATTGTAGAGGAAACTGAGATGGTCACGTAGCTTCTCACTGGTGAAGCCAGGACAAGAGCCTGTGCTGTGTGCCTTGAACAGTCTGCTGCTATGAGAGACATGTGGGGAACGGTCCACAGTGACCTTCAATATGAAGGATGGAAGATGCAGTAGCACCCGCGCTTCTCACTGTTTCTGATAATAAATTTACTGCTTGCCACTCGCAGAGCTTGGGGAGCTGGCTCCTTCACTATTTCATGGTGTTTAACTCGTTGATTGGTGACCCCTTCACAGAGGCTCGGAGGCTTTTCTGGAGGGAGGTTTTCTGTTTCACTGCCCTTTGGTCCACTGTACATTTTCTAGGCTAAACACAAACTACAAGTTCATTTGTTGCATTAAGCACCTACAGAGAATGTTTCTAGAAGCCCTTATTCAGAAAAAAAATATATCTGCATTAAACCAACCAGTACAGAAATGAGTACCAATTCTGTACGAACGCTGAGTGAGATTCTCTTGTTCACACCTATGATAGGTGTCACAGGTGTTATATGACCAGCACTGTTTTGTTGGTGGATCACGTGGCTCTGAGGGCTCCAGGAATTTGGGACTGACTTCTCAGCCCCCCGCTGGCCAGGCCCTTTCTTGGTCAAATGCCTCGTGGGACTTTCTGTGGGTGGAGATCCAAAAGCAGTGTCTTCTATTTGTCTGAAGAGTAACCCCAATCAGTGCCCCAAAGCCCTCTAAAATAATTTTACGTACACCGGACTTAGCTTCATAGCTCATTCATAAAATACCCTCCCCCGGCACACACACAATCATTGTGTTAATTTATAGTGCCTCACTTTTGAACTAAAGAGCAATATCCACGTTGAGTTGCTTTTTCCCTCAAAACCTGGCTCTGCATAGCTCAGAATGTTTTGAAGAATTCAACTCCTTCTTCAAGGATCAAAATTTCCCCACTATATTTAGAAGAATATTCTGTAAGCTTGGAGGCAATTGCAAAAGAATAGTTCCAAAAAGGTCTCTGAGTGGCAATAATAGAAGGGGGACAATCTTTTTTTTTTTTTTTTTTTTGGGGGGGGGGACAATCTTTATCAGTATTTAATGTGACCTGAAAAGACAGTCACCTTTTTGTAATCAGGTCTCGCTTGTCTACTGTATCTTTTTTATGCCTTGTTCTTCTTTTCAGAAGTTCAGAAAGCCCTCCTGTTTCATTCCACCTAAGGTTGAATAATTAGCTATTGCACACATTGGTACCATTCTTTGGAATATATTTCCTGGGAACATGAAAAACAAATTCAACAGTTAGTTTTGTATTTGCCTAGACCAAAAGAGCTTATTACTCCCCTTGCTTTGGAAATTCTGCCTCGATGAAAGTGGGTTGTTATGAAAATTGAAAACATCTCACAGTTGGCTTATTCACAAAGAGGGCATACCACGGGAATAGGTCTATTAGAAACCCATATATCTCTCAATGTTAGAAAGAAGTTTAATCACTTAGCTAGGCATTGGCAGAATTAGCAGCAGGAGTTTTCAGAGGCTGAAGGATGTTTCTTAAAATTAAAAACTGTCCACACATGCTCTCCTCTCCCACTTTGGTAATAAGACATCAAGTCCTGTTGCCAACTCTCCCAGAGCTGTAGTTAGAAATGCCGATGTTTCGATGATAAAGATATTGACTTAATTCAGAAAAGATCTGTGTAAATGTGTACGGAATCTAGACTACAATATCATGGCAAACAAGCTCCAGAACTTTATCAGCAATTATAGCCAATCATTTCCGAGGTGAACCTTAGTCTTTCTTTTAATTGTACCCTTCTTACAAAAATGAATGGAACTTTGACCTTATGGTTTCTATAACACAAAACAGTGTTCGGGTCAGCTCCAAGGCCTAACCCATAATCCTGGATGTGGCCGTGGATGGTCCTGCGCTTCCATAAAGGCTGGAGTTGGCCTTTGGCTTCCTTGTGTAATTTGGACGCAGTCCATTGTTCTTCACAGCCTTAGGTCTTTTCTCTTAGTGGTGGACATGAGGGAAAGGACCTGGGGAAGGCACTGCTGAGGGTGTAACAGAACAGAAGGAAATGGGCAAGTTGGCCCTCCCTTTTAAGGGACTGCTTCCACTGTCCCATCACATCAGGACGAGGGATAGAAAGGTTTTACTTCCTAATATCCTGAAATGCTCTGAAGGAAGCTCCAAATGCAGGAAAAGCAACACGCAGTTGAGACTAAAACTCCTCTGACTACCCTGACAGTTTCTGTGAAGGAGCAGAGGAAAGTCGCTCCCCCTGCCCCCCATACACCTTCTCCCCCACTTTACCTCCAGGTCCTTGATCTTCCTAGGATCACAATTCTTCCCTTCCTTGTAGCTTTACTTCCACTCCCTTGAGCCAAAGTGCTTGGATTCAATATTTGGAGCCAATGAGGACTTCTATGGATCCTCCCCCACATCCTCAGCTGGCCCCTTTTATGACCTCCAGCTCTAAAGAAAGGTGCATGGCAGCCTCTGCAGGAAGACCGGTGACCCTTCATAGTGCAGCCTGGGCTCCTGGGGAAAAGCAAAGCTAATTGGCCTGTGTGGGAATTGAATTCCAGGCCTCGGCTTCGTTAGCACCTGGTCCAAACAATTATGCCACAGAGCAGGTAAAAACTGGCCTGAGAAATCAGTAATTCCTTTATTAGGAACAAATGGCTGGTCTGGACGTTGGGGGATCTGAAAAGCCAGAGAATCTTGGAAAGAGTAATAAACTGTAGTCTGGATGAAAAGTGTTTTCTTAACTCAGCAGGTAAAAGGTGCTTTATGGGAACAAAGAAGTATTTTTAAATCATAGCTACTCCTTCTTTCTTCGGTCTTAACTTGAACAGAAGGCACAACAAAGCAAGGCACAATCCATTTAGGACTGGCACAAACCCAGATTAGCTTCTCTTCCGAGTTGTCCACGCTACTGCCATTTACAGTCATGGGTTGATGATGTGTAATTGTGTAATTCGCAAGCTAGCTTTGACTTGTGTCACGAGGCATTGACAAAACAAGCCAAGTAAGAATTAAGATTTCACATCCTCTAAGAGTCCCCCTACCCAGCTGCGACTTTAGTGACAAGTCCGAAGAATAATGCGTTTAATTTCTAACAGTCAAAATACAGCTGAGCCATATCAGGATACAAATTAAGCTAATACAACAAAAAGACCCCAAAATGTAGTGGCTCCCCCAAAAAGAGGAAGTTCATTTCTCTCTCTCTGGGACATCTATGGTCCTCAAGCATTAACATGCTGAGTCGGATTTACCTGGGGGAATTGTGAAAGCACAGATTGTGGGCCCCGGAGTTTCCAACTCAGTACGTCTATGTGACTGTCGTGCATGGAGGCCTGCGGGGTCTCTGCTCCCGCTCCCCACATAACGCAGGATATGGTGAGGCCAAAAAGGAACACCCACGGAGCCATAGGTAGGGGAGTCATACCACTACGGTCTCACTGGAGGCTGGGTTCACTGGACGTGCGACCTGCTGTCCGTTTTGTCTGCAACCCACCGACGACTCTCTTTCACTCTCCTCCACTCTCCTCGGCTCTCCTTCGTAGCCGCAGCAGTTATATTAGTGGCTAATGGCTCAATGGCTACAGCTGACGGCCAACCAGCCCCAGCTGATGGCCATCTACTACCTGAGCCAGCACCCCTCCACGTGAGGCCGAGAGCCTGTAAACTACTTTCTGGGGCTCTGCCCCCACAGTGACCTAGGAATTTGCCTTTCTAACCATTTGCCTTTCCTTGTGATGCTCATGATTTCTGGGGAATGGATTCACTTCAAATATTGGACTTTACTACGTTTGTTTAACTCCTACTAAGTTGCTGATCTCTCTGTTCCAGGTTCTCAATGTGAAGGAAGGAACCCCCAGCTGAACTGACAATGACGATGACAGCCTTTCTCAAAGAAGCAAAACAAAACCCTTAAGAGACTGCCTTCCAAGGGCATCAATTCAACGGGATCGTCAACAAGATTTCGTCTGTGTAAAATACTTCACTATTCTTGTACCTTTCAACCTTGACTAAATTTATGATTTTCAAGCAGCAGCATCTGCTTTGAACTTGTTTGCTGTGGATAATTGTCCGTTAAGGGTCTTCCAAATGATGCTCTTCACATCTAGGCTATTTGTCACTTACATTCCAGTCCCCAACCTGCTACCGTTCACAATAAAAGCTTAAACACATTGTCCAGGGCAGAGAGTTCTCTTATTTCAATTCCAAATGGGAGGACAGCGTGGCAGAGATTAACAAATAGCTTGATAATGAACTTGTATGCTCATTGATGAAGGCAGGCTGAATTTTTAGTTCTCCCCTCTGAAGGCCACTTACGAACCCTTGTAGTGACTTACAGCCTTTCTAGAGGTTACTACTAGAAGCTCATACTCTCTCTATCATCATCATTAGATGCACTAGGTTGAAAGGGAGGCCTTATTCATCATTTAATAGTTCCCATTTCTTCAGCCCTAACCATGACCAGATATTTTGCCTATGTTGTTGGTATTCTCCTCAGAACAGTTTGATGAGCTGAGAATAAACATTCTCACTTAAATGAGGAAATAGAGGGTTAGAGAGGTCAATTGACTTGCCCAAGGTCACCTAGTAGATGGATCCAAAGTCATCAGATTTTTCTGCAGCATTTAACAGTTTCTACATTACCTAATTTTAAGCCTCCCTTTCAGTATATTTAAATAGCACCGTTTCTTCAAAATTTCATTTCCGGTCTTGGAGGAGAAGTAGTTTTCACAGCCAGATTTGGTCAGGTCCATGGCAAAAGGAGACAATGAATTCAAGATTCCCTTCCATTTTCAGAGAACCTGGCCTGGCGGTTCGTAACACTCACTAGTTCCATTTTTATCATGACATTCACACGTTAACAGATTTTTAAAGCTTCTTGCCATATGCTTCGATTTCCTTCATTTAGGGAAATCACATTTGAAACAGTAAAGAGATTCACCTTGCTCTTGTTTCCATTGCCAAAGAACCACATAAGATGTGATGTGTTCTTTCTAATTTCTTTCAAAACCATGTGGATTCACAACTGACACAGAGCCAGACCTGGAGAAATATATGAAATGTTTCAGTGTTTTACCACCTTCCACTTCTTGGGACCCTCCTGAGCCTCTTTCCCAAGAACTCAATCCTGAACTGTGTCGGCTAAAGTCTGCCACGCAGCTAACAATGAAAAAATAAGCCTTTTCTGAAGGATTTGCCCGCCAACAGGACACTCATGATGGTGGCATTTCTAGCAGGGACAGAAATGCAATGCTCCTAGAATAACCCTATCTAGACTGTCACTTGTTGAGTTGTCTCATGAGAGTAGATGCGATCCTGTGTTTTAGCTGCAATCTTTTTTTGCTCCATGCATTTTGCCTGAGAGACCAGAACAGCTCACTCAAACCTCCAGAACCTTGCAAGGCTCCTCAGTACCAAGCCCATGTCAAGATTAGAATCCCTTTATTTAAGAGCTTTCTTGAACCCTTGTTTGCAAGTGGAGTCCCATTGCATATCTGTTTGTGCCCATTGGGTCAGGTTGTTTTTAGCTGTAGAAAAAAAGATCCACCTTGGACTGAGTAGGAAAGGAAGACTTTATGAGAGGATAGTGGGCAGGAAAGACCAGAGAAATGGTCTCGAGGCTGAACTTGCAGGTTCAGTGCTCAAAGCCAGGTCTCTGATCAGGTTGACAAGATGGCAAATGCATGCACTGCTACCCCGAAAGCATTCCACACAACTGCCTGAGTTGGCACTGTTTTCCAAGGCCTCACCACTACATATGCCCACAGCATATGTCCTCCAAAAACCTCTTCTGTCATTGGCTTACTTTTAAATCAATTTTGAATGTCTGTGTCTGATTGGTGGGATCTAAATCACATGCCCGTATCTAGCTGTGAGGAAAGCTGGGAAACGTAGTTTTTAAGATCCTTCTTTGGTAACATGGGACTAAAATTGTGGAACCCTGTTGAAAAGAAGAGAGGGTGTTCTAAAGATGTGGTCAACCACAAATAAATCTGTCCCCTCCCCCTTTTGCCCTCAAAAGAATTTCCTTGTTGATTTCTGCCCATTCTAGAGAACATTCCTATTCTATATTCCATTCCTATTCTAGAGAACAATTAACCTCCAGCTTGGGATTCTGGGAAAGCAGGAGCCAGGTGTGTTCTTATAGCACATGGGCTAGGATAATCAGGAGGAAGAATCCAAAAGGAAGAAAGCAATAATTGCCTTCAATTTGTTCTTTTAAAAGCACCGTCTTTTTTATTTTTTATTTTTTTAAGTGCTGCAGGGCGGATGGCTCTGGGTAATTTGGCAATCTTTGCTTATGATCAGAGAGGTTCGGTAACACACCGAGCAGGCATTTCAAGCAGGTGCAGTACAATTTCCCGCCCCACAATGCCCCCCTTTCTGCTCCTACTGGGGACAGTTGATCACCACAGAGTATTTTTTTACCCAGCTCAAATGCGTGGGGAGTAATCGAAGTAAAATGTGGGATTCACATTATTCATTTTCTCAGCCACAGGCTCCTTTAATCAGACTCTGTGAAATAGCATTTCAAGGGACCCACAAGGATGAGCTATTTCCATGCCCAGAGCAGAAGGACCACGGTCAGTGAGAGTCCTGAAAATGCCCCTAGTTTCCCCTCTTGCGGCTTTATGTCTTTCAATCAGTCACCTCCTTCATTAGACCCACAGAAACACCTCTCTATTTCCCCCCTCGTTTTCCTTCCACTCTACTTGACCCACGTATTTCGTATAACATGTAGGCTGATTGATAAAAGAGGTAGCTCTCACCACGGGTGGATGGAGGGAGTCTCCAGGAAAACAATGAGGGGGTTTTAGTCCTTCCACTTGGACACTGTAATCAAGACCTACCTGCCCTGGTTTCCCCACCCGGTGGCTGTCCCCCAGCTCTGCCTCCAGAGGCCCCCAGGGGTGTCCTCTCCTCTTTGGGTCAGGCTGTGCTCTTGTTCCTTGGAGGAGCAGATGCCACTCTTTTACACGTCTGCTGTGGCTGTGGTGTTGGAGCACAAAACACACGTTCCCTGATATTTGAACGTGTTGTTTTGTTCTTGCCATCATTAAACTTTTAGCAAATACTTGGTGAAATCAGACAAGGAATAAAAGTTACTATCGTGGGTGGAGGTGGAGTGAGCACAGGCAAGGAAACTGAGGCTTCGTGGGTTCACTTCAGGCCGTAACAATACAAAATTGCTGAAAAGAGCCCATCTCTCCATAGCAGCCTGCTCCATCTTTGCTCTTTCCTTGAAAAGACCAGTATTCTCCATGGAGTCACAAGGATTCACTTGCTGCCAGGATTCGTGAATCACCTGAAGGGAGAAGGTCCTAGTCCTGATTTTATTTCATTGTCAAACTGTTAAAACAGAGCCTACATCCACCTGAGAAGAAATGTGTATATGCCAGATGGGCAACGACACGTGGTTTTTTTCTTGGGTCTTTTCCTCGTCATCTTAAATGCTTTGCTCTTTTTTATCAATTAGCTGGATTTTTATTCTTTCAGAGCATGTGCTGTATAAGTGTTGATTCATCTCTCTTGGTTGCTTAGTTTCTTCATTTCTAAAATGGGAACAATGATATTTATTGCTTCTTCAATGTAGTCCAGCTAAAAGCCATGATCTTTCTACCTCTTTTATGTCTTTCCAAAGAGTGTTGTCCAGATTTTTTTGTTCATCTTGTAAAATATTAAAATTGCACTTTGAGCATGATTATTATATCATTCATGTTTTAAAACAATCCTCATTCCCCCCCCGCCCATCTAGCAACCCTCAGTTTTTCGTCTATGTCTCCAAAACTGTTTCTGATTAGTTCATTCACTTATTCTGTTCTTTAGATTCCATACATCATGTGGTATTTGTATTTCTCTGTATGAATTATTTCACTTAACATAATGTTCTCTAGGTCCATCTATGTTGTTGCAAATGGTAAGATTTCTTTCTTGTTTATGGCTGCGTAATACTCCATTGTATAAATGTACCACAGTTTCTTAATCCAGTCATCAACCGATGGGCATTTCAGTTGTTTCCATGTCTTGGCTATTGTGTCTAGTGCTGCAATAAACATAGGAGTGCTTAAAGATTTTTGAATTGGAGTTTTGGATTTCTCTGGATAGATACTTAGGAGTGGGATTGCTGGATCATAAGGTAGTTCCATTTTCAGATTTTTGAGATACCTCCATACTGTTTTCCATAGTGGCTGCACCAATCTGCAATCCCACCAACAGTGCACAAGCGTTCCCTTTTCTCCACATCTGCACCAGCACTTGTTTGTTGATTTATTGATGATAGCCATTTTGACGGGGGTGAGGTGGTACATCATTGTTGGTTTTTATTTGCATTTCTCTGATGGTTAGTGAGGTTGAGCATTTCTTCATATGTCTGTTTGCCATCTGTATGTCCTTTTAAGAAAACTGTCTCTTTGTGTCCTCTGTCCATTTTTTAATTGGGTTGTTTGTTTTTTTGGAGTCAAGTTGAGTGAGTTTTTTATAAATTTGTGATATTAACCCCTTATCAGATATATTGTTGGCAAATATCTTTTCATTAAACAATTTCATCATTGTAGAAATACCATAGAGTATATTCACACAAGCCTAGACAGGATAGCCTACCACACTCTCCTAGGCTCGATGGTATAGACTACTGATCCCAGTAATGTAATAAAACATGTAATAATGCAATAAAAAATTACATTATTTTACAGTAATGTGTTTTTACAGCACATTACTGTGAAAAAACCCCACAAGATTAAATCAAGCAAAAGAGAAAATGACGCAATCAAGACACGAGGTAAGCACGAGGTGTGTGAGGTAGCTGCCAGTGTAACCCAGCATACTGTTTTACAGCAAACTTTGCTTTTATAAGCAGAAAGAGTACCCTGTAAAATAACGATAAAAAGTATAATATAGTAAATACCTAAACCAGTAGTGCAGTTGTTTATTATCACTGTCAAGTATTATGTACTCTACATAATTATATGTGCTGTGCTTTGCTACAACTGATGGTGCAGTAGGTTTGTTAACACCAGTATCACCACCAACACATGAGGAATGCATTGTGCTTTGACCTTATGACAGCTAGAATGTCACTAGGTGATAGGAATTTTTTAGCTGCATTGTAATCTCGTGTGACCACTGTCGTCTATGTGGTCCATAGTTGACGGAAATGTCATTATTCGGATAGAAAAGAGACTATTTTGTAGACGTTTAGGAATGACCATTGTATCAGGCTACCTTTAGCTGTTTGTAACAGAAAAACCTTCAACCCAAATTGGCATAGAAGATTTAAAAAATGTACTGTCTCATATACAAGCAATCCAGAGGGCGGTGGGATTCAGGGTTGTTTAGTTCAATTTAAATCTTCAAGTATGATATATACCGTCTTCCCACTCTGCCACCATTGGCTCAGATTTGTCCTTAAACTGATTTCTCTCATGATCTCAAGATGGCTGCTGGAGTTCCAGATGTCACATCCAGACACGATAACATTCAAAGGAAGAAGAGAGGTCATCTCTTATGAGGCTTCACTTTATTACTAGTGATAACTTCTTTCCCAGAGGCCTCTCAATCCCTCACCCTTCAATGACCAGGCTTGCCCTAAACCTATCACTAATTAAAGGGAGTCAGACCACTGTGATCTCACCCAATTAGGATTTACCAATGAGTCATGTGGGAAGAGGGGCAGAAACCTAAACAAAATCAAAGGTCTCTCAGTAAGGCGGGAGTGTGGAATTCATTTGGAACGGACATCCAACAGCATCTGCGACAAACATGAAAGTCATTTCTTGTGACTTCGCACAACTCTGGATGTATCAACATAGCAATTTCAAAAATTAGTCACTGCTATTAAGTATAAACACTCCGGGTTTTATTGCATTCTCAGATACTCAGCAAGTCATTTCGATAGCTTTAAGACCATGAGTCCTGAAGAACTTGTCTGTTTCTCTTGCTCGAGCACTGATGCTGTGATTTGGTCGGCAGGCTGCTCCTGTCTTGTTTGGGTCTGTCTCATCCTTGACTCCTTTCTCTGCCTTGCAAAACTAGTGGCCGTTACTGTAACAACATAATTGCTCCTCTGACTGCACTGCTGAAATAAACAGAAATGAAAAGGAAATAGAGAGCTTCAAATTGTGCTGTCCTCCGCCTGGCCATTTCCCAAGATGCCTCAGCTAGAGACAGCCTAAATCCACAGGCTGGGGGTTGAACTCGGATTAAAAAAAAAAAAGCCCAGACCAGATTGTAGTTCTTTCTTCCCACTTAACTCCTAGGGGTGGAGGGAGAAAAGTGAATAACGTGAAAAGCCATTTATCTTAGTAATCAGGAACGGGCAGTCAGCTGGTCCCATGCCACCTGTTTGCCTGATTGTTGTTTGCCTGGGCAGTGTCTTAAAAAATTAGAATTAGCCAGAGATGTAATCAAGGGATTTCACACACAAACGTAGGTTGCAAGCTTTTGCAAAATCGGAAGACCTGCACCTGGGTCTGCTTTTCCCTGAAGACAACCAGTGCCGGGTTCAAATCGTCCACTTTGCCACAGTCCCCACCACTCCCTAGAGAACTGTCCTTGCCTGCTTTATTTGCTCACATTACCTGCCTCCCCACTCTAAGCATTGAGCTGCTGATGCCAGTTTCTTACATACGTCTGGGGTAAGGGGGTTACTCCACGGTTTGTTGGACAATATTATTTAAATTCCTGCTCATGCTTGTGAGTCTCTCGTTGTGTGTGCAGTGTTTTTTAGAAGGGTGTTGGCCACATCATATTTGCTCTTCTGGCTGATTTTAAAGATTCACTCCCTCCCCGGCTGGTCACTGGACTAAGGAAGGAAGCCTGTTAAAGAGGCGAAATTGCTAGGCAATGCCATTCACTCTGAAAAGCTCCTGGGGAGCCATTCTTAATAAGTGAACAGGGCCAGAATAGAATCTAGCTCACATCAGACCACCTGTTCTCAGAGACCCATTTGCGAAAGCTCTCACTGTCTCTTGAAACCAACCAAAGCGCCTGTCCTAAGGAGAACCTTGCTGAGCGCTGGTGGTCTGCATGGCCAAACCTCAGTTAGATCTCCCTCTGCTCTGCTTCATCTGGTTTTGTGGCACTTTATGTGTGTGTGAGATGTCTGAAGGCACAGTTTTCATAGAACCAACTGACCATTACTTAGAGATTTCAATGTCACGAATAGAAATTTCCGCTGTTCTCTGGATAATGACATGGAGAGACTGAACTTACATGAAGACTCCAAGAGAGTCCATGTGACTTTGATAGGTGAAACGTTAGGGGGAGGACGACAGGGAGAGTCATGTGAAGGGAGAACCTCTGTCATATTTTAAAGACACCAATAAATATCTGTGTCCAATCTTGACCCTGGTAGGTGGGGGAGGGCATGGAGCCTCCCTCCATCCCTCCTCACTCCTGCCTGCCTGCTGAGGGGCTGGGCTTCATGATTGATGGATTTCCTCTCCTCTAAACCCTATGGGCTGACTTTCTTCACTTCGGGTTGGCCAAAAGCAAAACAGGCAATCCCAGCCAACTGCCATTCCAACAAGAAGCAATTTATTACTTTAAACATAAAGAAATGTGTTACAGGCAAACTGGCAAGTCATGTGACACTAAGATTCCACGGTGGCCTGGGTGCATCGCCAGAGTAACTCCTCATTTCTGGCACTGCTAGGTAAGCCCGGGGTTTCCAGAGTGTGATCAAGGAAAGGAAATTCATGGCACAGATATGGTTGCTGAGGTGACTTATAGATTTATTAGGTTGGTGCCACAGTAATTGTGGTTTTTGCAATTGCTTTTCATTTTAAACTGCAATTACTTTTGCACCAACCTAATAGTTTCTAGTAGACCTCAACCAGGATTTTAAAAAATCTTCTTTGTGTGTGTGTGTGTGTGTGTGTGTGTGTGTGTGTGTGTGTGTGAATGGCTCTCTTTAGCATTATAAATCCCCCCTTTTTTTTCTTATGCAAGATATACATTTGTTAACAGTGAAAAAGCATTTACCCGAGTGAACATTACAAAATACAAAGCATACCTGCATAGTCTGGTGAGGTCACAATCTTAGGTATTATCTCAACCTGTGTAGGGTTCTCTCTCACTCATTTTGACCTTTTTCTCCCTCTTTTATCTCTAACCAATTATTTTTATTTCACTTATAAATTAAGACAAACAAGGGTATTTAATGCCTAACCCTTTAGCAATAGCTGTTGGGGGAAAACATTTGAAACAAGTTGTCTGCTCTCAAGCCCTAGGTTTTTTAAAACTTTCCAGATTTGTTTCTGAAAGTCTCTCACTGTGGGATCTTTTATTTGATTGTTTGTTTGTTTGTTTCCCCTGTGTGTACATAGTTTTCAGAGATTTAGGATAGTTTGTATTTTTGTTTTACTGGCTACCTTTAAAAATTATACCTATATATAGAATCTTTAGACATCTATTTCTATAGGTATTTCTATAGGCAGTCTCTAGTCATTTCCTACTCTGAATAATAATGTTTCCTCTTTTTTCTTCTCTCTACTGTTATTCAATATCAGTCAATAATATTGACTATCAGCTGTATACTCAATATCAGCTTTTTTATATTTAGCTTTGTACCATTAAGTATACTTATACTTCTTTTATTTATGTTTTAAGTGATACTATTTGACTTTGAGCTATTACATGTAAATCAATCAGAAAATTTACTCTAGTTCTGACTTTTTTCCTTCATTCTCTCATTTTCCTGTTGTTGGCTGCATCGTGTCAGTATAGTCAGCACAGGTCCCATGTGCTTTCTGTTTTGTGGCACTAAGTCTCACATTTACTTCATCTCTGTTCTGTAGATTGCACATAGCATTCACGCCCATCCACAATTCTTTTGCTGTGGTGTCCTTCGTTATGTCTTGATTAGCCCAAATCCATCCTTAATAGTTATCTTAAGAAGGGCTTTGAAGAAGGAACAATATTCTCTGAATTCCTGCTCGTTCAAAACTACTTGTCTATACCCTCTATTCAAAAGGGAAGTCCATCTGGAGTCAAAATCTTTTCTTGAGTCTCCTAAAGATATTCAGTCGTTCTACACAGCTTCCATGACAATCTCAGGTATTTGGGGCAGCACTTACATATTGTTTGTTCATTTCAAGACATAATATTCTTCTAGTTTCTCAGGCATTGGCATTTGAGGGTTTTGTTTCTTTTGCATCATGTACAGGAAGAGAAGAGAGGAAATGAGAAGGTGCAGTCTCATAAAATTATGTTTGTACTTGAACTATCCCATGGGATGCTTCAAAAAAATAGAAAGATGCGCCTTTGACTTCTCCTATAACATGGGGAGCACATACCACTGTAGCTTGAACAGAAGTCATGCCTGGAAATTCCAAGTAGATGATCTTGCTTAGTATTTCAGAGCAACCCTTAAGACAGACATTATGCAAATTGTACAGATTAGTAGCTTGAGTTAGATAATTTAAGAACAAGATCAGGGGCACGTGGTTTATACACGGGAAAAACCCTTTGTTTTAATTCCAAGGCAACTTCTAGTGTACAATACTGTAATGTAGTAAAGTCTCCTACAAATACCCCAGCATCAAAAAAATAATTCCCTTCCTGGGATAGTTAATGTCTGGTCTAGGAAGCAAGTGAATGAATAGATCAGTTCTTAATATCATTTCCTGCCCACAAGCCTTAAATAGCACCAGCATCTCACTCTCTCATGTGTGAATTGAAGGGCGGCTACAAAGGTTACCCTGCCTCAAAGTATCTCCCTACCAGATTTCTTACACACCTACATTCTACTGTTCAAAGGTTAACCTTTGGGTTGGTCATTATAGCCTCAGAAATTTACTTTTCAAATGTAAATACTTCTAGATGGGTGTTATATTAAGATATGTAAGTCATTAATACCTTGGTATAAATTATCAGGTATTAGAGACTAACCTGAGTGGCAATCCTATAGTATACAATGTCTAAATGGTAGGTATAAACTTATTACTTGTTTTCTGTGACTTGAAGGATACCAGGAAGAGGACATCATGTGTCAAGTATTTTTACTGCCCAGACATCTAAAATTCTACACTTAGTATAATTTGTAATTAATTAAATTTGAATTAAGAATTGCCCTACGTTAGGGCTCATTTTACTAACATACAAATGTTTCTTTATGAAAGGTTTAAGAGGTTAAGTCAATCACAGGTTGATTCGTGTACAGAATTTAGAACCAATTCTAAATTCCTTCCCAGCCTGAATCATGGAGGGGCATGAGAACACACAAGCTTTCTTGGCCTCCTGGTTTCTCTTAGGGTGGCTTTAATGATTTAAGAATCCCTGTGGTTGAGTTGACCTGGCCTGGGGGTGAATCTGAGTGGAAAAGGATTCACCCAAGGGGCAGCGTAAAGCCCCTGGACTTGGGAGGATTCGAAAAGGAGGGCATTACTCGACTGAGGCAAGGCGCTTCTCGTTCACTCACTGCTAGCGATTCTGGGAAGCAGGCATTCTATTAGGAAACTTCTAGCGCACAGTCGGCAGGTGAAGTTCCCGAGTTAGCCATTAGGTGGCAGCCTCACCCAAGTTATTGAATATGTTCATTGGCTGGGTCAGAATTTTGCAGCTGGGAGGACGGTAGAGGTCCTCTGGCCCAGCTTCTTGATTTTACAGGCGAAAAACTTCAGCCAGAATGAGGCTGCCTTGCCTCAGGCCACATATCAAGTCAGCGGCAGAACCGAGGTACCTGTGATCTCCTGACAAGGAATTCAATCATCTCTCCAGGATAGTAATCTGAAAGGAGTGTTCCTTACCCAAAATGAAACAACATAAAGCATAGAAAAGACAGAAGGCGCTGCTGTTTGAGCTTGAATACAGAGTCTTGCAGGCTAAACCTTGAGCCTTGAGCAGAGTTTGGGTCAACTATCAGGCAGTCATATTTACTGACGGCTTGTTTGCTCTATAAAAAAGCAGGAGATGGGAGGAGGGAACTAAGGAAGGATTCACAGACTGATCTGGGGAAAGTAAGAAAACAGCCGGCAGGTAAACCCATGAGAGATTCTGGGAGGAGATGCGCTTTGAAGGAGGGATAGGAAGCTTCAAGGAGAAGAGAAATGCAACCTGGAGAGGTGACATTAACAGGCACACAAGTAAGTGAAATGGCAGGAGGAAGCCCAGCATTGCAGGGGGCCTGGTCCTGGACAAATAGCAGGTCAGCCCACTTCCCTCTGCCTGAGGCCTCTTTCCATACTTGCTCCTCACAGGAACCTGCCACCCCACCCCTGAACTTCACTGAACTATCACTGGCAGAAAATGTTCTCCAGCCAGGCTTTGACATCCAGCGTGAACTTAAGCGATTTGATTGGTTCTCTTTTCCAGGAGAACTGGCATTTTAGGTTGGTCTCTCGTTTTGGATAAAAAGGTGTTGTCCACCTTGAGCAACAGTATAGAGGGGGAATTGGGGAGAGCAAGATGCTGTCAAGGTCAGTTGTTTAGAGCAGAGGGTCTCTATTACCGAGGTGGTCAATGGGAAAGGAAATAGGTGAGACAGTCATGCAGGTGAGCCTTGAAGGCAGTAAAAGGAGTTGAGATTTGAAACTGCAGAAAAAGTGTGTGGATGGATTTACCACTGTGCCTAGGACGGTAGGCACACAGTATATGTTAGCTGAATCGATGCATTATTATTACTCTGAAAAGGCTCACCTGGCATAATGAAAATGGTACTTAGGAAAATTATTCCAACGTGAGTACCTGAAATGGATGGAAGTAGCAAGAGCTTGTGGGAAGATTAACTTTTTAACAGCTTTATTGAGACATGATTCACATACTATGCAATTCACCCACTTAAAGTACACGATTCAATAGCTTTTGGTATAGTTAAAGCTATGTGCAACCATCCATCCGTCATCACAGCCAATTTGGGAACATTTCCATCACCTCAAGAAGAAATCCCATGGACTGTATTTATTACCTTCTATGTCTCCGTGCCCCTGTCCCTCAGCACGAAGCAACCATGAATCTATTTCCTGTCTTTATGGATTTCCCTATTCTGGACTTGCGTATGAATCTCTATTTATGTGGTATGTGGCCTTCTTTCACGTAACATGTTTTCAAGGTCCACTCACAGTTGTAGCGTGTATTAGTACTTCATCCCTTTTTATGGCTAACAGTCCATCATGTATCTAAACCACACTTGGTTGGTTATTTCATCTGTTGATGGACATTTGGGTTATTTCTACCTTTGGGCTATTATGAAGAAAGCTGGTATAAACATTCACGTTCAAGTTTCTGGATGGACATGTTTTCATTTCTCTTGGCCACAATTGATAAGTCATATAGTAACTATGTATTTAATCATTTGAAGACCTGCCAGGTTTGCTTTCTGAAACAGATGCACCATTTTACATTTTCACCGGCAGTGTGTGAAGGTCCTGATATCTCCACACTCTCCCCAACACTTCTTGCTACTGACTTTTTGATTCTAGCCATTCTAATGTGTGTGAAGCAGTATCTTATTGTGGTCTTGTTTTTCATTTTTCTGATGACTATATCAAATATTTTTTCAGGTGATTTTTCTCTATTTTTCTATTCTCTATTTCATTAATTTCCACTCTAATCTTTACTATTTTCTTCCTTTTGCTCACTTCAAGTTTAGTTTGATCTTTTTCTAATGTCTTAAGGTGGAAGTTTAGGTTATTGACTTGAAAGCTTTCTTTTTTTTAAAACATAGGCATTTATAGCTATAAAATTCCCTCTAAGCACTGCTTTAACTGCATCCCATAAGTTCTGGTAAGTTGCACCCTCATTTTCATTCATCTTAAAGTATTCTCTGTGAGGGAAGATAGTCCAGGTAGAAGGAAGAGCTTGGGTAAAGACATAGAGATAGGAACGCTTAGGGCAAGTTCGATGGAGAGCTGAGTTTGGCAACAGCAGAGGGGGTGTGCAGAGAGTTTGAGTGATGGAGAAAGGTAAGTTGGAGCACATGTGTAAAGAACTAAAAAGTTTATGCTGAATGGATTTCAGGTCATCAGTTACCACTTCTAGGACTATTGTGTTAGTTCAGTTTCTTCCTATAGGTTGAATGAGTGCAGAAGACAGATGGGGGGAAGTTTAGGGGGAAGAACAGGAATAAGGTCATTACAAATACAACAATTGGCAAAGTCTGGGCAACACCTGCCCCGAACCCCCAGTCTTGGAGAAGTGTCTGGTGGGGGGTTGGCCACCACTGTGATTCCTTTCCAGGCATCAGGAAACACTGGCCGTGTTCCTGAAATGGCTGCATCCCATCCCCCTGTAGGTAGCAAGAATTATACCTTACTGTGTCATCACTGGCTAATTTTTACGTTTTTCAAATAACGTTTTTGTTGCCCATTCCTCCTTTTTGAAACTCTCTTTCCTCAGCTCCCACACCCCCACACTTCCTTGGTTTTTCTTCTATCACTCCTCTGTCTTTCCAACATTTCCACTAAATGCTGGAGTTTCTCAAGGCTCTGACATAGGTCTTCTCATTCTGCACTCTCTCTTTCTGGGCAATCTCATCTATGCCCATGGCTTTGATTAGTATCTGTACACTGATCCCAGAACTCATATATCAACTAGATCTTTTTTCTGAGCTCCAAACCAGTACTTGGAATTGTCGACTCACTATCTCCACTCAAATTCATTTGATTGAGACTGAACTCAAAATCTCTTTGTTCAACCTGAAACCTGGCCTCCTTGCCACCTCATGAAGCCGAGCTTCCATGATCTTTCTCCTCAGTTACTGCAATAGCCGTCTACTCTATTACCTCCTTCCAAACGCTTCTCCATACTGCAGACAGGATGATTTATTTGAGATGATCATTTCACTACCTGTCACTAATTAGTTTTTGGCTGGACACCCTTTCTATATTGGGGAATCCCTTCATATGAGTCTTGGTTGGACGCAGAACCTGCCTCCTATAATTGTTTGTAGCCATGTACAGACCCTTACTTCTCCAAGCTGTCTTTGGCCTCTGCCAGACCAGCCTAGTTTCAGAGCCTCAAACACGCCCTGCTCCCTCCTCATTTGCATATTCAGCGACTTGCCCCCCACCCCTCAATTCTGGCCTGGCTAACTTCCATGTTCCCTTCTGGGCTTATTTTGAGTGCCATTTCCTCAGGGAAGTCTTCTGTGACTTGTAGGCTAGGGCAGGTTTCTTTGATATGAGCTTTGATAGAAGGCACTGCTTTCTCTGGGAATCAGCCCTTGTCTTAGTTATCGTGTATCAGTTACTGGATGCTTTCATTGGCTCAGAGGCTGAATACACAGAGAAGAATCAGCCAACTTTAAGCATGCCACAGTCTCACAGGGGCCACAGACAACACTATGGGTTAAATGCTGGAATAGCTGTAAATTGACACCAACAAAGAGTTTGGGGGTAAGGGGGGCGGGGTGGGGGAGAAGAACAAAGAACTTATCGTTTTTTTGTTGTTGTTGTTTTTAAGGAGGGCGCAGCTCACAGTGGCCCATGCGGGGATCGAACCAACAACCTTGGTGTTATCAGCACCGCGCTCTAACCAACTGAGCTAACCGGCCACACCTAGAACAAGGAACTTATTACTGCAGGAATGCAGGCCAGAGGGCAGTGGTACCTGGGCCAGGTCCTGAAGAGGGAGGGTAGAAAGTCCTCCCAGGCAGAAGGAACATTCATACTCAAAGCCACAGAGTGAAAAGGCATATGGTGGACCAGCGAAATGCAGAGTACTCTGGTGTCACTTGAACAGAGGGTGAGAAGGGAGCGAAGGGTGATGGGGAGTGCCAGAGACAAGCCTGCAAAGATGGGCTGGGCTCAGATTCAGAAGAGCCTCAGAGGCTGTACACATCAGGAGTTTGGCTTTTGTCCCATAGGCCATAAGGAATTGTTTTCAGCAGGGAAATTGTCTGAGGCACCTAATTGTGGCTGCAGTGAGGATGGATGGAAGGGATTAAGGGACAAGGAGACCAGTATGGAAGCTGTATCTATAGCTTCAATGCTTGGGGGGCGGAGGGGGGGAGAGAGAGAGAGAGAGAGAGAGAGAGAGAGAGAGAGAGAGAGAGAGAGAGAGACCAATCGAGAGAACGCAGTAAATGAAGAAATAACCATAAAACGGGACCTGATGTGGTAAGTGGCATATGAGAAGCACTGTGTGCCACGGAGGTCCCGTGCAGCATGGTGAGAGATGATTGAGCCTTGAACTAGAGAACCAGCAGAACAGGGATAGGTGACTTTCAGAGGCATTCTAAAATAGATGGGGCTAAGCAATTAACTACATATAGAGGCTGAAGGAAAGGAAAGTGTGAATCAGGTTTAGGATTGGCTGACAGTGACCAAAAAATTAGACTTAGGGGCTGGCCCAGTGGCTCAGGCGGTTAGAGCTCCATGCTCCTAACTCCGAAGGCTGCCGGTTTGATTCCCACATGGGCCAGAGGGCTCTCATCCACAAGGTTGCCAGTTCAACTGCTCGAGTCCCGCAAGGGATGGTGGGCTCTGCCCCCTGCAACTAAGATTGAACACAGCACCTTGACCTGAGCTGCCGCTGAGCTCCTGGATGGCTCAGTTTGTTGGAGCGCGTCCTCTCAACCACAAGGTTGCCGGTTGGACTCCCACAAGGGATGGTGGGCTGTGCCCCTGCAACTAAGACTGAAAGGACCACAACTTGAAGCTGAACGGCACTCTCCACAACTAAGATTGAAAGGACAACAACTTGACTTGGGGAAAAAAAAGTGCTGGAAGTACACACTGTTCCCCAATAAAGTCCTGTTCCCCTTCCCCAATAAAAAAACAATTAGACTTAAAATGCAGAGCCCAGGCAGCAGTCCAGAGCTAGTATGGTGATCCAGTGTCAGGGACGTGCCACATACATATATGGCCCTTCTATCCTGTTACTCAGCATACTGAACACATGGTTTCATGACATGGTCCAAGGTGGGTAATCCAGTGCCATCATCCCACTTGCCTTGTAGCCAACAGACTACAGGAAAGGGAATAAGAGCAGGTGTCTTTTAAGAATTCCCCCTTCCATGACATTGGTCATTATTTAATCATATCTACCTGAAAGGGAGGCTGGGAGATGTCTTTGTTCTGGGCAGCCAAGTGAGCAGCTGAAATCGGGAAGATATGTGGCTGAACAACAAGGTAGAAAGGAAATTAGAAAATAAGTGGCCTCAAGGGGTCAAGAATGATTCTCATCATATCCATTGGGTGGATATGAATGCAGAGAGGGAGAGAGGTTTCAGGAGGACATACAGTAAAGACTAACACATTTTGTTTTGAACACACATGTTTGGGGTGGCCTATGGGACCAGGTGGAGAAAAGCAGTAGGCATTTGAAAACATGGACAGTTGTATCCTTATTTCCTCTGCTTAGGCCACGTTCCTTCACCATGGGGACTCACATCTACCCAGCATTACACATCCACTATGCCTTGCAAGGATAAAGATCCCAAGAAAATTAAGAAGGTGAAAAAAACTAAAGGTTTTTTTTTTTGAAGTACAAATGGGGAGACTGTAGAACCCAGCCACTGTTAGGACTGGAAAGAACCTTCATCAGACAACTTTCGACAGGAAGGCAGCCTTGTATTCGTATACAACTCAATCAGAACCTGCTAATATAAACACACATGCTTATGCCAAGCACAGAGCAGAGGAAAGCAGCTTCTAAAATGGAGTGTTAGATTTCAGGCATCTGTGAGGAAGTGATGAGGGAGGAGGGATCTTGGAAATCTAGCCCTGTTAAAGGTCACGGTCCAGGCACTGTCACCGCCACCACTGGGCCACAGAGTGTCCGATTTCCAGGCTGAGGGCCGCCGCTGCCCCTGCGCGTAAGAAGCCAACCCGCGGAAGATGGGGGACTGGGGGGGGGAGGAGAGGCGGGACCCGGCCCTCCCCGCGTCTTCCAGGGCTCTGAGACGCGGCCAAGGATCTAGATGATTTAATCCAGTTTTACGAAAGGGCTTTTACAGTGAGCAATTAAGGCACAGTTAAGGAATTAGGCACTAATGAGTCATTAACTGCCACTATTGTACAGTTAACAAGCTGAGACCAGACTATTAGAGCTAGTTCCCAATTAAGTGGACGACGTTGGCACGGAGTACGCAGGCGGAGCCCTCCGGCCCGAGCGGAGCTGGCGCTTCCTGAGCGGAAACGAAGTGCCAACTTCTCATTCATATTATTGTATCTTCCCTGAAGGTCTTTTCCCGGAGGCTTCGTGCGGCCGGGGCCAGGACTGGGGCTGGAGGTGTGTTGGGGGTGGGGGCTGGGGGGACGTGGCAAAGACTGCACATCAAATGCTAAAGTCGCAGGGGTGCCTGGACCAGCACCCGGACGCCCTACCTGCACCGCCCGCGGGAGGGACGGGGCTCTGGGGAAGCGGAGTCCCCGCTGCCCCCGCTTCTCTCACGCGCGCTCTCGGAGGTCTCTGCACAGACTCTCGGTTAATCGATGAATTTGGCGGAAGGAGGAAGGACCGCGATTCCCCTCCTCCCTTCGCGGGATTCTAGATTAACGGGGGCGGGGCTGAGGGACGGGCAGGAATCGGCTTCCCTGGTTTCACTTGTCCCATCTCCCCAAAATATAAACTATATGTTTAAAACCAGTAAACGCAGCGAGGCCGCCCCAGTTCAGTCGCTGGCCTCTGGCGGAAGCCTGCGCTCCCAAGAGGTCTCTCCCAGGCCTCCCACTGCGCCTCGCCCTCCGGTGCAGCGGCGGTGAGAGCTCCGACCCTCAGGGGGACAGAACCGGGTTCCACGAACAGGAAACCCACGAGGGAGGAACAACCTGGACCGACCTGGGGCCGCAGCGCGGGGCCCTTGGACACCAAGTGAGGAGGACCCCGCGGGTCCCAAGGCTCCAGAGACAGGCGATCGGGAGAAGCGGAGCCCTCCGTCTCCCGCGTCTCTGCGGGAGAGAAAAATCGCTACCAGAGGC
This sequence comes from Rhinolophus sinicus, assembly GCF_057876585.1. Lineage (NCBI taxonomy): Eukaryota > Metazoa > Chordata > Mammalia > Chiroptera > Rhinolophidae > Rhinolophus > Rhinolophus sinicus. The sequence continues at coordinate 105,971,824 of NC_142504.1, forward strand.
CGGGAGCTGTGGCGCACATCGCGGACACGACACACTCGTGGGCAGAAAGAGACTCCTCCATTAAGGGGAAAACGCGAAAACTGAAGCGTCCGCACCGCGGCGGGGGAGCAGGGGGTGGTCCGCTGCACACAGGCTGGGGATCACTGGGTCGGCGGAGGGTCTAGGTGGCGCAGGGGACGGTCCGCAGGCCAGATCCCGGGTCCCGCCAGACTCCGCCCCCTCTCAGAGCTGTCGGGTCCGACGTATCCTAGCGCCCCGCGATAGGCAGCTCCCAAACCCGTTCCCTGGAGCGGAAAAGGGGCGGTTGTGCAGACTCACCTGCTTCCCTCCCTCGGCTGGCCAGAGCGGACGTGGTCTTCTGGGAAAGAGGTCCCCAAGGCCTCTCTCTTTGAGGGACTGGATCCAAGTCGGCTTGAATCAAGGCTTGAGTCTATGGAAGACTCAAGAACCATTCCCAAGTGAGGCGGGCTTCCTGGGGGAGGCCTTTCCCCCGGAGTCCCAGAAAGGCGTGTGTCTGCCCCTAAATTAGAGCCAGCAGAGTCTAACTTTGGAAGCCGGTGCCCCACCTTGGCCCTCGCCTCTGCAAAGTGCTTTCTGTAGTCCCATGAGCTGGAGTAGGGGCCCTACGTGTTTCAGGTTCCTCTGGGGCGCTAATGCTCTTTAACACAAGCCATTCTCACTTCCATTCTGAGTTAAGAACTGGCTGCCCGCCTCACCTGCACCCTTCTAGGCAGCACAAATCGCCGGCCCTTAGAGCGGGGGGAGGGATACCGGGGGCTCATGTGTCGTCCAGCCTTCTTCAGGAAGCTCAGGAAAGCACTCCCAGCTACCACCCACCCCACAGGATCTCAATTCCCGTGTGGGCCTAAGGAGCTATTCTTGGGAAGTGAACTAAGAAGCACGTATTCAGCAAATGTTTCCTGGGCGTGTACTATGATGGTGAACTGGCCGGAACTTCTGATTTATTCCAGCTCCAACGCTTACAAGGGTGTTAAGTGGGGCAACCTCGCTGCGCCTCACTTTCCGCATTTACAAAATGGGGCTAATTGTATCTTCCTGCTATGGTCGTTGTGAGGCTTAAATGAGTCAGTAGATGTAAGCTGCTTAGAAGCGTGCTGGCACATAGTAAAATTTCAGTGGTCATTAGCTATTAGTATTTTGATCATTTTCCCCCCAGGGACTTGTCCCTGAAATCCAGATATGGCTTATACTGTTGGTGCCTAAAGAGTTGGTTTAGAACACTCATTCTCAGACTAAACTAAATAATAAAAGAGGAGAGAGACGTGATGGAAAGCTGCAGATGGGAAAAATAAAAACAATAGAAAGAAAAAAAGGCAGAGAGAAGAGACGAAAATGAGTAATGGCGGACATGATCTGAGGGAAGCGAAGAAGACGCTAATGATGGGATGGGCGAAGCGAGCAGTGCCCAGGACTGTGGTAAGGAGGCGCGCAGAACAAGTGTGGTACTCCCTCACAGCCCACTAGTGAGTTGGGAGTGCTCTGAATAAACCATTCCTAGTATAACCAGGATGTTAAAGATGGAAGAGAAGACAGGCCACACTGAGAGAAACTTACTTATTCAGCCTGCGTTTACCTAAGCAGATATCATTTGGGCCACTCCATCCATTTTCCCAAGGAACATCCTTGTGAGGGAAAGCGCAGGTATTACTCCCTACCCCTTGGGGAAAATAACCGATTAAATAAATGCTTACTGACCAGCCTACTATGTGCCAAGCACCAGATGTGGGTCTAGGGCACACAGCCCTGGTTAATGGCCGTAGCTTCTGAGGGTCCTCATGGCAAGGCCTGAATCCTATGATTACTCTCCCTCTCCCCCAGCGCTTGGGGTACTGCGGCATCAGAGAAGTGGATCGCAATGCACATGGCCTCACATGTCTGCTGGTCATTGACAGTTTACACAAAGCCCTTACAGGTGAGGATTCCACCTTTCCCACCTCCCAGGGAAGTAGGGTGTATTTAGACGAGGAAAGAGGGCTGGGTGCTTCACTAACGCGCTAACCACCCACAACAGCCAGTTGATGCTAAGGCTCCGGCGGCGTCTTCCAGGGAGCACGCTTAGCGAGGGGGCCAGAGGACCCGCGCCGCGGGAATCCTGGTTATTCCCGCCGCCGCCCAGCCTCCAGGGAGTCCGAGGATCTCCTTCACAGGGGACTCCATGAGAACCTTGGGAGATTCTGAAGCCCGAGGAGACCTCTGGATTCCTTCCCGGCCCCCGAGCCGGCGCCAGAGAACTGCAGATACTGTTCACGAGGCATCCGCGAGGATCTGCGCTCCGGGTCGTGGCGCAGAGCGCGCCAGGACTCTTTCCCTGAGAATCGCAGTTAACCCATCGTGAGTTAACCAGAACCGCTGGGTGTGGGGGGTGAGGAGCGAGTTGGGGAGGCGAGAGAGAGGCGCGGGGCTCAGAAGAGGAAAAGTCGCTCAGCGCCAGTCTTCGGACTAATGTCATCGACCTTGGGTAGCAGGGTCGAGCACCGAGTTGGTGACCTGGACAGTGATCTGAGAGGGGCCTTCTTGGGCTGTGGCAGACTGGAAAGAGGCAGGCGAGGTGGCCAGGGTTTCCTCTGGGGAAGGTGGCATATACGCTTCCTACTTTGGGATATTTGGGATAGTGAGGGACTGAGAACGCACAGGCATCTGAGCCTTAGGGCCCAAACACCCCGAACCCCACACACTTGCACGGCCCGCACGCGCCAGGGAAGGGGCTCTTCTGGTGGAGGGCTCCGCGCCTGGGCAATGGGGTCACTGTGTCCGCTGCAGCAGAGCGTCCCAGAAGGACTCGAAGGAGGGAGCCCCAGCTCTGCGCTGTTCTGTGCTTTCCCAGACCCACCTGGTCGCACAGCGCAGCCCCTCCCACCCCCCATTCACACACACACACACACACACACACACACTTTCCTCCCGGCCACCGCAGTTCCGAGAGCGCTTAACCAGAGTCAAACCAAAACAAGTAAATCTTTAATTCCCCTCCCAAATACTTTGAAACTAATTCAAACAGTGCTTCAAACTATTTCTCTGCCGCCCCTCACTCCCAGCTGTCTTTATCTGGGGTTGCCACCCCATCTAGGAGCGGCCAAGCCCGGGGGCTTTGGGTCGCTTGAACCTGGAAGCTCTGGCACTCGCCGGGGGAGGTAGCTGCGTCGCGGGTGAGGCCGGGCCGCCTCTCCCCCTCCAGCAGCAGAGCTGAGGGTCCGTGAGGGTGTGGGGGTGGCCAGAGGGTCTCAGAGGCCTGAAGGTCAGTCCTCCCGGGTGAGTCAGGAACAGACGGGTGTCCAAGACCCAAGCCTGGCTGCAGCTTCAGGCGGCATTGGAAGGAATGGCCAAGTGGGGTGGGGGAGGGGGACCCAGAGAGAAGGGATGCGTGTGTGCGGCTCGAGGTCGTTTCTCAGGACGGCTGTCTGGCTCGATTTGGTCGCCGGTGCCCCTAGAGGGCCTGCCACGGCTTCCCGATGGCCTGGATGTGCTCCTTGGCCTTCAGGCGCAGCGCCGCGATGCTGCTGTTACGCGGGTCCGCCTCGTCCAGCGGGAATTTGTCCCCGAAGCCCGGCCCGCACGGGTAGGCTGGCGGAGGCGGCACGAGAGGCTGCAGGCCCGCGCCCAGCGGCGGCGAGTTCAGGAAGGGCGGCGGCGGTGTGTAGCTGGCGGGCAGGTTCTGCGCTGGCGGCCCGAAGCCGGGCAAGCTCTGCAGCGCAGTGGCGCCTCCGCCGGGCAACGGCGGCCCGAGCCACGACTCCAGCGGCAGGGCGCCCCCGACTGGCCCGCCACCACTGCCGGGGCCCGCCCCGAGGGGCGCCAGAGCCGCGGTGGGCGGGGAGCGGCTGAAGGAGAGGAGGGGCGAGTCCTGCAGCTTCATGGACGACACCTCTAGCTTCTCCTGCCGCCGCCACTTGGCTCGACGGTTCTGGAACCACACCTGCGGAAGGCAGCGCAGTGGCCGTCGGGCTGCGGTCCACCCAGCTCGACTCCCCCATCCCCAAGTAAAACTGGGTTCAACTATTTCTCACCAGCTTCTTCCACTCCCGCTCCCCACTCGCATTATCCTTTCTTTCCCGCCCCGTTTTCTTTTTGTCTCTTCCGTCCTCCTCTCTTGTTTCCTCTGGGTCTCTTTGTCCCATCTTGTTCTATGGTATTCCCACCCATGTCCCCGTTTATTTCACCTGTAGCTGTGGTTCTGTCTGTTTCCAGCTCTTGGCACGGAGCAGGTGCTCAGAAAAAAAGCGAAGTTAACCCTGGAATCAGACCGTAGGAGTTCCAAAACTAGATCTCACCAAATTTCTGTGACCTGCTGGCTGGCTGCCCATCGCGACACAGGCGTTTAGACTGCTTCCTCCTTGGGTGGTACAGCTCTCAGGGGCCATGCTTTTGTCTCAAACTTTCTGCGCTTTACATACCTTTTGTCTTGATTACGCACGTATACAAGCAAATACTCTTAAGTACTGTAACTTGCAACATTGGATGTTAAAATACAGCTATTTCCACCAACTTCTGGTTATAACTAATAGAAAAAAACTGGGTTTGTTTTATCCCAAGCATATTTGAATTGCAGCTTTAATAAGATTTTCGTTTTTATTTAACTGATATGCATTTAGGATTTCTGATGTTTCTTATAATTAGTGCTCAATGGTTACAATAGTTCAGATTTATTATACTTACCTTTACTTTATGGAGTTAGTTCTGACATTACCCTAAGATGAACTCAGTGAGTTCAAGTTTTTTCTTTCTTTACATATAGAAAGTCCATGCCAGAGGGAAGTCTGGTCTCTAACGATGAAACTTCCATTATTGATTCGATAAAAGTATAAGAAAGGGTATAATTAGGGTTGCACCACCAAGCTACCACCCTTGGAAAGAGAACAGAAAGAATTGGTCTAGTTTAGTAGAGACTCTGGTAAGAACTTTGGCCAAATTGGTGGCTTCAGTGTTACATTTATGAAGGGAAATAGGAGAATAGTTGTGACTTCAGAAGGGAGAAAGTAGTTTTGAGTAAATAAGGGTGGGGTGACCTCCTAGGATTGCTGAGAAAAGAGCCATCCAGCAGCAAGTGTGTGCAAGGCTGGGATTTGGGGTGGAGGGAGGTAGAGAAAGAACAAAAATGTAAGTTCCCCTGACCTCTTCCCATCTACCTATGTGAGGCCCCAATTTCCCCAGAAACATTAGGTATTTGCTGATAACAGAGAAAGAAACACTGGCCTTTGTGAGCACTGTCACCCCTACCTTCTCCATTTCTCTGCGTCTCTCACTCCATCCTCCAAAATATCAGCTCTAGTCTTTGGATCTAATATCCAGAATGTGTGTGTGTAGGGGGCCTGGGGGGGGGGGCTAAAGACTGGGATAGTCAGCTCTTAGGCTGCTGCCCTCAACACAGTTGGAGACCTTACCTAGCTCCCCTTCATCTGATTATGTCATAGCCATGTGTTAGGAACTGGCCATGTGCTGGGCACTGTGCTGTGGTCACAGAGAATTCACAACACTGTTCTCAGAGAATTCACAACACTGTGGTCACAGAGAATTCACAACACTGTTCTCAAGAAGCTCACAACTTAGAGGAGCAGCCCAAATCCCTGAACAAGTAAAGAGGAAGGAAGGAAGGCGGGACAGAGGTGTCACCAGGTATGAAGCCAGCCCCTGAGTTGGCTGTGCCTGTTTTCTGCAGGGGCACTGGAAGCCTTGGACTGTCCTCTTTCTTCATCACCTTTCACTTGGATGCTTTTTCTCTTCCTAGCCCAGCCTCCCTCCCTGGAAAGCAAGGGCTAATATGTCCACCCCTTCAATGAAATCATTGCAGCTTTACTGTCCTGAATGTGGAGAAATTGAAGTGTCTTTGCCAGTTAATCTTGGGTCACATCAGTGAACTATATTTAAAAACGGTGACATTTCCTCTTTACTTAAAACCCTCAAACTAAGCAGAAGAGACAAAGGCAAGAGCTTGTCCCCCTTTGACTTTTAAGGCAAGACTAAAAGCCCCCAAACATTCGAGTATCTCACTTCCTGGAAATCAGACACAAAAATCCCATCTTAGTTGCACGGCCTTTCAGATGCAGTGCAATTTGTTCCCCACGACTCCCATTCGGGACTCTGTAAACTCTCCCAATTTGGAAATCCTCCCAGATTTTTCACAGATGACTAGCAAATATTTAAGGCTTTCAAATATTTTAATGATCAGGGATTAAAGATAATTCAGCTTTAATTAAAGCGAAAAACCCTTTACAACAAAAAGAAAAGGCCTCTGCAGCAGCCCGAAGTTGGGTTGGATGTACAGCGGAGAAACAAAACTCAGCGTCTTAAACAAATCCACCCAGTTCCAACTGCCAGGTGCCAGGCCCCTCGCAAAAAGACAGGGTTTTCTTTTTAAACACAGCGCACACAGTTAGTGACTAGGGTGGCATTTGGAGCCTCAATCCGTTTACCCTCAACTGCTGCCTACAAGCTCTCTCTACCCGCCCCAATCCTGACCGTGTTTAATGAGCTGTCTGTCGCCTCTTCACCTTGCCAGCCATTCTCACTTCCTCTCTTTAGCTCAGCAGAGGGGGACCCCAAAGGGGAGATGATACTACAAATGGAACAGAATTTCCGGAGCGCGGTGCGGGGTGCAGAGGGGGGCGGCACATGGGAGATCGGTGCCACTTCGTTGGGACTCTGGGCCAGCCAAGTCGAGGAAGGCCAACGGGTAAAGTGCCATCGTAAATGCGTGGACGCCCGAGGATTCAAGAGCGGTTTGGCTGCAGCTCGGGCCTAGGACTCTCCCGGGACCGAGCTGGGCGCTTTACCTGGACCCGGACCTCGGGTAGGTTGACCTTGCCAGCCAGTTCCTCGCGGCTGTACACATCGGGGTAGTGGGACTTCTCGAACGCGCGCTCCAGCTCGTGCAGCTGGTACGTGGTGAAGGTCGTCCGGTTCCGTCGGTGTTTCTTCTTGGGCTGATCCTCCTCGGAGAGCTGCGCATCGCCGGCGGCGGCGGGCCCGACAGGCAGCCCAGGGCTCGGCCGCGTCTCCCCCGGCTCCTTGGGGCAGTAGGGACGAGGGGCTGGGACAACGGGGTCCCGGATGGTCAGGTCAGAGATACGCCCCGGAGTATAGCTGGGAACATCCCGCCCACCCCTGGACACTGGCAGCCGGATGCGGGTTCGGAGATGGGTCGGGAGGTCGGGGTGAGGGCTGCGAGGGCCACCTAAGCTTTCTCTGACTCCAAGTTGGAACCTTCTGCTACACACACAGAGCCCAACTCCGCGCCCAGGTGCCTTGATAAAAGTTAAGGAAGGGGCTCTGTCCCCTTGCAGAGCGCCTAAGTTTGGGCTCTCTAGGGCCTCGCAGCAGCCGGGGGTGCGCACTCACCTTGGTACTCTGGAGCGGGCTCCGGGGCGGGCTCGGCGCCTCCCCCGGGCGCCTTGGAGCAGGTGGCCCGCGCGCCGGGCCTCCTATCCCGCTCCTTCGCGCCCCGAGCGCCCGGCTCCGCCTGGAAGGAGCCAAGGATCCCGTCGTCCTTGGTAAATCCCAGGATGGCTTCGATGCTGTGCAGCCGCGAGGTGCTCCCGCCGGGACTTCGGAGCAGGTGGCCAGCGAGCGAGAAGCTGGCGTCGGCCATGGCGGGGGCGCAGCCCGGCAGGTGCATGGGGGGCGGGGGAGGCTGGAGGGCGCGGCCCGCGCTCTCGGTAGCGCCGCCTGCTTTGGAGAAAGAAAAGAGGTTCGAAGTCGCTTTCCGGTGCGGACGTCCAACCCGAGGGGTTCCGACCCAAGGTCAAGCTCGAAGGGCGACGCTGGCTCCGGCTGCGAGCGCTGGATTTGGGCGCGCTCTCCGCCCGCGGCTGCCTGGGTCCCTGTAGGAGTCGGAAGTTCCGACTCCCCGGAACAGGGGCTCCGGGTGCTAAAGCCTGAGAGCCGGCTCAGCCCGGCTCCTCCCCTCTGGCCCCGGACCCAGCCTCATCCCCTCTATCCCTCCGCCCGCAGCTGGGCGGGTCTTTCCCTGGTCCAGCCTCAGGGTCCTCTCCCCGCTACCCCGGGCAGTGGCAGAACTGCGAACATTCCACCTCCCACTTTAGATCCGCTCCAAACACTCCAAACACACCGGGGACCGGCGGTGGGGCGTTTGACAGGCCTGGGGATCCGTGTCCGTGGTCCCCGCCCCCTAGTCCTGCCTCAACTGGGTTGCCGCCTTTTGTCTCATCGACCCCCCTCGGACTTGCCTTCCTCTATGGGTTCATCTTCCCCTCCATGTGCCCCCACCCCAGACTCTCTCTTCGGCTTGCTTCGTCCGCAGGGCTAAGCGCCCGGGAGACCCTTGGGACGGCTTCTTGGCTCCGCGGCGTTGGAAGTCAGTCTACGCTTCTTCCCAGTTTGAATTTTCCCCTCTGTCCTTTTTTTTTTTTTTTTTTTAACCTCTATGGGCATTCTTCTTTGGGCTCCGTAGTTCGAAGCCCCCGGACTTTGGGTTTATTTTGTTTGCCTGTGTCTGTTTTAATTATTCTTCGCTGTTCCCTCCAACTGGCGCGCGGGCAGGCTCCCTCACTCCAGCTCCAGCGCCCGCCCCCAGGAGGTAGTGGGGCCATCTGTAACCGCAGGTCCGGTGACCTCAAGTGCCCGACTGCCCAGCAGGAGGCTGGGACACACGCTACCCGGCTGAGGCCCGATGGAAGACCCACTGTGTCCTGCGGGAACCTCCCCCCCCCCCAAACAATCCTGCAGGTCTAGATGACCCAACCTCAGGCAAACTGGGGAGAGACGGAGAGCCTCGAACTTCTCCGGGGATTACAGGTGTAATGAGCTTGCATTTCTTTCCCCTTTGGGGCCCCTCGAGGCTTCCGTGGCCCAGAGTGACTCACAGGCCAAGTGGAAAGATGATTTCTACGGGCAAGTGTTTTTTCCACATCCCCCAGTGCTGTGAACAGTTCTGTGACCCCTGGCACTTCTCAGATCTGATGCCAGACCTGAGGCAGGCGCCCGGCCTTTGCTGAACTGAAATGCTTCCCGAAAAACCTAGGATTTTCAGGAAAGGACCTAGAGTTTCTCAAAATCTTTGCAGCAGGCCCCTTGATTTCCACGCCGTTTGTTTATTCCTCCTTGAATTCAGACAAGCGTTTGCTGCGTCCTTTCTGAGGACCCAGATCTGATGTGGGCCGTGTCAGCCTCACAAAAGAAAGGGAAGGCCAGGGCCACTGGCCTTGAAGGGCTTAAGATCCAGCCTGGGAGACAAGACAAAGGAAGAAAACAAGAGAAAAACACGTAGCTTTGGATCCTCCACCTTTAAATTGATGTTGGAAGGACATTAAAAAGGACATGTGACGATGCTAAGGATTTTTAAATGGTTAATTCTCTGTGATGGGCACGTAGGTGGGAGGCCATTAGACAAATTACTCTAATTTTAATACAACCATGAAAAGATAAATTAAAATAGCAAGTGTGTGAGTTTGCAGCAGATGGAAACTGAGCTACTGGTTCAAGTTAAATTATTTTTAATTTTAAGAAAAAGCAAAATCAATGAAAATCAGTATGTGCTTTACAGTGTTCGCAGACACCTTATAATTTTCAGAATCCTTTCACATTCTTCCTATCATCTGATCCCCACAACCCTGTGAGGTGAGCAGGACAAACATATTAGTCCCCATCTTACAGAAGAGAACACTGAGGCTCAAAGTGATACAGCTATTAAGTGGAAGGGCCTGGACTAGAACTCAGGTCCTCTGATTCCTTGTCCAGGTTTTTCCGGCTGCAGCTCATCTGTCATTATTATTGTTGAGGGTGATGTTTTGAAAAGAAAGCACAGCTTAGCCTGCATTCTTCCCAGAGACTGAACCCTGTACCTAAGAGGCTGAGGTAGAAAGAAATGAAGCCAGAGTCTGTAGAGAGAGGCCTTTGGGTCTGTCCGGGAGGACTGAACAAACACTGGGGAGGTTCTCCCCAGTCCAGGTGAAGAAGCTTGCCTGCAGGCTCTGCTCAGGCTTTTGAGGCTGTCAAAAGTATTGCCTGGAAACCAGCCTGGGGGCAACCCACAAGGTCCCACGTAACAGTTACATAGACCAGGTGGCTGGGGTGCCCATGACTTGGTGACTAGAGGGCAGCTTTAGGGATAATTAATGGGTGTTTGTTATTTCCCCTCTGACTGAGGATGCTTTTTATGTAAACTCCCCGAATATTAAGTTGATCTCTCTAATCACCGCTAAACAAAGATGGGCAGAGTTTTCTTAAGCTCCTGCCCACACGCTAAGGGGCGTATGGCCTTGTTTTCCAAAGTTAATTCCCTCTGGAACTGCCCAGCTCACCCTAATAGGTCCAGGTGAGGTTAGCTTTTATTTACTGTTTATTTCAGAGTCTCTAGAGAAAAGCAGAAAAGACTCCAACAGCCACTGGCGAGGGACGATGGGGGAAACAGGGCAAAGCAAGACAAGGGGAGGTTGGGGCTTCCTTTGTGCGCGACATAAAGAGCTAGTCAATACTATTGTGGACACCGTGGAGGGTACTCCAAGCAATCAGCGGGGGTCATTGTTAGTGGCTAATCTACATGTGTATTTCCCAAGAACTCGATTAGGGAAGATGAATGGACTCGGCCATGTCCCTAATTCTTTCAGCAAGAAGCAGCAATTTTCCAGCAGTTACCCCAGCTCCTAATCAGTCCAGCTTCAGCAAAAGTAAGAAGCCTGGCTTCTGAACTCCACCTCTGTTTAATTCATTAATTCATTAGGTGGATCAAAGAAAACTCCTCCCTCTCAGTGCCCCCGCCCCTCAAGGAGGCTGAACTGAGACACAGCTAAAGCCCCTTTAAACCTGGCATGACACGGTGAAACTTTTCCAGAAGTGAAGAGAGTGGGGTGATTGGGACCTGAGGGGTCTCTTAGGGAGGCTCTGTGTGCTGTGGGAAGGGCAGTTCAGAACTACAACTGAAGTTGGGGGAGAGATTTGGAGGAGAAAGACGGTAGGGACTGGTTAATCCTATCACACCAACATCTAAACGTCAGCAGCAATGATGTGAAGTTGTAGCATACAGTGGCCCTTTTTCTCTGGGATGTATGCAGGAGGTCCCATTTCTGGAGGTATTGTAGATGCGCTGCTTCACCCTCAGCACTTCTGAGAGAGATGGGCGTCTATAGAATGAGTTCCCTGTGCACTGGGTGGGCAGGGGGCATGTTCACAGAATGAGCTCATGCCATTCGACCGCAGCCTCTCGTAATTTCCCCTTGAAACGATGTTTTAGGCTTGGGCGAAAAATGTCTGCGTAAGCGCCTACGTGTAAAGCAACTTGGCTGCATGTAGACCATCCTCTCAGTAGATGTAGTTTAATCCTGGAATAACTCCACCTGTCTCAGAGCACATCCCACCCCCCCACTAGCTGATCCACATTTTTCAGAAAAAGGCAACTTAACTTTAGTTTTAGGCGAAATAAAACACAACTCATATAATCATATCACGCACACACACACACAAGTTCAAGAAATTCCATTGTCTAGAGTTAAATACAATAGTTGTTATTATTTATACAATACTAACTCTATACCAGCGAGCACTCTTTCCAGTACTTTACATAAATCACCTAAGTGGTCCTCACAATAACTCTATGATGTAGACAGTTATTATCTGCACTCAAATAAGGAATCTGAGACACAGAGAGGTCAAGTCATTTGTCACAAGTTGCACAGCTGTTTTCAGGTGGAGCCAAGACTTGAACCTAGGTGTTTTTTCAGGAATGCATCCATCTAACCACTGTGTTTCTACCTCCCAATGTGGTGTGATCTGCACTGTTAGTTCTCCTCTGGCTTTAAGAGAACTAGGATATAAAGTAAGAACATTTGGGAGTCAAAGGATACAGGAATAATATGGTTTAGATTTTGAGTGATGTGGGAGTGAAAAAGGTATGATGAGCAGTCTATAATTTATTTGGTCAATTATAATGATGACAGACATGCTTAAAAAATAAATTAAGTATACCATTCAATTTCCCAAGCCTGTCTCATAAAGTTTAGGGAATTCGCTCTCTGTGCCCAGGGTTCCAATTCACTCGCAGTGGTTTGTAAATAATATGTTTTAAAGCCTCTATTGTATCTGCCTCTGATGTTATGAATTCTCCCCTATACTATACTGTATATTGTATGCCATTGCCAGATATGCAAGTTACTGACAATGGCTGCAAAAGAAAAAAATATCAATAGCTTAACTCTCTCTTAAATACTGACATTGAGTTCATTATGCTTGTTCATCTCTCACTACCAAATCTTCCTCATTGATTAAATATGTTCCCACTTAAAGCATCACAGAAGGTATATCAGGAAAATATTCTTCAGATACTGATCAAAAACACCATTTTTACAAATAGACAACTAGTAATGAATATCCTTGACCACATTTATAAAACTGGCACAAATGATAAACGCCCTTCCTATACACCAGTTTATGAGTCCATATGACAATCTGAATATTCTCTAGTATTTTCAGACTAAATAGAAGTAAGTGTTGATATAAGGATATTGCAGCAAATAATAACCCCATCTCATGATGTGGCTAAAATACATAAATCGGTGAAGAGATGGGACTATATAGACATTTCTGGCTGAACCGAGAGCTCTCATGGATGGGCATGTGGGAACAGACATTTCATCTGATCACAAGATGAAACCGAGGGCAGTTGATAGCTGTTGTGTTTCCCAGTACTGCCCTGTTTGAAAGACTTCCTTTTGTGTGAGAACAGGGGCCACAGTTCTCTGCAGACCATCCAGTAATTAGCAAGAGGTCTCTTCTCTTTTGGCATTCTTACTGTTTCCCAATTATCTTATTTTTGGGAACAACATAAAACTGGTCTCCGATTTAGTTTTCTGTTATTTCAGAGGATCATATGTTTAAGATGTAGAAGTGGGAATCTTGGTGATTATCTCGCCTGCTCTCTCACTTCTAGCCTCCACCTTTCCTTTGTAGAGGTGGAAATGAAGGCCCAGAGAAGTTAAGGGATTTGCCCTAGATGAGACAGAATGTCTGTGGCAGGGCTTGGACTCCCTGACTCTCCGTTAGGCGGCTGTGGCTTTGGCACTGCTGTGCTGAGCAATCTGGGTCCTACACTTGGATGTCTCATGCTTGTACTTAGAGTAAGTCTGTGTAAGAAACCAGAGAAATATGTTTGTCATCCAAACACAATGGAGTTACTCTTCACAAGACCCGCCCAATCATTTACCAACTCGATTACCGTAGTCCTGAGCTTGCTTTTGCAGTTGGGTCCAATCCAAGTAGCCTCTACATAAAAGAAAACAAATCTCTTGGCAATATATTTGCAGGGCATTTTGGCAAACAACTGATATTCCTACCAACTGATGTGCTGCGATCAGCTCTTACTGGCTGTGAGAGCCGATGGTTAGCACGTCTTTCCAGCTCTGAGTTCAGTGACTTTAGTAGCTTGAAATCAGCCATAGTGGGAGTATTTCCAGCACAGAAATGAACAAACATGAAAAATTAGGGCATTCTCCCACGTCTCCCCATTAACGGTTTTAAAATACTTATTAGCATACCTGTGCTCCTACTTCTTTAAAGAATGAAGAAATCAGAAAGTATTATTAAAACTAACATATGATCTATTAGATAAGTGATGTTTACCTTTTTGCCAAAAAAAAAATAAAAAATGGAACATTGACATCATTATCCTAAAATATGTAAATGAAAGAGGGACACTTGGATTCCTGCCAAAGAAATGGGCTTTTTTTGAGTTGCTAGGAGCAAAGCTACATTAAGGTAATTCCTCTTTACTTGTTTTCTAATTAAACTAATTGAATTCAGAGTGTCTCGGGGAAGCACAAGAGACATTTATCTTGGGGGATGAAGGTCTTGAAGCCCATGAATCCTCTTAGGGCGCTAAGAAGGCAAATCCGAGGATGCCCATTTTGCAGCAACCTTGGCCCATCCCCCCACCCAGAGTTTGGCCATCTTCAGGATTCTTCTCCCCTCTTTCTTTTTCTTTTACTTTTTTTTTTTAAAGGACAGTTATCAGGGAGTCAATTCTCATTTCATTGTCACAGTATGCTATAAGGTCAATATTACTAAAACGCTTTCTTTCCCACACCACCCACATTCAATAAGCCTTTTTGGCTCTATTTCTGGAATATTTCTGTACCACCTGGTAGGCCATCATTTATCTTGTTTGGGCAGATTACTGAATTAGCCTTCTAACTGGTCTCCTTCCTGCTATCTAAGCTCCCTACTCCCCACTTTCCACTCAGCAGGCAGATACTCTTTCGAAAATATAAATCAGATCATGCGAAAGCCCCCCAAATGCTTACTGTTAATTAATGTCATGCAGGGTCTCTGGTCCTGCTCCCCACACCAGATCGCAGGATGTGGTGAGGCCAAAAAGGAACACCAACGGAGCCATAGATGGGGGAGTCATACTATTATATTCTTGCTGGCGGCTGGGTTGGAGACACAGGAAGCAGGAGCCACACGATCCGCAATCTGCCATCCACTTCTCTGCCAACCAACAAACCAACCCCACTTGCCAGTATAGCCACGGCAGTTACATTAGTGGCTAATGGCTAACCAGTTACAGCTGATGGCCAACTAGTTACAACTAATGGCCATCTGATTACAGCTGATGGATGTCTAATAACCGAGCCATCACCTTTCCACGTGAGGCCGATAGCCTGGAAACTGCTCTCTGGCACTCTGTCCACACACTTAGGATAAGACCCAAACTCTGTGCCCTGCTCTATAAGACTTCCCCTTGCGTTTCTCAGATAGCCTCATTGAACACTGCTGGCCAGTTTCCTGTCTGCCCCAACTAGCTCACTAAGCTACGGCCACATTGGCCTTTGTCTCTCTTCTCAAAATCCCCCAAACCCCTTCCTGCCTCACGACTTTGCAGGGACTATTCCCGTTGCCTGAAATGCCCTCCCCCGAATGTTCACATGATACTTCCTGTCATTTCATTTGATCACTTTCAAAAGCCAGTTCCATCCACTCCAGTTTTGTTAGCATCAGCGCTGGCTGGGTTTCCCCCACGGCCTTTGCTGTAAGTGTTCATCAGATGAGGAGTTGGGGCCCCATGCAATGCCCCTGCTGGCGTGCTCAGGGCCCTCCCTGCCCTGGCTTCTCCCTGAGCGGGGTGCATCATTTTAGAAAACACCACTCTTTTTCCAAAGTGGATCCTGCCACTCTACTGCATACTAATAGCTTTAGTTTACTTTTACAGTTGATGGCAGTTTTATGGACATTTGTTTGTCAATTTTTATTGTACTTTCTCCTTTGACTCCTCAAGCCCTAAAAATGCCGATCTTCTATGTCTTGACCAATCTAATTGGCCTCTTTTAACCACCAGATGCTTTCAGTAGGGTTTTTCAAGATGCTCCCCAGAAGTATCTTCACTCAAATGCCGGCAGCTTACTGCACTTTACTTCAGGGTCTGTGCATTGTAAGTTAAAGGAATGAACTTTAAGGAAATACAGCTAGGACATCTTTTAATGGCTTCTGAAATTACTTAAGAAAACAAGCAAGCATTGCTTAGTATATTTATGCTATCTTTCTATAGCTCCAGGAATTAGATGCCATCTGAGAATGACACCATCAGTTTATAGATGAAGTTGTAACAATGTAGTATAGTTTTCTAAGGATAGCAGCACTTTAGGGCAAAGAAGCTAATCTTGGGTACATGTGGATTTGTTATACTTGTATTTCTACTTTTGGTAAGGTTTTGAAATTTGTCCATAATAAAAGGTTTGGTAAAAGGCAAAAAAATTCCAAGATTTCTGAATCTGAATTTAATTTGCATGATATGAAATTTTATAACATTCCCCAGACATCATTTTCGCAGCTCCCCAAACTAATATTTCTAACGTAGATAAAAACTTAAGGATGATCCAGCAATTCCACTTCTGGGTGGAATTCTACCTAATTTCACTGAAAAAAAAATTGGAAGCAGGGACTAGAATAGTCGCTCATAGTAGCATCAGTCACAATAGTTAAAAGGTGGAAGCAACCCAAGTGTCCAGATGAATGGATAGTAAACGTAGTAGCTACAGCCAATGAAATATTATTCAGCCATAAAAAGGAAGGGAATTATGACACATATATGCTGCAACAGATATGAACATGGAGGACATCATGGGAAGGGAAATAAGCCAGTCATGATAGGACAAATATTCTATGATCCACTCTTATGAAATTCTTAGAATACTCACATTCATAGCGACTGAAAGTAGAATGGTGGTGACCAGGCCGGGGGAAAGAGGAAATGGGAGTTAGCGTTCAATGGATCACAGAGTTTTAGTTGGGGAAGATACGAAAGTTCTGGAGATGGATGGTTCTGGACCCCTAATAATTTGTTTTATTTACGTATTTTCATAATATGAAACTCCTTATATAGCACATTCAGGAGCTCTGGGTATAGACGAGGTTAACCCCTGACTTTTTGGTTGTAGTTCCCTTTCTTTCAATAGAGCAGTTCTTCTTGATAAAAATTTGTCTTTGAGAATTATTTAGTCTATGAACATTCATCGAAAAACCAGTATCTCGTTTTGGTTTGCTTGGCTTTGGTTAAACAAAGTGTTTCAGAAGTAAATGTTCTAAGCCTTTTGGGTAATTCCCTTTGAAAGAGAGCAAATGTTAGGAGAAAGAAATCTGTGCACAGCCTGGAAGACTGGGGCACAGAATGACAGCACGATGTATTGGAAGTTAGTCTGGAGGATTGGGATGGGGAGGGACCAGAGAGGAAAAAGAAGGAGAGAGGCAGAAGAGGATGAGCGAGAAACCGGGTGGGGGAGGTGGAGGGGAGACACAACACAGAGACTGATTTAACTTCTCAGGGCGCTATTCGTCCACTCCTTGTGTTCTCACTGCTATCCCCAAGTTCAGACACAAGGAAATACGCCGAATGCAAAAACAGCGATGCCTTTCCCAGTTGCCCCTGCTTCTGGTGTCACCCCCTCAAATCCACTCTTCACATGACCTCTGGAATGGTGTTCAACAAGGCGAACGGCTGATAAGGTCTGTTCTCTGCCGTCATTCTCCTCTTTTACCACATCCCTGCTACGGCCTCGTTCAAGTGCCGCACTTTAGAAGCATCAGTGACGCCAAGGAGCCTGGGCGTAAGAGGCGGTGTGATCTTTGCTTGCCAGTGAGCATGCAGCCTGGGGCTCACGGGGGACGCCCTTGCTGTCACATCTTTCTCAGAAGGGACCTGGAGTCATGCTTATGGGTGGCCAGGGTGAGACCGTGCCCTCTACGGAAGGAAGTTGGAGAGGAAATCCCATGTGCTTTTGCTTCCTCTTGGCTGACCTGAAGATCATGCAGCAGATAGGTGTTCTGCATGGTTCACAGTGGAAATTCCAGACGTGGCCACATGTCTAACGCAAAGGACAGTGTGTTTCCTGCTGCCAGGTGCTAGCTACATGCTCTGCTGGGAACGTTTGGAACCCAAGTTGCTGACTACATGTTTAGTCATCATGGTTTTTCTAACTGTGTCCACTACTTACAGTACACACTGCTCAAAACGCTCCACCCCAGCGTGGTCACCTCCGCCTTGACCTGGACCCCGCCCGCCTGCCACTCACATCACAGAGCACTTCTGCTCAGCCGTCTGCTTGATTTCCGTGAAGGTGGCCTGGGCCTTTTCTTTTATGGCATCCAAGTCCATGTTCTGAAGATTCTGTAACTGCCCAAGAATCGAATCTTTGTCTTCTTCCTCTTCTTCGTCTTCATCTACCATTTTCCGGAGATCTTCTGGTAAATCCACCTCATCTCCAGCCATCTGGATTTGGTTCTCATCCATGTCACTCTATGGTAAAACAAATACTGAGATAGAGAGACCCCTCTAAAACTAACTAACAAACAAACAAACAAACATTAAAAGCAGCAGGAAGAAGTTCTGTTGAGGAAGTGAGTGGCACGCGTGGGTGTCTCTCAACAGCGCCTGGTAGCAGGTGTGGAGGCTGGAGGTCCCTCTTTCAGTGCATGTGGGTGCATCAGAACTGCTAGCACAGTGGTTTTCAAAGTGTGGTCCCCGGACCCAGCATCACCTGCGAACGTGTTAGAAAGACACATCCTCCAGCAGCACCCCAGACCTGAGGCACACCTGAGTGGGGCCCAGCAACCTGTGTTTCAAGAATTCCCCTCTGTTACGCTGATGCTGAAATGCTTGAGAATCACACACCAACTTGGCCTCAGGGCGGCTCTGCACACTTTGGTGTCTATCAGCCCCAGGCTGTGACTCAGTGGCCCTGGCTGAGCCCAGTATGGAGGCTGGGGATCGGGTTCATGGTGGCCTGACGGTGGGCCCCCATTGCAGTCATCACTCGTCAGTGGCAACTTCTGCGTAACCATTGTCCCTTTCCTCCCTTCTACTAGACAGGGACCCCTTCTGGGCAGGGAGTCGTGTCAACCTCAGCCTTCCATCCTTGGCACCTGGAAGCAAGTCTGGCACTACCACACATCACGTGACTCGTCGATGGCATGGCTCCTCCTGACTGTCTAGCCTTGTGTTGCTGATGCTACCAGCACAGGGTGCCTTCCCAGTTCATCCTGTGGTTCTAGGCATGGCTGTCCCCGAATTTCCTAGTGTATGATGCCCGGTGTTAAAAATCCCTTTGCTTTGTAACGAGAGAAGAGAAGCTAAAGAAAAAAGTTTCTCTGGGAATGATAAGGGCCATCAACATTCCCAGATGGCTGCCTGTGGGGGCGGAGCCCCAGAAAGTAGTTTCCAGGCTCTCGGCCTCACATAGACAGGTGCTGGCTCAGGTAGTAAATGGTCATCAACTGTGATTGCATGGCCATCAGCTGTGGCTAGTTGGCCGTCAGCTGTAACCAGTGAGCCATTGGCCACTAGTATAACTGCTGTGGCTGTGCTAGCAGAGAGAAGAGAGAAAGAATGGGGCTAGCAAGACGATGGCGGCTGGGCTGGCAAGCGTGGATGGCGGTTTGCAGACAGTGTGGATCCAGCCTCCAGTGAGAGTATAGTGCCGCCAGAGAGAATATAGTGGTATGACTCCCCTACCTATGGCTCCGTGGGTGTTCCTTTTTGGCCTCACCATGTCCTGCATTCTTGTATGGGGAGCGGGAGCAGAGACCCCGCAGGCCTCCCTGCATGACACTGCCGCCAGATAATTTTCTGAGATCAGGTTGTAACAGGAGGCACACTGAGCTTTGGGGGCCAAGAAGAGTAACGAGAGCATCAGAAACGAAAATGATCTAAGCAAACGTAAGTTCCACCTCGATATGTTGTAGCCAGCCTGGAATTTGTTACCAAAGCACATGACAAATCACAGAAAGAGAAAATGATCATCTCAGTCTTAATCAGACCACATTAATTTGATTTTAGAAAGATTTCGACACCTGCTGAGTCCACAGGTGGAGTTAAAGTCAGCACTTCCAGAGAGAGAGAGAGAGAGAGAGAGAGAGAGAGAGAGAGAGAGAGAGAGAGAGAGAGAGAGAACTCCCCTTGCCTGGGTGCTGAGTAGAGATAATCATAAACAAATACAGGTTGTCTCTAGGTCCAAATGGGGAGCCAGGGTGATGTGTAAACAAACTTGCCTCTCCATCCGAAGGCCTTTCTCGTTCTAAGAATCCATGGCTCCATACTTTCCAGGCTGGAGGCCACAGCCTTTCCCCCAGAATTCCTTTTATTTGGTTCTCTGGGCAGAGTGACAAAGAGCCTGGCTCCAGAAACAGCTGGACAGGCAGATTTTGATGCACAGGAGAGAAGGCCTAGGGAGGCATGGTCCTCACACAGCCCCTCCTGAAGACCTCCAAGTAGGACCACTCTCAGCGGCACCTGCTGAGGTCAGAGAAGCTTCTCCCTGCACTTGGCCAGGCCTTGTCCCCTCAAAGCGCTTAATGGATTAATTAGTTCCTCGTCAAACTGTTGTGGGGATTAATTAGTGAGCTAATCCCTCGGGGCCCTCAGCCAGTCCTCTGTGTCTGTTTCTTTGTTATTTACCTACTGTAAAGGTTGCCTTCCTCATTGATCATCCTCTGAGCATTTTTGTGGGGAGAAGAGGAAACACAGGACTGCAGCCTGGAGGTTCCCAGTGTGTATAAACGCAGGACATCTGCCTTCTCTTGTGCACCCCAAAATAACATGTACATGTTTTGAAAAGGCATTCCTGAGAATTCTGGCACCCTCACCCCTCTAGGTGGTAACAAGATTTCTGTGGATGTCACCAGGTTCTAACCTGGACAGAGTGGCTGCTGTGGGCCTGGCGGGACAGGCAGCTATTGACTGACTTATCTTTGTATTCCCATTGGCACAGTGTAGCCTAGAGCATTGGCTCGAGAATCAGATTGCCTGGGCATGAATGTTACCTCCATCATCTATAGGCTCTGTGACCCTGGCCACCTTACACAACCTCTCTGACCTTCATTTCTTTATCTATAAACTGGAATTCTATTATTTGCCTTAGAATTGTAGAGGATTAATTAGATGCTAACTGAATTATTTGGACTATATTAAGCACCCAACCAATGGTAACTATTCATAAATGTAATAGCTCTCAGAGGTGGACAGGGGATTTGCACTGGACAATTGTGACTCGGGCACATGGTGGTCAGGCTTAGCTTTCCTAGCAAGCTGGGCCTATTCATTTCCCTTTTGGCACTAGGTCCTCAATTCTGGGAGAAAGCTACCTAGAGGGCCCAACTTCCCCTACCCCTTGTCAGGCCCATCCTAGTGTCTGTGGGACCCAGAGGATGAGTACTGACAGAGGGCCTGGCCCACGACCTGGCTCCATCTCTCACTGGGAACCTTGTGTGTCTGGTTCCCAGTATACGGACCTCCTGCCCTACTCCTCAGCACTAGCAGTACTCGGGGCCAGCAGCTCGGTGTCCTCTCAAGACAGACTTGATGCAGAGGCCTTGGCATGCCCCAGAAAGCAGAGAATGAGGCAGAGAATTTGGGGTCCTGGGCAGCTAGAGTGTGGTCTAAAAGAGAGGTGTGGGCTCTGGGTAGGTCTGTCCTCTTGGCCCTGCAGACTTCTCACCCAGGTAAAGGAGTGTGGCTGACGAGGGACAGAGGGGAGCCCTCAAAAGCATGAGGTCCCCAGTTGCCCAGTCTAAAGGCAGTATAGGATGTGGTCAACGGCTGTGGTCAGAGTTCTACAATCATCATTCTTCTGGAAGGACGGTGTTGCTGACCACCTATCAGTAGCACAGATGCTTCCGGTGGAGATTCCAGTACTGGAATTGACTTCCCTGGGCTGCAGCCTGGGCTATGGACACCTTATGACTAAGGGTAGGACAACCAGACACTGCCAGGGAATGGTTAGAGGGGTTCTGGAACCAAACCTGGGTCCTAACCCAGTGGGCTGGCTCAGACCTAGGACAGGCCAAGGGCCAGGGTCTCATTTGTAAAAATCCACAACCGAGCCAGATTGCTGTCCTGCAGAGATGGCCGACGACAGTGGGAAGATTGTGGGGTTTGGAGTCAGGAGACATGGTTCGAGTCCCAGTTCTGTCATTCACTCACGGCATGATCTTGGGCAAGTCACCTTACACTTCTGGTGCCCAGCGGGAGGACCCTTCAGAGGACGATTGAGCAGATTGAATGAGACACGTTATGAAACAGGCTTGTATGCTTCTAAGTCTGGGACAAACAGGAGCTGTGGTTATCAATATTTCAGAGGAGGAAAAGCAGGTTGGTGTCAAGATCCTTGCTGAAAGGGTCCCTGGGATAAAGAAGGAGTGGACAGCGAAACAGAGGGTGGGAGTGTATCGGCCCTTAAGAGACAGGTCCAGGACAGAGCAAGCAATTAAGGGAAAAAAATGGGATTTAACCAGCGGACCCCAGGCAGCAGGCTGCCTAATGAACCGCCCTGCTGTTGGGACTTCGTCTACAACCTGATAAATGAATGTCTTGTACAGACTTTCTGCTGCCCACTGACAGATTCCCCTGGTTGGGGAGACCAGGGATATTTTGACACAGTTCACACCTCAAGGAAAGGCAGTAATGCCTCATTACACCCCACAAATACAAGTGCAATTACAGCCAATATGAATCAGCTCCAGGGAGGGAGGGGAGGTTTAGCACTGAGAACCATGGCGTGAATGAATGAATGAACGAGTGAAGTGAAGCAGCGTACAATTAGGGGACTTATAGGCTACACTTTGTTCTCAGAGGTTCTGTTTCAGAGGGCTTCCCATACCTATAATAGAAATCTTATCAATTTCAGATATTGTTTAATGCAGTTAAGAGCTCATTATTTTTATGCAGGCTGACCAGAATCAGTTTTAATCTCCTGGCTTTTAACCGGATTTATAATACTAATTGCCAGTGCTGAATGCCCCATTATTTAAATAACCCCGGACCCTGGCTTTGTTATTCCCTGTGACTAATTTCTGACTTTTCCCTGAAGGGTAAGCACGACCCTGGAGTCAGACTTCCTATGCCCTAGATCTTGATAAACTGGCCTTCACCTTGTAGGAAACTTGAGATACGATGACAGACTATCGTAGATGGTTATATTGTCAAAAAGGTGAGCATTCACCACTTGCGAGAGCCTAGTCAATCCAGGTTGGTGTATAAGCAAATACCAGTGTGTTTGATGCTACGTAGATTTGATTGGTTTTTGGTCTATATGATACCAAACAGGTAGGTGAATGGATTTCGTTCCCTTTGGCGTGTTGCTCTAACATTTGATGTTTACATACTTGGAGGATCAAGGACTTCAGCAGTCCCTTGTCTTCATAAACCATCCCTCACTGTCCTGGTCATGAGTGAGGGTGCTGTACTGGCCTCTAGACAAGGTGACAGCAACCTCCACTTCCTCTTCTACCAGAGCTTACAAGACATTTGGGGAGTGAGGATATAGAACAAAGAATACAGCCAGTCAGCAAACACCTCCATACAAAGTAAAATCGAGCACGGCCCGTTATGCCCAAAATCAGGGCGTCTGGGCCAGACCAGGAGGGGGCAGCTGTGAGGCCTTGAGGACCTGGCTCCCACAGACACGGATCCTCCTTCTGACCAGTTGCTGCTGAAGGACAGAGCCAACTTTATGTTCTGTGCCTCCAGGACAGTGTTTATCAACTCTTTCTGTGCCTCTGAATCCCTGTGAAGTGTAGAAAAATACCGATGGCCAGGCCCCACCCCCAGGATTAGGCGCCAGTGGTCTGTGGTGGGGGCCCAGGAAGAATTTTTAAAAATCTTCCCCCAGGTAATTGTGTGAGAGCCATGTTGAGACACTTGTGCGGGGCTTACTGGTGGCTTCTTCTGCCATACTGCACTGTTCTTCCCTCCTTAGCTACTTAAAGACTTAGGCTATCCAGATTAGGATGGACGATGAGGATTTGACTTCTCAAATAATAGGCATCAGTTTATAACATTGATTGAGAGTGTGCACGTATAGGGCCCTACATGGAATGAGAACTTCTAGAAGCCGCTGAGAACATCTCACACTTCTTTCCTTTATGCAGGCATTTCATAGGGCCTCAAGAAGCTCTTCGAGGTCACTTATCCAGGCCTCCCTTTAGGGATGATGAAACCCAGGTCTGGTGAAGATATTGAATAAATGTCATTCCGCTTGTTAGGGGATGAGAATCTGGCATGGCTGCCAGGTCTAGTGGGAAAACATGGCCACTGGGGTCAGATGGGCTTGGGGTCTTATCTTGCCTTGCCATTTACAGGCTGTGTGACCTTGGGAAGTCAGTTTCCCTCTCTCAGCTGGTGTTCTTATCTAAGAAGGGGAAATAATATCTACCTACCATATGGGGTGGTTGTGAGGACTAACTGAGAAAGCTGGTGTGGCTAAACAACATGTATTACGTTCCTACTGTGCTGGACCAGGGTCCCGGGGCTCTTTCTTCCCATGTCCCCTCAGAACACTCAGTCCATGGCTCCTTCAAGGGTGTGAGTAGAAGGAGCAAACTGAACTGAGGCAGGATGGAGAAGGGAAGGAACAGAGGGCCCCTGGTGCAGCCCTGATGGCCTCCCTGCCCTGCCACCAGAAACAGCTGCTCGGAAGCAGGAGGCCCCGGAATCCTGCTGGGCAGCCCCAAACGCTAACTCTAAGTACGTGGGCAAAGAAAGGTTCACAGCATCACATCTTTTTCTAAGAGGCAAATTTTAAATTCAGCTCTAATGGAGCTTTCGATGTGACACGTTTAGAGACAATTCTATTGATACACTTTCTTCTATCTTCATCTTTAGTCAAAATGAATAATGCCCTTATTACAGCAGACAAACACCAGGTGTAACAAAATCATATAGCTCAGCAGGGGGTACGACATTATTTTTCAATGACTAACCTAGATTGACAATTCCGTTAATAGGATTAGGGTTCATTGTGGAACTGTTTCTTCTTATTAATTTGGCTTGACTTACATATACATTTTGAATTGGCTAGGAAGAGGGGCACCTTTGTTTTCAGAAATAATTTTGTGGCTTTATTTAAAATGTACTACTTCCTCTACTTGAAGAAATATGACATCTTAATTATAATGTAAAGTAGCCTTTGCATTTTATACAAAATCATAATTTTGTACTATAATTTTATGATGTTAGATCTAGACTTGTTCTTTTCATGAAAATGTATTTTAATATAACTCTTATAGCAGATAGATTCTTTCTGCTGTTTTTGATACTTTGTTCTTTGCATGTGTTTCCTTCATTTTTTTTCCTGTTCCCCAATACCATTGATCATTCAGCACACCTCTTGTGTGTGTGTGTGTGTGTGTGTGTGTGTGTGTGTGTGTGTGTAACTTCTACAAGTCAGGCACCATACAAGGCACTGAGGACAAAGATGAAAAACTCAACCCCTTTTGTTAAGGAGCACACAGTCTAGTAGGTGAGAATATTTAGGGTGGCAATGATGTAAGAGACATGCACCAGTTATTACATAAACATGGAGGAGGATGGGGAGAGGGAGGTCATGGAAGGTTCTGGAAGAAGTGGCACTAGACTAAAGTCTTACAGGGAAGAAAGGAGCCAGGGGAGCAGGGTATAGGGGAGAAAAGTGAGAGGAAGATACAATCATGGCAGGGAGTGGAAAAAAGTGGGGCTGGAAAAATAGGAACCACATCATGGTGTATAGGCCAAGGGGTTTGGACTTCATTCTAAAAAGTCATAGTAAGCCTTTTCCACAAACTATTCAAAGTGATGAAAAGTAAGGACCTACAACCAAGATTACTCTACCCAGCAAGTCTATCATTTAGAATCAAAGGAGAGACAAAGAGCTTCCCAGGTAAGAAAAAGCTAAAGGAACTCATCAGCACCAAACCAGTATTACAAGAAATGTTAAAGGGTCTTCTTTAAGAAGAAAATAGAGAGATTAAAAAATATGAATAACAAAATGGCAACACTACATACCTATCAATAATTACTTTAAATGTAAATGGATTAAATGCTCCAATCAAAAGATATAGGGTAGATGAATAGATAAGAAAACAAGACCCATATATATGCTGTCTACAAGAGACAAGAGACTCAATTCAGATCCAAAGACGCACTCAGATTGAAAGTAAAGGGATGAAAAAAGATATTTCATGCAAATGGAAACAAACAAAAAAACTGGGGTAGCAATACTTATACCAGGCAAAATAGGCTTTAAAACAAAGGCTATAACAAGAGACAAAGAAGGGCCTAACAATTCTACTTCTGGATATTTATCCGAAAAAACCCAAAACACTAATTTGAAAAGACATAGGGGAGATCCAAGATGGCGGAGGAGATAAACACTGTCTGCTTCATTCTGGGAACAAATGAAAATTACAACTAAATTACAGAACAATCAACCTGGAGAACTATGTGAAGTCTGGCTGAACAGAAGTTTTACAACTAAGGATATAAAGAAGCCATGCTGAGACTGGTAAGAGGGGCAGAGATGCAGCACTGGCTAACCCCAAACATCCGGGTGGCAGCTGAGAAGTGGGAGGGATATCTCGACCTCAGAGGTTCCCCTAAGAGTGAGGGACCCCAGCCCCACACCAGTCTCCCTAGCTCAGAGTAGTTGTGCCGGGAAGAGAAGCCCCCACAATATCTGGCTGTGAAAAACAATGGGGATTCTGACCATCGAGTGGGCGGAAGATGGTAGGAAACCCAGGCGTCCTCTTAAAGGACCCGCACACAGACTCTCACACACCCAGGTACTCACCTTAGGCTCCAGCGGAGGCACAGTATCTCAGGGGTGGAGATGTTGGAGACATATGGGGGGCAGACTGAGTTGTGTGGTTTCACGATGAGGGCTGGGGGGGCAGGGAAAGTTGACAGTTTCCCTGTGAGGGGTGCTTTTCCTGTGCAGCTGGCAGGCGGGTGCCATCTTTCCTGTGCTGAGCCCTCCCCCTACGCTTCCAGCCAAATCTGAATCTGATTGGTCTGGTAAGCTCTGAAGCTCCACCCTGCTGACTCACTGGGATCCTACCCCACCAAACTCCCCCAACACTGGAAGCACTTTCAGTGGAGAACCAAGAGCAGCCAGCCCTGCCCACATTGCACTCTTTCTCGGAAAACTATCAGAGTCTGACAGATCCCAGGTGTGCCGTGACTGGTGTTGGTTTGCTCTGAGACTTTTGCTGAGTAGCTTCAACACAAGAATTTACATTAATCTGGTGATCACAACTCTTCCCACTCTAGTGACTCCTTGAGACCCTGCCACACCCAACTTGCATACTGCATGAGGCTTTATCAGTGGCTGAACCTGAAGGGAGTTGGCAGGTAGCAACTTGGTGATTTATTGGAAGAGGGAAGCAGCAAGGGTGACTTCCAGTTGGTGGCCTGGGGGATGAACTGGGCTGGGAGCCATCAATGGATGTGAACCATACAGGAGCAGTAGGTTTAGGGGATAATGAGCTATGAGGTGCCCAAGTAGAGGCAGATGTAGCAGTGACATTTAGGAAGAAAGTGTGGGCTGGAGGTGTAGATTTGAGAGTCATCAACACACAGATA
Source organism: Rhinolophus sinicus (assembly GCF_057876585.1). NCBI lineage: Eukaryota > Metazoa > Chordata > Mammalia > Chiroptera > Rhinolophidae > Rhinolophus > Rhinolophus sinicus. The sequence goes on from NC_142504.1 coordinate 105,998,669, forward strand.
GGTGACAGCTGAAAGCAACAGCCACATGCAGCCATCCAGAGAGAACACTCAACTTGAGTGGGAGAAGGAGCAAACCGAGGGAGCACCCTGTAATATTCCAAAATTTGGGGGCAGATAGGGGAGGGGAACCCATGAAGAAGACAGAGGACAGAGGGGAAACAGTTTAAGAGAGAACCAGAAGGCAGGTGTCCAGAAGCTGAGGACAGAAAAGGCTTCAGGGAGGAAGCAACGACCAATGGTAAGCAAAACAAAGAGAAACCAAGAGCTCCGAAAAGAAAATAAGGGAACCATCTGGCTGAGTGTTTGAAGGAGGGAGGTGTCAGCAGAGCAGTGGGAACCAGTCATTTAGGGAAAACAACTAGAAAGGCATGTTTACTCAGGAAGCGTTGTTTGTTTTCATTGGGAGAGACTTGACTTCTTTATAAAGGAGAGACCAATAGAGAGAAAAACCTGAAAATACAGGATTAATGGAGTGAGATCCAAATCCAACATGAGCATCATAGATTACTGTATGTATTTGAAGTTCTCTAATTTCTTGTAAATCGAAAGACAGAGAAAAACAACAGAGAGTGGATGTGTGTACATGAACGTGACAATGACTTATATACTTTACTAGCTATACTTCAGATTATGGCAATTTGATTATCATGCTTACTTGACTCCTGATGTCATTACTGCAATTAAAAGTGGTCATCAAAATACATGGGTACAACAGATGGTATTGTTATTGACAGTGAACAGTGAACTCAGAGAGGAAGCCTTTTACAGTTTGTCTGCTGGGTGAGGGACCACATTGCTCCTTCTTGGAGCCCAAACTTCTTTTCCCCAGTCAGCAGTTGAGTGAAACACTTTTTCATAGGAAACTCCAGCCAAATAATTTCTTTAGAAAACACAGTTCTAATTCCAAAACAGGACATAGTTAGCCTCATTAGACCTGACACCTGCCAGGAAGACATTTTTCTCAAATCTGCACTCTGTTGGGCCCAGAACCATCTCCAACAACTGTGGTGACGTGACCCTGGGGAACTGTGAGTGAGGTACCCGGGGCAGTTGGTTGTTCACTGAAGGACATGTCAAATGTGTCCAGCTCCCGGTGAACTGTTCATACTATTAGTGTAGCCGCTTTCCCAATGTGGACTTTGTAAGATGGCACAGGGCTAAGAGAGGGGAAGGTTGTTATTAGGAGCCAAATAAGGCCTCGGTGACCTTTGTCTTCTGCTCAGAGCCATTCTCTTTGTTCGATGGTTGTGTTCAGTTCTCCAGTCCACCATCCTGGGTGGAGATACATGGGTTAGAGAGGGTGTGGGGAGGGGAATGGGACATGAAAAAAGTACCAGGTGAACAATAAGGAGGCTCAAGTGTCCATTGGTCACTGTAAGCTTTGTGATCTTGGGCAAGTCCCTTAATTTACGTGAGTTTTATGATTATGCATTGAGTATACACCTATGTCATGTGTTTTTGTGTATATAAGAAGTAAGTTTAATTAAAAAGAGAAATACCACACAGACACTGGTTTCCAGGAGCCAAAGCTCTATGGTGGCCCAGGAACCCCCACCTGCTCTAGGAAGAGACTTAGGAGGTAGAGGAAGGGCCTCCAGTGTGCTCCTCAGATGACCTGCCTAGCCCAGGGTTATCGCTAATTCTTAATGACAATACCATTTGTCCTACTGATGTCCTTTGATGACCACTTTTTTTATAGTCATCATGCTGTACATGATATCCACAGGGCTTATTTACCTTCTAACTGGAAGTTTGTTGTTTTGACCCCCTTCACCCATTTCGCCCACCCTCACCTCCTGTCTCTGGCAACCACCAATCTGGTCTTTCTAGGAGTTCAGTTTTTTCAGAATCCACATATGAATGAGATCATGCATCTTTCTCTGCCTGACTTATTTCACTCAGCATAATGCCCTCAAGGTCCATCCGTGTTGTCACAAGTGGCAGGATTTCCTTCTTTTTTAAGGCAGAGTAAGATTCCATTGCGTGTGTGTGTGTGTGTGTGTGTGTGTATACACACACACACACAGAGGGTGCCAAAAAAAATGTATACACATTTTAAGAAAGGAAAACTGTATTAAAATTGTAATACTCAATATATACCGATAACAAAAGATGAATACAAGTCGTATTTGACTTCTGCAATGACAAGAGGTGTTCAAAGTGGTTCCCATCAGCATAATTTTAATACATTTTTTTTTCTTTCTTAAAATGCGTATACATTTTTTTGGCATTCTCTCTGTCTCTGTCTCTCTGTCTCTATCTCTGTCTGTCTGTCTGTCTGTCTGTCTGTCTGTCTCTCTCTCTCTCTCTCTCTCTCTCTCTATATATATATATATATATATATATATATATATATATGCCCATACATATACATATACACCATGATGCCCACTTTTAATTGCAGTAATCAGATATGTGATCACTTAAGTGTAGTGATCAAGACGCCACGCCCCGTGAAGGAGCTATAGATAATGAATGACCTGATCACCTGTTGTCCATCTCCGACCTAGCAGTTCCTCGCTGGCCCAGGCCTCTGTTAACCCTCCTCTGCGGCTCTAAGGGTGTAGCACTGGCCAGCTGGCCCCTCATTCCTTTCCTTCCAATTCACTGGAAATAGTACCATGGCCTTGAACTTTCCCAATCACCAGGATGCCCATGGACACTGTCTAGCCTTCCAGGGCCTCCTTGCTTCTGATGAAAGCATCTAGGAAATGAAAAGCTACAACTTACATTCAGATGGCACTCTAGAGGGTTCTTCTGCTCAATCCAAGAACGACCTAAGAGTTGTATACGGTTCCACAATAGCCAGCAGCACGAGCCCCTCCAGATACAGTGACTTGATAGAGCATGAGGCTCAAAGCATGGCCTTCAGGGCCTGGGGAACGACCTTCAACTCTCCTCAATTACTGGCAGTCCTCTCAAAATCCCTCCTATCCTGCTTGCTGTGGGGTCAGCTAAGCGTCTCCGTCCTGACAAACCACAGGAGGATCCCGCTGCTCAGACGGTCCCCTCCCAGCCTTGTCCTATCGGATGGTCCCTCGCTGGCGCTGTCACCTCCTGCTTTGTGACCGCCCAACCAAGCCCTTCAGGACTTGCTAGCACAGCAACCACTTTAGAATAAAACGCACAATCTGGTCTTTAGTATGAAAAGAATAGATGTCAAAAATAAAAAAGTCACTTCCAGACATTTGTTTCTGTCCCCCCCCCCCCCCCCCCCCCCCCCCCCCCGCTGTCCCTGCTGCAACTGTCCCTGCTGCAACTCACAGTCCCCGCGGAAAAGCTGACAACACCCAAAGCGACGGTGCGTCTCCGTGGCGCTGCCCGCGCCCCGCTGCGGCTGGGGACACTAGGGGGCGCGAGGGTCCCGATTCCTGTGCCTCGCAGGAGGCCGCTGCTGCGAGGTCCACCCTGAAGGGCCAGGGTCTGGTTCCCACAGGAGTGGCCTTTCTGCACAGACGGGAAGCGATCAGGGGGCCTGGGAAATGTGGCTGTCCCCCAGGACCCCTTTTGCCATGGAGGCAGCATATTATAGAGGTTAAGACCCTGCACTCTGCCCTTCCTGGCTGTGTGACCTTTGGCAGGAGCGTATTGCTTTGTTTCTGTGCCTCTGTATCTTCTACTGTAAGAACCTACCTTACAGGACTGTTGAGACGGTTACATGAATTGATACATGCAAAGCACTTAGAACAGTGCCTGGCACTTAGAGCTCAGTGAATGTCAGCTGTGGTTATCATCCCCACATGTATTTACTCGTATGTAGCTCTACAGTTTTTAGATATATTTACATAAAAAGGTCATTTATCAGCATTAACTTCATTTTGTTCAGATGAAATGAAGTTCATCGAGGTAAATGACTGGCATCTAGTCTTTATAAATCAGTTCAATGCTCTTTTCACTATATCACAATGACTCAATTAAGATTAAGACATAGGTGTATGTATATATGTATTTATGTATTCATATATATGTATGTGTATATAGTCCCCCACTTATCCACGATTTCACTTTCCATGATTTCAGTTACCCACGGTCGACCACGGTCTGAAAATATTAAATGAAAAGTTCCAGAAATAAACAATTCTTAAGTTTAAATCTTGAGCCGTCCTGCTCCATCCCTTCAGGGACGTGGATCCTCCCTTTGCCTTCATCTCCATGCTGCGGATGCTCTCCACCCATTGGTCACGTAGTAGCCAGTTCAGTTATCAGATAGACTGTGGGGTATCATGGCGCTTGTGTTCAAGGAACCCTTATTTTACCTAATAATGCTACGTTCACATAACTTTTATTACAGTATATTGTTATAATCGCTCTATTTTGTTACTTTTATTACAGTATATTGTTATGATTGCTCTATTTTATTATTGTTGTTGCTAATCTCTTACCATGCCTAATTTATAAATTACATTTTATCATAGGTATGTTTGTATGGGAAAAAACAGTATCTATAGGGTTTGGTACCATCTGTGGTTTTAGGCATCCATTGGGGGTCTTGGAACGTACCCTCCATAGATAAGGGGGGACTATTGTGTATATATATATATATATATATATATATATATATATATATATTCATGAGCATGTCCCTTTGCTGATAATCAGTCTTAATTTTTTATTATGTAAGAAGTGACTGGATGTTTACTGTGTTAAGAGTGTCTCACCTTTGGGAGTCTGTACTTTTCTCGGAAGTGACCTCTCAGGCATGCCCTCTCTGCCTTTTTTTGTTTAAATGCAGCATCTCTTTCCATCCTAAAAGGAAAAGAATAGAAGAAAGGATAAAACAACATAGAAAGCTAAGGACATTTCAGTCCCTGCTCAGAGGATCCGGACACTGGAATACACCTCCTGAGTCCCCACTGCCGGCAGACACGGGAGGTGGGGCACGGGAGCTGCATTTCCAACAAGCTCCTGACAGACTCTTCAGCCAGTTAAACATCCAGGCCTGGGGCACATGGTATTTGGGAATGTAATGTAAAGCTGTTTCCTTTTATTGTCATCCCAAGACCCCAATTTAGGTTCAGTGTCCTATTCCCCGTTTGGAAGGAGGCATCCCAAACAAGATGGAGAGGACTGCACAGTGCTCTGGGGAACGCCGAATTGGCCTCATGACTATGCTGGTTTGCAATAAACTCCCTTGCTCACGTTGATCCAGGCAGAGGCAGACACCTTTGGGGATGTCTGCAAAGTTCCCAGTACAGCTGCCCACAGAGGTACATTACTGGGGGCTAAATGTATGCACATGGCCCTGCCCTCTGGCTGTTCTGGATTGGACCAAGCTCGGTAAATGAAATCTCTTCCCTGGGAAGCTGGGATTGGAACTGAGGCACACAGCATGGCTGGAGCTGTAACTGGTGAACATGGAGGTCATGGGCTGCCGTTTTCCATCAGTCTTGGGGTCTGGGTAACAGATGGAGAGAGCGGACTGCTGAGAAAGAAGAACAAAGTCACCAGACAGAGACAGAAGCAATGGCCACAGAGGGAAAAGAGTGCTCGTGGCTCCCCAACAGCTTCCATCCCTAGTTTAGGCCCATGAGGGACCTGACAGGATTTCCGCTAATGGGTTTTGGTTTGGTGAAGCATCTTTGCATGAAACATTATTTGCATTAAAATAAACTTCCTGTTTTCATTTTCAGGTGGCTAAATTGGTTTCTAGTTCTTGACCCCAAGTTTTGAAATCATCTTAACCATTACACAGAAGGCTGACCGAAGGAAGGGCTGGGTCTGAAGCACTCAGATTAAACTATTTATCACTGGGCCCTGGGCTCAGGCACTCAGAACTCAGTGCCCTCCGCAAACCGTCAGGCCTGGAATAGGCCGCGGAGAACACTGGGTTCAATCTTCTAGTTTTGGAGAGGGAAATAGAATACGTGATTTACCCAAGAGATCAGTGACCTGTGGTGTGGGCCGAAGCAGGTCTCCCCCTTGCCCAGTATTTTACTATGAAAAGTTTCAAACATACAGAAAATCTGAATGAATTTTACAGTGAAACCCATATACTCACCATCTAGAGTCTACAATGTGCATCTACTAGACATGCTTTATCACATATCTATTTCTCTCTAAACATTCATTTATCCAGCTTATTTTTTTGATGCATTTCAAAGTTGTAGACATCAGTATTCTTTCCCCAAACACTTCAACATGCGTGCCATTAACTACAGTTATGTATTTGTTTAAGTTTTATCATCTATAGCTATTATCTATCTATCTATCTATCTATCTATCTATCTATCTATCTATCTATCTATCTATCTATCAATCATCATATATTTCCTATTGGTTCTGCTTCTGTAACCCCTCTTAAACTATAAAAACATTGTTCCCTCCTCCCCATCCCCAATCATTGCCGGCTCCCCAGACCTAGAGACAACTACTATCTTTCACCATAGATTGGTTTTGCCTTTCCTAGAACTTCATATAAATGTAAACATGCATTATGCATTCTTTTGTGGAAGGCTTCTTTCACTCAACATAGAAAACTCTTGTGTTTTACCTAGGTTTCTATTTATCAGTACCTTGTTCCTTTGCATTACTGAGTGTAGTCTGCTATACGAATACATCACGTTTGTTCCTCATTCTGCTTTGGTGTGCACCTGGACAGTTCCCGTTTGGGGCTGCAGTGAATGAAGCTGCTGAGAACATTGTTGCACAAGTCTTTTTGCCACCATGTGTATTCATTTCTCCGCAGTAACATCTAGGCATGGAATTGATGAGTTGTAGGATAATTGGGGTTAGTGTAGTTTTGTTAGAAACCGTCAGACCTTTTCCCAAGTGATTATATTATCTTACATCTCATCAGCTGGAAGAATTCTAGTTGGTCTGCATTCTGGCCAACATTTGATATTGTGTCTTTTTCATTTTAACCATTCTAACATGTGTGTAGTGGTACCTTAGTGTGGTTTTAATTTTCATTTCCATGACGGCTAATGGTATTAGGCTGTTTTTCGTGTACTCATTGGCTATTAGCGTATCTTTATAAAGTATTTGTTCAACCCTTTTTGCTCATTTTTTTATTATTATTGAGTTTCAGAAATTCTTCATATATCCTAGATCCCAGTCCTTTGTAAGACATACGTGTCGCAAATATTTTGTCTGTGGTTTGCCTATTTATTTTCTTAGTGGTGTCTTTTGATGCACAACAGTGTTTAATTTTAATAACATCTAATTTATCATTTAAACATTTTATGGTTATTGCTTTCAGTCATGTGTAAGAAAGCTGCCTATTTCCGAATTGCAAGGATATTCTATGCTTTTTTCTAAATGCTTTAAACGTTTAACTTTTATGTTTAAATCTGTGATGCATATCAAAGTTCAAGTTACAAATGGTACGGTAGCAACTGCACCATAACTCAGATAAGGGGACATTTTAATATGATTGAGAGACATGGTGGCATAAACAGATTATGATTTTATTTATACCTTTCCAAATATTCTATTTAGGTATAGATTTCATTCTAGTACTAATGTTATCAGTAACAACAACAACAAAAAATCTGAACGTAGAAGTAAAATCCAAATGAATGTGCAGTAGAGTGCGTTGTTAAGTAGTTTTTAGTTTACAATTAGTGGAGTCAATCCCACAACTTTTCTAAAATGATGAGGACAGGTTCAGAAGGCTTTTATTTGCTAACACTCATTTTAATGGTTATACACACTATAATGTCTGTAGCTCTCTCTACACGTAACTTATGATGAACCGTTTTTGATGCCTAATTCTTTATGTTGTATTCTAGGTGACGAAGCTCCTGAAAACTCAAGCAGTGGGCTGGAAGTCACGCCTCTTGTGACGGGGAAGCAGGTTGGCCCTATTGTCTTGCTACAATTTCTTAAGTTAGGTGACCACATAAATTTGTAATACACACACACACACACACACACACACACACAGTGAAGGGTAGTTGGCAAATAACCCAATGCATTGATGGATCACACCATTTGGGCATTTTGATCTTTGATCTGTCGAGATATGAAATTAAGGGAAACTGGGACATTAGTTAATCAAACAGATGCCATATCTGTGACCAGATTTATTGCTTAGACATATTAATGGAATTTTACATGATCAGGTGCATAGTCTAAATTTCTGACCATTTTCTTTTTATAAGCCCACTTGAGGTGAGAACATTGATGCTATTGTTGTACTTTTATTTCTTCATTATGCTTGTTTTTTTACATGCCATGGCCAAAACTAGCCAATATTCAAGAAATGCTGCCTTTTCTTTTGCCCAAGTATTATTTCAGAACCAACACAATTTTTACAGTTGCATTTACTTTTTAAACTGACTTTAATTTACTGCAGAGCCAAGCATAATATATTCTAGGTAGTTTATAAGCCATGATTTCTTTCAGAAAAAAATACAATAGACAAGGTTTCCATTACATGGAGGACTTTTGTACTTTCTTAGTTTCCTCCAGGTTATGAATCTTTTCACTTATAATCATCTTAGCGATAAGGCTTAGGCAACTATTATGTAATTGATCGTTAGCAAAACAGCCATGGTGGCAAAAAGAAATACTTTTCTTTTGTAACATATGATGAACATTTAACCTCAAGACTGATGCTTCAAATCTTAGCTGATTAAAACTCTTAAATTAATTCTATGTTAAACTGAAAAAATTACATGGAGACTGCACTTATTTGAAGATCAGTCTTCAGCAATGAAAAATTGTTGGCGATATTCAGTCCATATACTGAACTACAATGTTACCAATATTTTATTTTTATTACATTTTGTATAGCCAGGAGAATGTCCTTATTTTTTGGAGGTATATGGTTGAAGTATTTGGGAGGGAAGTATCATGATGCCTGTAATTTACTTTGAAAATTGTTCTCTAGCTCATCTATCATCTATCTATCTATCTATCTATCTATCTATCTATCTATCTATCATCTATCAATCATCATCTATGCAAATAACCTATCTATAAGCAAATATGGCAAAATGTTAACTGTTGACTTTATGTCATAGGTGGATATAGGTATTTGTTATACTGTATATAGGTATACTGTATATAGGTATATATTCGTTATACTGGTCAACTTTTCTGTATCTTTAAAATTTTCATAATAAACAGTCCACAAATTTATTCATAGTATTAGAGAAGCCAAGTCTTATGACACAATTGTTACGTTGTGCTTTCTAAGCTTTTCTGCCCACGTGAGATCAAGAAGTTTATGCTGTATATTGTCTAAAGCCCTTCTAGGTGCAAAGTCTGAATTCTTACAATTTGAAAGCTTTTTACTTGCCAGGAGGGTGAATTTCTGAAAGGCTGTACAGATAGTTAAGCTCACAGTTTTTCCTCTGAACAGTTAAACTGAAGTCAATTACAATGTGCCCAGATCCGAAAATGATAAGCTGCACTAAAAACGACATGGAGATTCATTTTGTCTTCATTTCCATTCAGACAAAGAGGACATAGTAACTGCTGGTTCTACAAACTTGTTCACTTTTACAGAACCCATTTTCCTAAGGTTAGAGGCAAAGAGCTCAAGGAAAGACACTGAAACAGCAAAAAGAGAGAAACTGGGAGCGGAAGAAGGTAAGGCCAGCCTTCATTTCTTTTTGCTTTTAAAGGGAAATGAAGCTGCATGTACTCACTTCTCCTCAATCATTTGCTTTTGATACTCCTCATATTCCTCTCTAGTCATTCCTTGAGCGGCTGCAGGATCAGAGGCACCTCCTTCTTCTTTTCTTTCTTCAGACCCACCACCAAATCCTAGATTCTTTACCTGGTTACTTATCATAGTTTTCATAAAGAAAGCCATTGTTTCTGCCCCAGAAAAAGAAAACGAAAACTCAGACAAAACCTAACAGAAAAGAAAAAGGACAAAAATCTCCAAATATCTGTTGACAGCCACACACTTAAGAGCAAAGAACCTTGCACGTCCCCGTCTCTGCAAGGGCATAAAGATAGAAAAGGGTGGCTTGTGGGCTGTAAGCTGGATTAAAGAGGTGAGCTACCTCGGAGACGGAGGCAGATGGTCCAGATTACTAAGGCATACAATCAGATGGAAACAACTGCTTTCTGAATTAATACACTAAGCTAATTTCAGAGGGAAAGACATCCTTCCCATTATCTACCCCTCCCTCCCCATCCATTTCTAAATTTTAAATTATAAGCACAGCAGGGCTTCATCCAGAGTCCTGCTTCAATTACATTAATCAGAGCTGACATTAGGAGGCGGTAGTGGAATTTCCAAATTCCAGCCTTCGAACACAACATCCTGTTGAAAACTGACTCCAATGAGACGCAAAACCCAAAATGCTCATTAAGCAAAAATGATCCTTTGACCCATTATTTCCTCTCATTGGACTCGAAGCACTATGTGAGGATTTGCCTTTAGTTTGCTTGGATTCTGAACTGCTTCAGTGATTCTGGTGTCCCATATGCAAATATCCAACTGAGACCAGTTCAAAGGGCTGGGCAGTGGGTCCTTAATTTACATCTGCAAGATTACCTCAGCTTTCTGCCCTGAAATGGGACGTTTCTGCATGGAAGTGATGCGCTCGGCACTTCCAAGGCTCCCACCCAGAAGGTAAGGACAGATGTGTACAGGGTCACCTTTTGCTCTTACATACAATCCACTTCCTCGGTGCTCTACTTAAGCTCACTGGCGTACTTGGAGAAAACCTTTGACAGTATTTTGTCACGCAGCAGATTCTCAACGGTGGTGGTTTTCCTCAGGTCAAGGGAGGAATTGAGTAAGGCTAAGACTTTAATCTGCGTTAGTATCTTTCTAATGAAAGCATTCCAAGGCCGTGTGCATGTGGGTGGGGGGAGGGGTAAAAGATGTAGGCTATTTGTAACCTATGCTTATTATTTTATCACAGGCATGAGGCCCCTCAGGAAATAGATGACTGTCCTTCAGATTGTACAGAACTACATGATCTGGATTTTTGCCTAAACTGCTTGTTTTATGTATTTTGAGATCTGCTTTCCCTTTTACTAACCCACTTTAAAATATTGTTAAAATGGTCTCAATCTGAAAGACGAACAGATTTAGGGTGGAGAAGTGCTGTTTAGAGCTGAGTGAGAAGGTACAACTTAGCTCCACTTCTGCTTTTAGGTGCGTTGCTTAGAACTCAGCACAAACCATTATCGCTAAGTTACCATTTATCATAAATTGTATTTCATCTTCATTGAGGGGTTCCTTATTAATAAGGTTTTACAGAACTTTTCTGATAGAAAGCCAGAGCGCCTGTGCTTCTGTCTGTTGTTTTCCCAGTTCTGCACAACTCTCTCCTTTAGAAAATACTGCTTAGGTGGTGTTCCATGACATTAGAAAAACGTTCATTTTCCAAAGACAAGGACAATTTGATGAAGGTCTGTCCTGTATAATAGTTTTGGTCAGAAAGGGAAATCCCCAAAGCCAACTTGGATTTGATAGGTCTGAATCAGGTTAATATTATCCCTTAAAGAATAAAACCCCCAAATAATAAAAATCCATTTCATATTTTATTGTAAATTATTACTCATATTTATTATGAAACTCTGTATTAAAACTCCATTTTATTAGGAATTTGGAACTATTATTAATGGTGATGGTGTCAATTCTAAACTCTAAATCCAGTTTGTAAAACAGCCTGTCCTGTCCTTTCCTGTGTGTTGGGGGGAGGGAGACCTTTAGGTCGTAGTTACACTCGTGTGACAACGGAATATTCCCGCTATTGCTTTGTTTTTAGAAAATCAAGTCTCTCGTTGTCTCCCCAACAGATAATTCCACTAAAAATGGAATCATGTCTTTAAAAACTTTTTATTCCTCTATTTACTAGAATGGTCTTTCAACTTGGACAGCTAGCAACTATTTGCTGCTGTGTGTAGAGCTGTTCATGCCTCCAGAAGAGGAAGGTAAGTGTCATGCAGGGAGTCATGTGGGGTTTCTGGTCCCGCTCTCCACATAAGAACGCAGGATATGGTGAGGCCAAAAAGGAACAACCACGGAGCCATAGGTAGGGGAGTCATACCACTATATTATCGCTTGGTGGCTGGGTTGGAGACACAGGAAGCAGGAGCCACATGATCCGCAACCTGCCGTCCACTTGTCTACCAACCAACCTCACTTGCTAGCTGCAATCCGCTGTGCTAACTGCAATCTGCGCTTGCTAGCTCGGCCACCATGTTCTTGCTGGGCCCCATTTTCTGCTAGCGTAGCCACAGCAGTTATATTAGTGGCCAATGGCTCACTGGTTACAGCTGACGGCCAACCAGCCATAGCTGATGGCCATCCAATCACAGTTGATGGCCATTTACTACCTGAGCCAGCACCTTTCTACGTGAGCCCGAGAGCCTGGAAACTGCACTCCTAGCTCTGTCCCCACAATAAGTACCCCACTTGTGAAATGGGCCCACTAGGTGTTAGCCCTCCAAAGGCTTCTCATCACCCTTGAGTAAGATCCCAGACCTTGACTATGGCCTGCAAGGCCAAGGCCACGTCCCCACTGCCCAACTAGTGTCTAGAGCTTCCACAGTCCCTCGTTTCCACCATCCCACCCCCGTAGGCTCACTGATCAGGCTTTAAGTTTCCTTTGATTTCTTTCAAACCCATCTATTTAAATCTTTTATTTTATCCAGTATTTCTCAGAAGAGGGGGGTCCGTTACCTTAGTCTAGTCTACCAATTTCTGAAACCACGTTAGATTCTCTTACAATGCTACCAACCCTGTGAGATAAGTATTATGAAAAAACTGAAAGTTATCTTTACCGAATGGCAGAGCCAAGATTCAAACCCAGATTTGTCTGACACCAAAGCTTTACGACCTCAGAATTAGAATTACTTGGTTAAATGGTGCTTGCCAAAAAGATTAAGAGATTGTTTAACTGCCATTAGTAATGATTAAGAGTTGCAGCTTAACTATACTTTTACCAGTATTTGGTTATTAAAAGTGAAAACATTAAATATTAGGTTGGTGCAAAAGTAGCTGCGGTTTTTGCAATTTTTAACCTTTTAAACCGCAATTACTTTTGTACCAACCTATTTTTCATTACCAGCAAGGATAAGCATTTATCCAATGCAATTTCTCTGCTCTTTTTATGCTTCCATGTGTTGATTCCGTAGGTATCAACAGACCTAGGGCAGAGCGCACAGCACATCCTAAATGAAATACTATCACAAATCAGGGCCTATATGCAAAATAAATGACGACTTATTACCCAAAATCAATGAAGGGAAAGTAAATTTACTAAAATATTTCTTTATTTGAATAAGGTCAATGTCATTTCTTGAATTCCAGCTAGCATCAAATAACAATCAGCAGAAAACACTTGACAAAAAACGTTATCCAATTGAAATTAACAGTGGATAGAAAACTCCTTTGAACTTTAAAAGAAATATATTAAACAGGCAACATACAGATCTAAAAAGTTGCAAGTGGTGATTTCACATTCGACCTTATAAATACAACAAAATCCAATATAATCATTTGTTCACTATCTCCCTGCGATAAGCACATGGACAGGAATAGAGAATCACATCTTAATATTCACAACTGTTATTATTATTATGTTCTTTACAAAGACTGTGTCTCTGTGATGCAGCGGGTCCGGCAATCCCTCATTCAAGTAATTTTTGTTTTCCCCAGGTTATCAAAAAGTACAATTGTCTGAGATAAAATGTCACAAAAATCGCCACCAGGAAAGCAAAAAGCTTTAGCAGGCAGACGTGAAGATGGGAGTTGTCATGGCTTGAGCACGATCTGAAGATGATTTTGTAAGTTTAAAAGCCATCAACCAAAGTACCAAGAGCTACAGGCAACAATCTGGGTTTAGTTTCTCATTGCTACTAAACCAAGAGTTTTAGTAAAAAGAACATGAAGTAAATTTTAAGTATCAAAGAATCAGTGCATAATTGCTAATGTCATTGACAATGAAAATGTTATACTATGCTCTCAGCTCAGCTTTAAATCAACAAAGCTACGCTTATTTTTTTTCACTCCCCATCTTAGTGGTTCTCAAACATCAGCGTGCTCAGAATCACCTGAGGTGCCTCTTGAACGTGACGTCCTGAAGCCCCACCTCTGAGCTCTGAGTCAGGTGGTTTGGAATGGAGCCCTGGGATCTGAGTTCTTAACAAACGCTCCCGGACCCGATGGTCCACGGGCTACACTGTGACAAGTACTGGTATCCCTTCAATACATAATGAAATGTTGTTTGTTTGCAGCTTCATAGTAAAGTGTCAAACTGAATAAAACATCCAAACAGTTAGAACACAAATAGGTACATTAAATAAGGGTATCAGCCACCATGTAATTGCATTTCTTTTTGAAAGCATCATAAGCACAACTTACATTAAAATTTTAAAATCAATTTTGTTTTAATCCAAGGCACCTGTAAAATACTTGCTGGTGTGAGAGAAGTTAAATTCAATTATACAAAACAGTACAGAAATGAAGGAATCCTGGCAGTGATTGAATTTTCCACAGAGCTAACACTTTTCTTTGAAAATGAGATAATGTCAACGATTTTGAGGAAAATAAACCAGTTTTCAAATAGTATGACAAACACCCTGTGCGAACTACTTTACTAAGTGATTTTTTGCAAATTAAATTACTAAGTAGAAAAGATTCCTGCGAGTGCTCTTTCATAATAGTCGTCTCCCTTTGTATTAGAAACGATCGGAACAATTCCTCTTGAATTTCAGCCTGAAAAATGCATCCTGCATAGATCTACTATTCCTTTAACAAGTTCAGGCACATGTGACCATGGATTTTATAATACTGGATACTTAGAAGCCTTTTATCACAGGAGGATTTCCCAAGTTCATAGTCTATAACTTAAATATTCTTCTGAAGGTATTAATTTTTTTCATGAAATAAGAGTAAATTCTGTGATGATGAGATCTCTGAAATATGAATTCACAATGTTAAGACTATGAGGAAGAACACTAGCGAGGCATTTTGCATGCAGAAGTGACTGAGTAGAGTGACTCATCATTAGAACGTCCTCTTTCAGTGTTCCGGGACAAATGCTAACATATGGAGCAATGCCAGCTCACGCAGCACAAGGTAAGAACTGCTATCATGTAGAGTTCTTCCTAGTCTTTGTATAGATGTGAGGCACTTAGCCTGGCCTTTAAGTGACATCTTAGAGTTCATTTCTCAAAGTTTGGAAGAATTACATATACTACTTTATAAAACAGTATTACTTTGGATTCTACGACAAACAAAAGATAACCACTTTTGCTAAAAGAGGTAAAAGAGTATTTTGAAGCCAGCAAAAATAAGTCCACGTGAGCTGTGAGAATAAAATTAAGTGCATTTAAAAATGTCACTTACAGACTGTTTCTATAACACCTATTAATAGAACTACGTACAAAGACTATAACAACCCCTTCCAGTCTGACATTTCAAGGTTAAATTTACTAACAAGTGCTTCATAATATCCTCAGTTCTGGTATTTAAAGATAGAAACCAGAATTATTAACTCTATTTTCAAATTTTGCCTTCAAAAATCCTAACACTGCTTCTAATACAGCCTCCGTGATTTACACGCACATGCAGAATGGCAAACACCACGTTGTATGGAGCAATGTAAATCTGGATGTAGTGTGGGGTTTGTGAACTAAAGGGTCCTCAGAAGATGCAATGTGAACTGAATCTACATGTACAAAAAGGGAGAGATAAGTTCCTTAAATTACAAATACAAATGCAAAAATTATTTTTGTAATATTAAACTGACACCGTTAGAATGAAGACATTCAAGAATATGAGCAACCATGAAATGAACACATTACCTGGCAAAATACCCACACAAACTATTAGGAGAGGAATGTGTTCACCTAAATGGGTTTTTAGGTAAAGAGCAGCTCTTAAGTTTCCCCAATTTTCCTGTACAAGTGAAATGTATCACTGATAACCAGAGGGGAAACATACTTCAATAAACTATCTGAAGCCTATTATCCAGATCCTACTGATCTCAGACAAAATGTTCTTTGATTTCAAAGAGAGTCGTATGAGAGTAAAGGATTGCGGGATTGGGTCTGAGAGTAGGAAATTCTGACCTCTTAAAAAAAAGACTGGTTACAAAATAATCATGATGGGGCGCTCTTAGTTAGACCTCATATTTTGGGGGGCAGGAGAGCAAGTGTGTTTATGTAAAATAAAGAAACCTCCAACATCTGAGGCTTAGGGGTAATTTTCATGTCTGGGGGTTGTCCCCATTTTCTATTATTTACCCTCTTATTTATCAATTCTGTTCAGTGGCTGTATTCTATTGGCCAGAAATTCACCAAAATTTAAATAGATTTTATGTACTATGCACAAATTTACATGTGGTTGTCTTTAAGGTTTTATTTTTACTGCAAATCAATGTTTAAAGTTATTTTATACAAAATTTAATAATTTAGCCTATGAAGCAATTTAAATACTTAAATTCCCTCAAAAAGACATTTTGTACATACATACATGATGTACACATATGAAAACGGTGTTCAAAAGAATTTTTTGGCAGCTGCTTCTTGTTGAGTCCTAAAAAAAAACAGAAGGAGAAAAACTGAAGGAATTTCTATATGCTTTACTTTGGAAAGAAACAGGATTGCTTAAAATTAAAATATACACACAGTCTTTTGAATTACAAAATACATTAGGATAAGCATACATTTTATACATACACCCCCACATGAACTGACATAGACTAGAAACATTTGCTTTGCATAAATCTAATTTATAGGCATTGAAAGTTCTATGATCAACATAGATAACTTTACTGAATATTTCAAATTAAACAAATACAGAAAAATGTTGAGTCGAATTTTAGAGGCTTACCTGTACATGATATAACCAACGAATAACATCGTCTGTACCACTACAAATATAACAAAGTGCACCGTCGATAAACATGATGGAAATGGTGGTAGTTCTGGGCATCTCAGTCTTTCATTTGATGGCTATAAGACAAAAGACTTTCTATTAAAATTAGTTGAGTTAGTATTTTAGAAAAAGAAATAAATGTGAAATCTTTACAAAACTCATGGTCTACTGTATAAATTCAAGTATTTATTTTCATTTATTCACCCCATAAATACCTGCCATCCCCTTCATTTTTACCACTAAACTGTTTGAAAGAGTAGTTTACACGGGAAGGCCTCCATCTTTTCACGGTCCAGTCGCTAACTCATTGCCATCTGACTCCTACCTTCATCATAGTGACGATGATTTTAGTGTCCGCGAAGGTCCACAAATCCCCTGGACACTCCTTTTATACTTGCTGTACTAATTATTAATAGCATCACCATCAACAGGGTAACCACGTTACTGTCTGAACCAGAACACTTTTGGGTGCATTCGGCGTTACTCTCGGAGCGTTCTGGGTCAGACGACCACTTGGTTGCCCTACTATGAACTACCTGGCAAACATAATGGCTTTATCTCAGCTCTGACACTCCCCAATCTCCCGGCATTCAACATTACTAATTAGCATTCTGAAAAATGTTTCCTTTTCTATTTCCATGAGTGTTCCTTCCATTATAAGGAGGTATTAAATATTAGGGACAAAGATTTCATCAAGGAATCTCGGCAGAATGGCTTCTAACATTATTTGTTTTCAATATGCTGACATCTACGAGATAAAGTTCATCAGGACATATATACTACCCACAGCAAATCTGGCCAAAGTTGGGGGGAAAAAGCCTCAAACATAATTGACAAATAGATAATAATGTTTTGGATAAGAGATAATGGTCCGTAAGAAAACCATTAAGCCATACATTGAAAATCTGGAGGAGAAAGAGGCAAGTGCTACAAACATTTGTGAATTTTTTAAGGGTTTTTAAAGCCAATAATTAAGAAAAAACTTAAAAGTACCACGTGTCTGTCTTTTAATATTGCCTCTTATGCATATTGTACTTCACAAAAATGTTTCCTATTTTTAATATTTATTACCAATCTCCGCAGCTGGGGCTTACACTATAAAAAAGACCTAATAAAGTAAAACAAAAACAAAAAACTTTTTGAAAAATGAAACAAGATAGGAAAAGCAGCTGGAAGAATCTTGCTTAAAGAAAGCTGCTATCAGTCAGCCAGCTTCAGATCTGTGCCCAACAGCGGAGACAGAGAAAGGAGTCACCCCGTAAGTGCGCACTCAGCACGCGTCAGTCTAACAAATCGGTTTGTCAAGAGACATTTACCTTTTCAAAGCTATTTACATACATAATTACCAATAACAAGAGCCATTGTTTAAAGGAAGTATACAGAAAAGAATCCAGAAAAAAAAGTCTGAGACTGACAGCTCCACTATTTGGGACAGCATTTTATTAAAAAAAAAAAAAAAAAAGGGGGGGGATCTGGAAGCGCGAGGCGGCGCACGGACCTGAGTGACCCCACCTTGACTACTATAAAAGCGCATGCGCACTGCTCCTTACCACGTTCCGCTGCACGAGGTTCTCGAGGTCCCGCTTCACCACGTGGAGGTGCTCTTTGATGTCGTTGAAGTGCTGGGTTGATTCATACGCGCCCCCTGCTGGTCCAGGATGCTGTACGCCACTGACCAGCCTGACAGTTTCACTCATGGAATTCCTGAAATAGAAAATCCCTTTAGACAAATGGAATCGCTAGAAAGATGATTCTGTCACAGGTTTCAAATGGTTAGCTACACATGTAAGCCCAATGTACCAGATCACTTAAAAAAAAAAAAAGATAAAAGAAATTCAATATTTTAAAAACCTGAATTGCCTTCAACATTGGAAAATAATTTATAAAACTACAAATTAACATTATACCTTTATCTTTTATTTAACCACACAGAGAGTAACACTAAACAATTTGTTAAAACCAACATTATAAATGGGTATTGGATAACACAATGGATGACAGTTCATTTTAAACCTTTCTGGGTGTTTAATGCTGTGTAATAAGGAACTAGCCCGCCAGGCCTGGGCTGCCCAAACCCTGCACTTTCCCAGTGTTTTCAGGACTGGCCCCTGACCAGCCCCTGGGAAGGGAGGCTTCTAAGCCCCTGTAATACCCTGCCTGATGAAAGTGTCTCTGTCTCTGCCCGGCCTTAGCCCAGCCAGAGAGTGCAGCTAACAATGTGATTTACGGTTTTGTTTGTCTGCGGCCTCAGGCCAGTGTCAGTCTGACCTCTAGAGGGACTGGAGACTGAGAAGTTAAGGCGAGTCACATGGGTGCTCCGTGCCTGTGTGACTGACCCCTAATACAAATCCCAGACACTGAGGCTTGGCCGAGCTTCCTCACTTGGGAACACTTTGAACATGTTGTCACACATCACTCCGCAGAGGAGTGAGCACTGTCCATGAGACGGCACGGGAGGCGGGGACACAGCTGGAAGCTTGTGCCTGGTTTCTCCAACTTCACCCTGTTTACCTTTCTTCTGTGCTGATTTTACTGTACATCCTTTTGTTGTAATAAACCATAACGGTGAGCACAACAGCTTTCCTAAGTTCTGAGTACTTCCAGCACATCAAAGAACCTATGGATGGTCTTGGGGACCCCTAAGTCAAATATAATTCTAGTTTCCCTTGTAATCCAATCAGATAACCCCTTTATACAAACCTGCTGCTTCAACCAGAACCCAACTGCTTCAAATAGGAAGGAAATATTATTTTTTTTGGGCATATCGAGCAGTGGTGTGGTAGTTGCCAACATGGTATCTTTTTGAAGGTAATTTTGACCTCATACAATATTTCACCTTATACACACTGACTTTATAATATAATCACCATGTAAGCTGTGATTCTACTATTCAGATGTCAGATACGAGTTCAACCACTGAGTGTGTCCTTTGGATATGAGTCTATAAGCATGATAGGGAGAGGCTACAAATAGTCTTTTCTAATATATGGTAGAAACACAACAGGGCTACTTAGTTAAAAAGAATGTATCTGAGTTTCAATATGCTACCTGAAAATGTCAGGTTAAGTTACCTAAGAGTACTTAAAAAGCTCTATAAATGGCATATAATTTATGTTATTAACACTTATAGTAGGAAATATCTTCAAACCTGGGGATTTTTTGGTGAGGTAGATAAAATAAGATTGGACTAGAAAATGTTCACAACTGTGGAAATTGATTTCATGGATATACAGAGGTTCACTATACTCTCTACTTCTGTGTATGTTTGAAAATGGCCGTATATCTTTAAAATCCTTGAGTTTCCATATTCTCTTTCTAATACTGTCTCCTACTACTCCCTTTATCTGTCTTGACTCCTGCCATTCCCTGAAAATATCCTTCACTTATTTTAGCTTCTGTGTCTGTCTGCTCTTCCTAGTCCTGACCTCTTCCCTCCAAGAGCTACAATGGAAAGCCCAGTTCAAACGGCTGCCTCCGTCCTCAACACTCTCCTTCCCCTGAGCCTTCCTTGCCATATGCAACCACTCCCTAAACACGCACACACACACACACACACACACACACACACACAATGCACGCACGCACACACACTTTTCTCCTTTGTAGCTGCATATACGAATGATCTCCCTCATAGAGCATAAGAATAGAATGTATGTCTCTGACTTCCTGACAGTGATTTCAACAGTTACAGTTCAATTTGGATGAATAAATAAATAAGTTCTCTAACTTCCTTGAAATAAAATTTAGTTTAAAAGGTCAAAACTTTGCTGGAAGAAAACAACAACAAAAAAAGATATTCAAATATTAGAATTACTTAGAAATAACAGTATGTCAGGCTGAAAGTTAAGTATGATAACAACGTTTTTAAAATTATATTTGAGTTAATATTAGCAATGAAGACTTTAAAACTGCCACAAAATATCAACAAAGTGCTTTCTGAGTAAAATGTCAATACACACACACACACACACACACATTCTCTTAGAACCATAGTATTCACATACCCTTCATACGCCCAAAATATAAACAGTTAAAAATCAACCAGACATAGAAGAATACAACCACTAACAAAAAGCCTAACTATGCTATAAATAAATATCATAACCATACTGAAGAGAGGGGAAGAAGAGAACTACACTGAGTAACTATTGGAAGATAGTGTCTGGTCTAGATACTGAGAGGCTAGAAGCAAAAGGAACTTTAATCCATCAGTAAATGTGTTTCCTACAGG
Source organism: Rhinolophus sinicus (assembly GCF_057876585.1). Lineage (NCBI taxonomy): Eukaryota > Metazoa > Chordata > Mammalia > Chiroptera > Rhinolophidae > Rhinolophus > Rhinolophus sinicus. The sequence goes on from NC_142504.1 coordinate 106,019,701, forward strand.
GATGTAGGATAACAATTTGGAACCACTTTATGTATATACTAAAGTTGAACCAATACGTCAATGTATTATAGATCCTAAGAACCAGGTTTCTCCCATTGGAGAAAGAATTTTCAAATAGGGGAAGGAGGAAGGCTAAAATCAACCCCGTAGTGTTCAGTTCAGTCCGGTCCAATTAGAATCCAAAGTATCCGAATAATCTGATGGTTTTTTAAAACAAGTACAAAAATAGTGATGTGTAGGTGTGTGGGTTAGAATACACTCACAGGTTCCCTAGTTCTTCCCACTGGAAGGGCCCAGAAGCAGTGGCACCCCAGCAGTAGTGAGCACACCTACTTCCCAGATCTTGGTTTCTAAATACTTTTCTGCACGGAACCAGGGCTCACTGGAGAAGTGGCTGATTCTACAGCTGGGACAGAGAAAAGACAAGAGCCTGAAACACAGTCTAGCACCAGAAAGTGAAACGCATAAAAACCAAACACAAAGGCCAAACTGAAGAAGCTCCTAATGACTGAGCTGGGACAATGTGAATAAAATAAATAATGGCAGTACTGGATTGTAACTCACAGAATAAATATTCATGAGTCCATACTGATTTAAGCAACTGATTAAATGAATAAATGGCGGAGAACAGACATCTAGTCCTTACAGAAGAATTCCATTAAATAAATGTAGAAGGAATGATGAAAATAGAAAAATCAGCCATTTGGTAAACACCACATTCTTATTTCAGATAAGACATCAACGGATGCTAAAATTAGTGAGCAAATTAGTGAGCACAGTCTCCAAGTATCTTTCTCAAAATATTAACCACCAAGGGAAAGATAGGAGGTTTAAAGTAGAGAAACTGGGAAGAAAGCTTCATAAGCAAGTGATCGCCGCCACCGTCACCAGTGATGCAACATGCCGATACCATGAGAGTGGTGCCCTGTTGTATTCTCATCAAAAATGCACAACCTCCGTTCAATCACTAAGTACCAGATGAACCCAAACTGAGCGACAATTGACCAAATAACTGATCCGTGCTCTTGGAAATTGTCATGGTCACGAAACACAAGGAAAGGTGAACTAGTGCAGACTGCGAAGTCTACAGAGAAATCCCTAAATGCAATGGATAGGATCTAGGGACAGGAAAATGGCGTAGGGGAGGACTGGTCAACTTTGAATAAGATCATGAGTTTAGTTAACAGTACTGGACCAATGTTAGTTTCTTGGTTCTGACAACTGTACTACGGTTATGTGAATGTCAACATTAGAGGAACATGGGTAGAGGATATACGGAAACTGTACTATGTCTGAACAGTCTGAAGCCTAAAATTAGATCAAAACCAAGATTTAAAGAAATAATGTTACACGATCTAGTCTATTTCTAAAAGAATTTAAGCATTCACTTACCATCATTAATATTTTAATCACAAGTTTACACACTGAAGATTTTTAAAAATTCCAAAGTGTACAAATGAAACAAATATAAATTTGCCTTTACAAGTTGGGTTGCTTTTTAATCTCTAGGTGTTCGGCATTTTCACCTTCTTATGTAACCCAATCCTGTTTAACTTTCCAGTTCTAAAGAACTCACCTTGACGTTGTTTGTCAAGGACGGTACTAGTTGGGGCAGTGCTCTATAGAATTAGTTTACGAAATACGACATTTTGGCTGTTTCTCTGGTCTAGGCACTGAACGTTATTACCAGCGCGTAAGTCGATCCTTTTTAGAAATTTATCACTGATTGTTCTAAGGACACAGTGTCTCCTCCCTGCTCCAAATCTTTGTCTAGTCTCTCTTAAGGTATCAGATAGAATGAAAAACAGGTCGTCACACATAGCATACTTCCTTCAAAATGCTTTCATTCCATCAAAAAGATGTTCCTGCAGAAGGTATGCTTGTCTTATAGCCCGACAATGCTATGCATGCTTATTCCTAGTATTTGTCAAAGAATTATTATATGTTACCCATATTCTTTTCATATTTTAGAAATGTATGAATAGTCCTGGCTGCCAAGTAATTGCGACAAACCTGTTTTTTTCAAAGATGCTACAGCCTGTTTTTCTAGCTTAGAACAATGAAAAAATGTAGACATATTTGCAGTTTCTAAATATCAAAAGTTCTTGTACTTTACACTCCCTTACTTATAAAATGAATCTCGAATGTGATTCTTACCTGCGTGCAGGAATTTTACAATAAAGTGCTTGCATATCTAGAGAAGTCATGAATTTAAAGTAAAGATAGCACGTAACACTCAGACGTGGTTTTCTATACTTACTTCATTTCATTTACTTGTCTCAGAATCTCTTGCTGAGTGTTCACAACAGTATCCAGCTCTTGCTGAGTGATCTGGGGGAAAAACAAACGATGAACAGCCAGTTCAACAGTCCACACTCCACAGGAGCTCACACCATAGGAGTCTCACACCATAGGAGTCTTTCTTTCCCCCTCTTCTCCACCAAAGGCTCACTAAGGCAACTGCATATTTAGAAAGCTCACCTGTCCGTGCTGCCCCGGGCTTCCTGCCCCTCTCCTAGACATCTCCTCTGTCAAGGAAGAGACATATTTTCTCTGTTCATCAAGGATCATATCTAACTGGCGGTTCAGCTGCTTGATTTCGAGATGAATACGATTCTGTCCTTCAAAGATTTGTCTCAGCTCACGATCCCCTACACTCTCAAATATTTCATCTGCTGAAATGGAAATGACAAACCAAAGTCAGAATCACCCACACGTATGTTGTCAGGGACCCAAGTCCCAACATGCACTAAAGTTAGTGCAACACAGTGGTATCACCTCCCCAATAGTGAACACGCACGCAATGAATTCAATCATGATGAAATTACTATTCGTCCTTGCCATCTCTGGTGGTTGAACATTTATTATAGATTCGGTCTGAATTTTTCACCTAAAAATCATTTTCTCCTTCAAATACACTGTGTGAGTCTATTTATATGAAGGGCCGAACTAATCTATGTTAGTAGAAATCAGAATAATGGTCACCTCTGTGGGTGGGGGTTGACTTGAAAGAGGTATGAGGGAATATTTATTCTGCAGTGATACAAATATTCTGCATACTGATCTGAGTGATGGTTAAATGGGTGCATGCATATGTCAGAATCCATCGAATTATGCTCTTAAAATCTGTGCATTTCACTTACGTGAAAGATTAAGAAAAGGAATGGAGAAGAGCTGATTTTCCTTATACCTGACTATGCTAAAGACAGATCATTTCATTCAAATATACTTACTACAATAAGCTTCAGGATATACTAACAAATCACACGGGATGTTTAAAACAAATGCAAAGAAAGAATGAAATTTATCTTTCATTGTTAGCTTCATTAAGTCTGAATCACACCGTCGATCACCTAGAGAATCACACACTACAGAGAGAGTCCAATTGTGCTGATGGGGAACGAACGACCCAGAGAACAAACGTTAGCAGACAAAACAGTCCCTCTGTTTGGCCTTAACATGTTTTACTTTCGACACGGAGCACACGGAAGTTCTTAATTACAGTGACTTGGACTAACGTTTTAAAATTCTCAACCTTTAAAGCCGAGAATTCTGTTGCCTAGTAAGGGGAGGAGAGCAAGATAACCCCTTCACATTACCCTCACAAAAGAGTTGATAGTTTTCAAGTATTATCTCTATAGCAATAAGGTAATTGTGAGCCACTGAAAGAAATACACCTTGGATGATTTCATTCAGCAAATATTTACTGAGTCTCGGCTATGCCTGTACAGCATGGTTGTTGTTTTAGGTTTAGGGGACACAGCAGTGAACACATCGAGTCCCTGTCCTCACGGAGCTCACACTGCAGGGGGTCACTACACCACACTCTTACTGTAGAAACATCAATCTCCAAGCCTTTTAGAGACTGAAGATTTGCTCACAAAGTGCTTCCAGAAATTACTTGCAATGTGCCCGATGTGACAGAGAGCATGACATGGACGAAAGGTGAGGGGACACACAAGTGCCAGGACTCCAGCTGCAGCCCCGTGGGCAGCGTCGCTACAACTCACCAGGTTGCCCCTGAAGGTCAGGGTGACCCTTCTGGAATTCCTCTTTTTTTTTATCCAATTCTTGTTGAAAGTGCTCAAATTCCTCCTGATATTTTTCTTTTTCTTTTTCTGAAATTTCTTTATCTGGTGTAGGCTTTTTTGGAGTTCAAGAACAGATCACATTAAAAATAAATTAAAAAAGGTAACAAAATAATAAACCGCAATATGGTTTTTTTTTGCATTTTAACTACTACTAGTTGAAAGGTTAACATAAAAATGTTATTTCTTACTTAAATCATAACCAATTTACTCTTGCTACTAATAATTACAACACAAAATAATAGCCACTACCATTTACTGAGTGCTTGCTAGAAGGGCACTGTCTTATCTGATGCTGACAAATGTCACAAGATGGCCAGTACAAGCATCTCAGTGTATCAGTCAAGAAATGGAGCGTTCCAGAGGCTAAGGAACTTGCACAAGATCATATGGCAGTAACTGGCAGATACAAGATCCAAACCGGTCAGTCTCCCCGTTTTCAGCTACTAAACTGAAAATAAACTTTTGGAAAAAACTATTTATACTTACTGGCTCTTTCCCAGGCTCAGTCAGTTGGAAAGTCAGAAAAGAAAGGACATCATGGTCATCTACAAATTAAAAAAATAAAAAAATCGGAAAAATTCCATAATAGATTATTTTTATGGTTGTGAATTTACTTTATAGGTATCTATCGTGTTAAAAAATAATAAGGGAAACAACAAAAAGTAGCTCTAATTTGGTAAACACAATGGTGCCGTGAGCTTAGAGACAAAAATTCATCTGAAAGATTTCATTAGAAATAAGTGAAAGTTCACTTTCTTAAATCCTAACCCAGAACATTTAGCAGTGTTTAACACATAACAGATGCTTAATAAAGGTCTGATAAGGGGATGAACAAACAGATGACAGGTCTGAACAAGCCTAAACTCCTATCGCGGGCACCAAGACCTTCCTAGTTTTTCCCACAAATCTTCACGGACTATGTCCCAGCCAAACAAGACAAAACTCTTGTCCCTCATTACTTGCTGTACCTATCCGTCTCTGAACATTTCTTACAGCACTTGCCTTACTTTGTTAGAAACACGACACTTGTCTGTCCTGGTTTACTGGGACAGTGCTGATTTATCCATGTTGTCCTGGCATTATTAATAGCATCTCCTTTTACTCTCAAAGCACCCTGCTTAGATAACATGATTACTCTCTATGCACGTCATGCAAATTTGCTTCCCTCGCATAGCAGATATTAACAATTTTATTTATTTATAATCACATGAAAAATCAGATTAATTTCAAGCTGTTTAAGCTGAAAACAGGGTCCTAGCAGATCAAACTTTGTAACATTGAACTAAAAATACCAAATCCTGACTAGTCACAGCCACAAAGTAAAAGCAATTAATTCCAACAGTGCAGCAATCTCTAAGCTTTCTGCCACTACTGTGGAGACCCAGACATGTAGCCCGATTGAAGAGAAAACGGTAATACTACAGTGCAGGTCAGGGAACTGGGGGAGAAGTTGTGCAGTAGGATGAGCCCTGGACCCAGGAATCCTCTTCCACCAAGTCCCACATGGGTCTGACCATTACTGCTCATGTGATCTGTAGAAAGTCCTTTAATCCATGATTTGGCAAACTCATCTAAAAAAGGGGTAAATATAATCTGCCTTCCCTCACTCCCTTCCTGTGTTATTATAAGGAACAAGTCACATATTTGAAAATAATAAAATTACACAATGTACAACACAACCACCAGATAGTGTTAACGTCAAACAGGAAGTTCACTTATCACCACACGTGGAAGAAAAAGAGGTCAATCTTGTTTCAAGTTTAGTCCCCAGTCATATTTCCTCAGGCTACCAAATGCATTTAAATGTGTTGTGACAACAACTCTTAGGATCCTAAAGCATTTCGCAATTAATCTTTTATAGCCTCAATTTTAAACGCCTCCTTCAAAATAAAATAGCACCAAAACTGATGCTGATTTACCTAACTGTACATAGCCCCAGCCTACTGGACACCTGCAGAACATAAGTAGAGAATCAGCAGTCCCCAGAAACCAAAAGACTGGCCTCACAAGCCATGGGAAGCTTACAACTAGTCTTAAAACGTTAACTGTAAACAAGTATCCAAAATATACCATTCCCAATAAAACTCAATTCATAAATTTTTAATATTAAAAGATAGCAAGATTTACCTGCAAGACCTCCAGTTGCAGCAGAGATTCCAAAATGCCCTTGTGCGGGGATAATCATATTTTCCACTTTGGCACAAAACTCATAATCATTTTTATCTGGTGTGAATCCATTATTGACCATTACCTAGAGAGACATACCGTAGCTATAGCTTTTACAACAGCCATTGTAAAAAGGATTTCAAATAGTCAATTTATGGCCAATACTATTTGATCTTTATATCTGGTCTAATAACCAACTATCAACTTTCTCTCATTATTATAAAAGGTAATCCCTTGTCCATTAAATAACCTCAATAACCAACTATCAACTTTCTCTCATTATGATAAAGTGTAATCCCTTGTCCATTAAATAACCTCCCTTACTTGGTACATTATACAAGATATTTCACTTAAGAAAATAATTTTTGCCCCTCTACGTGTCAAAGGTTTAAAGAGAAAAATCTGATAACTTCCCATGGAAATCTTTCTAAAATAGAATAGGGTTCACCTTCTCGCCAGAAGACTGAGGAACCATGGTTACTTTCTTTGAATGGTTCATACAGAAGAGAGACCAGACTTGTTCTAAAACCCCAGTGGCAGAACTAAAACGAATAGGTTGAATTTGCAATGTTTACCACAGCTAGCTGAGAATTAAACAGATGCCTCAGCAGACAGTGAGCTCGTCTTCATTAAATTAGGAAGGTAACTGGACTGTCATAAGTTAGCAAAGACAGCAAAAGTGACAGAAGTCACATTGACAAAAAAGGCAGAAAATGAAAACACTAAAAAGACCCATATTCTTCTACTCTGCAGAATGTGTTTTTGAAGTAATGACCCTAAAGGTCTTAAGAGAATGTTGGAATTCTAAGAAAGCGCAGGAATCACCTGACCCATGGACACTTATCATCATCCCAGTCCGGCCGCAGTCTAGCCTCTTCCATGCCTTTCATTTTCAGCAACCCAATCGCTAGCCCCACCCTAAGTAAGAGTCACTGACATTAACGACGGAAGCAGAAGGAGTAGGTACAAGGCACTAGTCAGCGAACTTCCATCATTACTTTCGGGTGCAAAGTTTTGTCAGTTGTAGTTAAGATTAAATCACACAGGGAAAATGTTCCAGTACTCTGTCCAAATTTTCAGCAAGAGAATACGATACCTGTCAATATGAAGGGTTAATCTCCATACAATGTGGGACGCAAACATGTGAACTCTGAGTCCACAACTGCACTCACCCTCCCGCCCCCAAGCAATCTAGTAGTAACCGCTGTGGTTTCTACCTCCTAATCACTGCTCTTCCACCTTAGTTCAGACCACAAGTACAACCTTGCACTTAAGATACTGCTGGGGTCAAATCAGTTCTGCTACTTATTTGGTACGACACTGTCCAAGTTAGTTAAAACCTCCCATATGCAATTTCCCCATGTGTAAAATGGGGATGCCCCCCCCCCCCCCCCCAGGGCTGTTGGAAAGAATAAAGGAGAAACTGCATGTGAAATATTAAAGCACGGGGCGAGGCCCATTAAAGGGGAGGCGTCTAAGAGGTTGTATCTTTTGCTCCTTTCACAAATGCCATGATAAGAACACTGCTGTCTAAGCCTTCTTCCTAAATTGCAAATCTGAGCATTTCAGTTTCCTGCTTAAAACTCTGTAAACTGTTCTTTTTAAGATAAACTACATGAGACGTACAAGACTTGTTTACAGCCAACCTTTCACCTCACTCCTTCCAATCTCCTCTAACCTCCAGCCACACCAAACCACTTGCTTTTCCCCAGTCTTTCAGCAGTGCCTCCTGATGCCTGTTTCCTTTGCCTGGAATATGCACCCCAACTAGGAAATTCCTACTTCCCCTTTAAGCCGCAGCTACACTCTGAGAAACTGTTTCTGCCCTTCCCCACACCCACCTGGCAGGTACAGGATTCTAACCCATTTATTTCTTACTGGTACCTGTGTTGCAGTATTTATCACATAGCATAAAAATGTTACATAAATATCTCCACCATTAGACTACAAGCTCTTTGGAGAAAACGACCTTTGCCTTACTCATATTTATATCGTGAAGGCTTGGATATGTACACAATGTGTGGCACACAGTAGGATGCTTACACATTTACTAAATACAAACCTAGTGGCAAGGTTTTACAACACATGCCCACTTACACCCAGCTCTGAAGCCACTTCTGTCCTCTCATAGTAACACTGATTAAGTACAGGAAAAATGTCCAAATTCAAATGCATTTAATTTTGATGAAAGATTCAAACTGAAAAGTCATAGCAGAATACTGTTCCCTTGATTATCTCTAAATGAGTGTTACTTACTGCCAGTGTTTTCTGGTAGTATACAATCTTCGCCCGGACAGGGTAGGGTTTATTACGGAAGTCCCTCTGGCAACTCGCTAAAGCTTGATTCACACCATCACTACAGTGTGAGGGAAAGGAAAACAAACAAGAAACTTAAGCTTTGCAATATTTAAAAACTCACTATTTAAAGTGATTACTGTCTAAAAAGGTTAAAATAGTATCGAGTTATGACAAAGTCTTGGGATATTTGGTTATTTATTCAGAAGACACAAAATGGACGCACGAGTTTTTCCTGGGCAACTCGTCAGGGCTCTGGGTAACACCAGGAGCCACTGTCACCGTCCGCTGTCGGCAGGGCAGCCACACAACCCGTCTACACGTGATCAGTCTTGTACCCTGGCACACAGTCAGAATCACACATGGAGCTTTAAAAATGCAGACTCCTAGGTCCCACTCTAGAGCAACTGAAGCGGAATCATGAGAAGGCCTTGGCACCTCTATTTTAAATAGCGCCAGCGTGAAAAGTCACTAAGACAGGAAACGGTAAACAGGTTGTAGATAAGAAATTTCCTTACAGTTCACTGGATGGCTAGAAGGTAATTCCTCCCACAACAAACATGTAAAAAATTAAAAAAACGTAGATACCTAATTCATACACATTACAAATACACTAAACACTTAGAAGCTTTGTAGCCCACCAAGAATCTTTAAATACAGCAATACTAAGGTCGAATAAAGTGGCGTAAATTTCTTAGTCATTAGTTTAGTCAAGGTTCTGTACTTTAATTTTGAAAGACCCCTTTTAATAAAGATGAAAAGACGTGACTAGTGGCATCACTGAGAGCCAGGAACATTTTATAAACCTTTAAAAATAGTAGATAATTTTAGGTTAAATAAAACAACACATTTTTATGTTTGAAATATAAGGTGGACTACAGAAAGAACTTTAAAACAGAACCAAATTAAAATAAGACCTTTCCACCAAGCTACAATGTTACTTCACCTAGATAATGTTATTTCACCTGGAAAATGATCAGATTTGAAACAATGCATTTTATGAGGTTTCCAAAAAGAAGCTGAAATCAGGAATAATGTAAAAAACACCACTTACTTTTGATGGTCATAATGGATTTGTCCATTGTTGCCTATAATTATTATTGCAGGATTATTTTTCTAAAAATAGAGAGAACATAGTTGTTTTAAAATCCTTAAATCAAAGAATTCTAGATCATTCTGGATGTGCTATAAGGTCTCTTGATCTCTAAAATTATAAGACTCAAAATTTGCAAATAATTAATAGAAGAGATTTCCACTTACTTAGAAAAAACTTAGCAAACTGTTATAATCATTCAAAAGCGGTCACTTAACACCTCCATGAACACTGTCTTTGAATAATCCATCACAGCATGTATCTGAGGACACACTGTGCGCATGGGACAAGTGTGGGACTTATGGGAGCTAAGTAACACGGCTTCAGCATTCAAAGAGTTATGAAAGTTCTTTAAATTGCTAGTATTGACCCCAGTAGATAAACTACCAGCTCAAGCAAAGATCAGTCTTAAGGCTGCTCAAGTACAACTTAATGTCTCTGATTTGTAAGTACATTTTGTTCTTAGCTGTTTTAGGAGAGATCAGAGAAATTGGCTGATCAAAAACTGATTACCATATGAAAAGAGATTCATATGTGAGCTAGCAGCAGTAATGCACATGGGTATGTTCACAAAAACAAACTGTAATTGTCTAGTCTAAACACTACTGGTTTCACTGCCGACGTCAAAATGACTCATGTTTATCCATCAAAATTACTATGTACATACAAAGTGCTGGGGATGGGGGGCCCTGCCAATTTTCGGAGTTAGGGCTCCATTATGACCTCAAGGTAGACTATGACAAATCATGAATTCAGAGCTTTACATTTATAAATTCCCAGCTATATAAAGACTAATCAGCGTACTTAGTTTGGGGAGTTCTCTACTCTTAAACTGACAAACGTGTTAAATAAGGTGTATGTCTTACAGCTTAATTTATTAGCAGACATATTAAAGTGGGCAACAGTCCTGACAAGAAACATACCTTTCCATCATTGTCAAAAGAATCGAAGAATATTCCAACACCATTCCACATATCAGCTGATCCAAACACAGGACCCTCCAACCCCTGATTTTCTGTGTACCAAATTGCCTGTAAATTTATAACAGGGAATATTTAGGGGCTGGTGGTACATGCATTTATATGTATTTTCAAAGTTAAAGAGATTATCATACCAGGCCATCAGCTCCAATTCGACCTCTTCCAGTCACTCGAAACGTCACCTCAATTTCCCAGTTCTCAAAGGCTGCTTTTGTCTTTGTCCACACAGATCCTCTTTGGCTTTTTAAAGATGGTGCTATTCGAATTTGATCTGAACTTGGAATAGCATCTAGAACAAAAATCAGGGAAGAAAAGCTTTAAGTTATAATTAGGTAAAACTCAATGAATCATCACCAAACTGTTACATACACTTAGAGATCTAATTTTAACTCACTAACCTATACAATTATTTTGTCAGAAAATATTTCATGCTGAAAGTTTCAACTTTTAAATTTTAGGGCTTTCTAACAACTCCCCGCCCCTTTTGAATAGTGCAATATTGCTGCAAAAAAAAAAAAAAAAAAAAAAAAAAATTAAAACTGCAACTATATACTAGAAATTTAAGGGACAAGAGGGAGAAAATTATGGCTTAAAAGGCAAACCAAATATTTGATTCTCATATTATTTTTCAAATGCCTCAAAAATTTGCATACAACTTTTAAAAAAAACTGTGATGTATTTCACCAATTTGCAAATGTTAGAAAGCTCAAACAGTATGAAAAGAACATACCACTAGGAATCAAGAGACTTATTCCTAGTCTCAATTCAGCTGTGTGACTTTGAGCAAATAATTCTCTTATTCTCTTGGGCTCACCATATGTTCACCTGTAAAACGAAGGGGCTGGGCTCAATCACTTCCATAAACACCCCAAAAGTTATATGCAAAATTTTATGCATATATACATTCTTCTAGGGAGAGGGTCAACTGAATTTCAAGTCAATAAGCAGTTCTTCAGCATCAGCAGATTTTCAGAGAGAAGTGATGCTCAAAACGGTGGTCTGCATCTCCACGCTGGGTTCAAGTTCCAGCTCTACCACTTGCTAGCTGTCTGATCATAGGCAAGTTACCCCACTTCTCTGACAACCTCACAGGCAGATAAGTGCCTATATAAGCGCATATAAGTCTCTCAGTAAACGTTAGCTACCCTAATTATTGGACTAATTATTAAAGCAACTACCAAGCCTACATTTGAACAATTCTAGCACACCCTCTCAGATGTTAACCAATTCTGACATGCATGCTGGGAAATAACTGTAAGGTCTCTGTATAGGTAGAAAAAAACTTGACAAAAAGAAAAGCTGAGATACTTCAGTAAGATGAGTCACTGTCACCATCAAACACTTAAAAGTTGGGGGCAAGCATCCTCGAAAGAGTACTGGATATTGAATCAGAAGACCTGGATTTGAGTGCTATTCTACTGACACTAGCTGTGTAACCTTTTCCAAGACCTTAACCTTTCTGAACATCAGTGTTTTTTAAATCTATAAAACAGATAACACCTGCCTTGCCTACTAAGGATCAAATCAGAATGAAGGTGAAAGAGCTCTGAGAGCTATAAAGGGTAACAAATTGTTATCATTTTTTGCCCTTATGGACCCAGGGGCGTGTACTGAGAGTACAAAAGGACATTAGATAGAGGTACGAAAAAGAAACACCACAGATTTGCTCCTAATTTAGGGATGAATGTAAAGGGCCATGTTTAAACTAAATCTTAGGTTTCTCTACGTTTCAAAATTGTTTTAAATAATGGATCTCAGGGCAAAATAAAAAGGTTTTTAAAAATGATCAATGGAGTTAAGAAAACAGTGAGGATGTGAAAAATACAGTGACAATTAAAGCAAGGAATATCTGCAGCAGTGATTCCCAGAGTCAGGAGATGGAAAAGTCATGGCTAAAATACTAATCCCTTCATTTCAAATTCAGTCTAGCCATAAGACTTGAATTCACCTAGATACATTATCTGGCGTTTCTGCAGCAGACAAACTTAGTTACAGGCTCTGTAAAGAAAGTCAAGGTAGCTAATTTGAGTCGTGCATTAACATTCCTCGTTGCCTGAGTATGTGGTGCAAGCATAAAAGATAGACAGAAGAGCAAGCAGGCAATGGAGAGATGCAGAAGTGAAAAACTGTGAAACAGTTCATCACCACTACTGAAAAACGCATCATCACTCCAAAAAGAAAAACAAAAAAACCCCAAAACTTGTGTTTGGTACTTCTGTATAATCTTTGTGTTACGAAGACGAGAACGTTACCTTGATCACAAATGCCCAGAAACATACCCTAGATGAGTGGGCACATAACTCATGTCTGCTGAGTAACAAAATAATTGCACTCTACTTCAAACACTTAATGACTTGGTCATTAAGTCAAATTGAAATGTATACCTTTTAATTAATGATACATTAATTTCAGGGCAACAGCCCTTCCTAGAAGTGTGCTTCCTAGTCAACAATTACTTTCTAGAAACGGAACATTTTGTTTCAAGTATTGGACAGTCTAAAATGACGTACACAAACCTTATATAAATGATTTCTGAATTAGCACGTAAAGATGGAATTCAAAGTGCCAGAGCTTCTCACCTCATATAAAGGAACTTGGCCACTTGTTTCAAAGGATGCATCTGACGGTCACTGAACAGAGCTTACCGCATGTCAAGTGCTATGGCTGATTCCTTAGTCAGCAGTGACACATCAGCACTAAAGTACAGATGTTTCTTTCACATATGTAAATGTCTAGCAAGGCAAACTCTTATCTACTAACAGTGCCAAACACAGAGTGAATAAAACATGGAGCACAGGTTATTTCGACTTTTCCAAAAAACTTAACAACAACAAAAAGGCTGTAGATATAATGCTATTCTGAAATAATCAATACCAAAAAATATATCCCTTCTATTAAATAAAGGGACAAGTATGACTATTAATTACATAATGTTAATACAAGAGGAAAGATCAAGTCACTGAGAAGCAAATTTAAGGTATCGTTCCAATAGGGTGAGAAGAATGTCTTCTCATATAAAAACTTAAAAATTACTCTAAAACCAACATATATCATCTCTAGAGCTCTCAGGGGGAGGCATCGGGTACAAATTGGAACATTAACCACGGCCAGCACCACTTTTAAAAAAAATAGGCAGGGGAGGGCCGAGGGGAAGCCGGAAAGGAGGTGGGGGGCTGCGGGAACAGGTCTCAGATTGGGATGGTTGGGGGTGCGGGACGTTTCCCCTAGAGACGTGGAGTCAGGGTGAAACCTGATACCTACAAACGAGTTTACGTGAGTGCTTGGAATTGTAAGAAGTAACAAAACACCTCTAGATCAAACGGAAATAACCGACGAGATCAAAGGGAAAACAGGCGGAAAGGGGGCTGGACAGAATCGGGGAAGACCGGGGGGCAGGTGGGGGAACCTGGCGGATCGGAGCCGACCTGCAGGAGGGGCTGCTGAGAAGGGTCCCCTCCCCCGCGCATATGGTGTGCAGCGGGGAGAAGGTAAAGAGGCGGAGGCGCCAGGCGAGGATGGGACCCAGGCCCCCCGCCCTCTGCCCCGGCTTACTCCCCGCGTGGGCCCAGAAGGGCACGGTCCCGTCGCTCTGCACCAGATGCGGCCCCTTGAAGCTGTATTTGTATTCGAATCGGCGATGTGGCAGCGTGGCTGGGGTGCCCGGGGCACCAGGGTGCGCGGGGTCTCCTCCCGCGCCTTGGCCCCAGACGTAGTGGCTGCACGACAGCAGCAGGGCGCAGAAAAACGGCCGAGCTCTGGCCTGGGGACCCCTTCGCCTGGATCCCGCCATCTTGAATTCTGGAAAGCACAGGCCTGCGGGAGGGGGCGGGGCGCGGGAGCTGAGGACGGCCAACAGGGCGCTCGCTGATTGGTGGAACCCGAGGGCCCCCGAGGGCAAGGGTGAGCCCCGCCCCCGGCCTCCGCTATCCAGGCGGCCGCTGGACCAGGAGCATCTGCGGGCGGGGCCACGCCAGAGGGGGCGGGGCCCGGAGGCGGTGCCGTCCCCCTCGCGCTCCTCTCCTATCCGGGGTGGGAAAGGGTCTCCAACTTTCTCTTCCCACGTGACAGCGAGTGTTGCAAGAGCCGACACAATGCCTACTTGGGAGAAGCTTTCTCCTGCCTCTTAACCTTCGCTAGAGGTGGAACTTGCGAGCCCTAACGCCTATGGACCCACCACATCGGTCCTCCCAGGCTGTAATAAACCTTTCCAGTATTAGAAGAAAGGCATTCCTTTTGATGTGATACCAATGGTTCAGTAGCTGGTTTTCATTAGGTGTTCTTTGCAGAAACAAGTCTTTACAGAAACAAAGCGTAATCCCAGCCCACTGACCGCCACCTACCTGTGTTAGGGCATATCCCTAGGATCGTTTTCTTGGTGTTGAATCAGGGGTTTCTATGAATATGCCACTCAACCTTTACCTCTCTCAAAATTTAATTCCGAAGTCTAAGAATGATGGCCCGGGAAGCCAGAGGAGCCCCTCATCTTAAACGATCTTTTGAGCCTCTTCTGTCAGGCCAAGTCTGCCTATCTCCAGATTTCTAGTTTCTGAGACAAGACCGTCCCTCATTGAAGCCATCGTTTCCAGCTTTTGTTACCTACAATGCTAACTGATACCAGAGTTCCCGTGTATTGAATGCTACTGTGTATCAGGCACTGTTCTGGGTGATAAGCATACATTCATTCATTTAAGAGCAAATTAACCCAATGTGTTCATTTAACATCAAGGCTTTGCTCTTGTTTCATTCATAAGAAACAATCCTCTTTCTCAAACTACATGTCTACCCTCCCTAAAATGACACGTTGTACATCTTAACTGCTCTTTTAGTTTTCACCAATTATAAATCAGTGATGAAGCACCAAGAATTTGGAGTCAACTGGCTGTAAGTGAATCCTGGTTTTCCCCACGTGTGGTCTTGGGTAAGGTGTCTATCCTCTCAGAAGCTTGGTTTCCACATCTAGATAAGGGAGACTAATAACAGTACCCATGTCATTCCATTTTAGAAAGAATTCAGTGCTGGGTACCCAATAAACAACCTATTCTGGTGGCATTTTTTTTTTTAGGGTTTTTTTTTTTTTTTTTTTTTTTTGTAGGGCGCAGCTCACAATGGCCTATGCGAGGATCGGATCGAACAGGCAACTTTGGTGCCACCAGCACCATGCTCTAACCAACTGAGCTAACCAGCCCTCACTGTGGTGACATTTCTTCACTCTTCCACTGATAGCAAAGAGAAGCCTAACTCAGTTCCATTAAGCCAGTCACATCATGGCTGCATTCATCACAACACACAGTCCATTTGTTCTTCCCGTCTCTTATTTTCTCCTTAAGAAAACACAGCCAATACCGTCAGATTTGGACAGTGGACACTGAAGTATTTGCTGACTTTGTATTAACATAAACTGCCTAAATTCTTTTAGATAAGTAGCAGACATTTTATAAATAGCCTAAGGGTCAGAGCAGAGCTAATATTAATTTGGTATATTTTAATTGTATATGTTATGGTAACTAGTGCTAAATAATTTGCCAATTATAATTAAATTTTCAATTTAATTTCTTTATGTTTACCTTTTAGTCAATGAATGAAAAAATATAGGTAAGAATTGCTTTGGATGCAATTTAGGTTAGGAAAGAGAAGGGAGAATGATGCTATATTTGACCCGGTATGTGTTGATATTGATTGCCTATCTATTAACATTTTATGTATGGGTTAGGTATCCATAAGCTACCAAATAATATTTGTCTTATGCTGTCAGTGTATGTGAAGATACTTTTCTTGGTCCTGCTATGTTCAGATAGAGTAATTGACCCCATTTCAATCATAACTATGTATTTTTTACTTGGTAAATGTAAAATTATGGCTGACACTTGAAAGAAGATATGTTGCTTGTTATAAAACAAAACTGTTTAACTTTTCATATATGAAAAGGTCAGCAATGATATGCCCCTTTACACCTCCATTGGGATAAAACGTTATCTTTCATTCCTTTGACAAATTTAAGGCACTATTAAGAGGGGGAAACGGGGGCAATAAAAGTAGCAGGAGAACAGAAAGCAATAGAAGAAAGAAATGTTTGGAGAGGGGAGGAAAATGATCTTGTCTGAACTATGATATCCTGTACCATTTTGAGCGCAGAATAAATATTTGTAGATATTGATTTTCCAATACAAAACAACAAAGGACAGTCGAAGGGAGGTTAAGCAAAACATTTAAACTGGGCATCAAAGCCAGACCCAAAGAAAAGGGACATGTGCATAGATAGGCAACAATTGCAGCCCTCTGCTACATTAAAGAATTGAACCAGAGCTTTTAGGGGCTTTTTTATCCATTCTCTACAGATGAGGTCTTTTATACACATTTGGAATGCTGGAGCATATTCAATATGGAAGCTCAAAGAAATCTCAGTGATATGTGAGGCAATAATAAAAACTTCTTGTCAGCTACTAGCTAGCTCAGTAAGTAAAGGATTTGTCTTCAAACTCAAATAATTGGAACATGGGATATTTTACTCAAATCAGAGTTGGGCTGAAATTTGACATAATTTAAGGGGAAAAGGGTTGCTAAGCAAAATCAAAGCAGCACCTGAAACCTACTTTAGAAAGCAAAAATTTTAGAGACTTTAGCTTATTAATTAATTCAGAGAAACACATGCTGATAATTACAGATCAGTTTGCTTGGTCGTAAGAACCACTTTGCTCTTTCCCTTGTTATCATAGTTACAGTATGCAATTGAAATAAATAAAACTCCATTTTAAAAAATTCCTGACAGTGTTGACCAATGTATAAGTTAATATTTCATGAAAAACAATGCTTCTTTAACCTTTCCACTAAATCAAAGTGGTTTTCACCCAATTTGTTATGATGAGTGAAGTTTTACTATAAGTTTTAAAGCATGAGTGTAAACCATTTATTTAATCACCTATACCATCCCAGAATTCAAGGTTGCTTCAATCTTAGGGAATTTATTAATGTAATATACCACATTAAGCAACGATAATATCTCAATAGTAGCAGAAAAGAATGCCATAAAATAATCCTCATTAATGGCAAGAAATTTTAGCAATTTAGGAATAAAAGAGAATTCCTTAACCTAATAAAATGATTTCTCAAAAACCTACAGCAAACACTATTCATAAGGTAAAATATTAGAAGCTATTTTTAACTTAGAAAAAATAAATTTTTAGTTAGAAATAAGAAAAAGACTATTTTTATTACCTTTATCATTGGGTATTATTTACTGTTGTATTGATGGTCTTAGCTAATGCAATAGCCCAAGAAAATAAAGGGAAAAAAAAAAGAATTGGAATAAAAGGAACAAAATGTCCCTATTTGTAAATTATATTATTATATTATTGTCTTCACAGAAAATTCAAGAGAATTCAGAGACAAACTATCAGAAGAAATATCAGTAAGAACAAATTAGAAAATATGAATGAATGCCATTTGTCATAATATGAACTATGAGCTACCAAATAATAAATCTAACTTTAAAATGTACAAAGCATTTAAGGAAAACATTATTTATAGATATAATGAATTTTAAATCAATAGAAATATATACTATGTTCTTGTTAGGCAAGACTTAAATAGTAAAAATAATAATTATTTCTCCATTAATTTATAAATTAAAAGCAATTCTAATAAATGAGGAAAATGAAACTTGACTAGCTGACCCTACAATTCACGTGGAAAAACAACAGGCCGAAACCAGCCAAGACTATTGTGAAAAACAGGATCAAGGAGGAAGGATTTTTTTTTTTTCTTCTGTTAGATTGTTCTATCAACTCCACTATCTAATTATTATAATTTGATAGTGAACACAGGGTGGTATTGGCACAGGGCTAAACAGTCTAATAGATCAGAGGTAAGCCTATAGACATACACATGTATGGGAGCATTGATATTTTGTATTACAAAGTATTAGAAATATGCTGGACTATTCAATAAATGAGGTTGGGAAAATTAGCAATTCATTTAAAATAACAAAATAAAGTAGATCCTTATCTTCCACCATACACAAAATTAAATTCCAGGTGAATTAAAGATGTATATGGGAAAAAGCAAAACTATAATCATTTAGAAGAAAATGTAGGTGAATGTAATTATGACTTCAATGTAGGAAAATATTTCTTTCAAACAAGCACAAAAAGTTCAACTCATAAGAAGGAAAGATTGATAAATTTGCCTAGTGTAAATTCACAAAAACCTTCTATTCAACAAAAAGCACACTAAACAAAGTGGAAGAAAATATTACATACAGAAAGAATATCATTTCAATGCACAAATCCAGCAAAGAATTAGTATCCAGAACACAAAAAGAACTTGAAATCAATAAGAAAAAAACATACAACCCAAGTTTTAAAACAAAAACAAAAGATTAGAACAGGCCATTTTCTCAAGAGGAAATCTGAATTGCCAAGAAATAAATGTTAGGCTGATTATCCCAAGTAATGTGAATTAAATAAGAGAAATTCGAACTAAGACAGTGACACAACATTTCCTAGTCATTAGACTAGTAAAAATTGAAAAGTATGATAATATCAAATATTGGCTAATACACAGAGAAAATGGGAATTCTCACACACTCCTCTCATCAATGGCACACATTCTTGATGGCTAAAGTCAGGGATAAAAATCTATGGTCCATGAGACACTTCAGTAGCCTTAAAATAGATCTTCATTTTTGCTTAAGCTATCGGGAAAGGATTTCACTTAGTTGCAGCAAAAACAGTGTTAAAACTAAGGTTACATAATTCACTGTTTGCATTAATGGATTAACCATTTTTGGAACCTTGTAACAACTTTGAATCAATCGTGTTTGATAAGAGTAATGAAAATGATATTGTCTGGTTGCTCCTTCAACGTGTGATCATTTGTCATTCATGCACATGCTCATTCGTGTTCACTCGTCAAACACAAGTGAGTGCTCCACTACACGAGAGGCAAGTCGGTAGGAATACGACCTCCTTGGAGATTTCAGGTAAAACAATTAGAAAATTATTATACGTATTTTAATAAATGGGATGCTGTAGGCTGCAAGAATAAAAAACTCAATTCAAAATGGCTGAAACAATAGGGAAACCTGTTGTCTCATGGACCGATCAGTGAAAGGTAGGACTGGGGGCAGGAGGGTTCTGCATCTTGAAATGTCCCTGGCTCTACCTTGCATTGCCTTTGTCCTCTGAGTGCTTAGATGGCAGCTCCCTCCTCATGCTCCGCGAGAGGGAGAGAAAACCTCTCCTCCAACCCTGGAATACAATTTCTGCCCTTTATGCTAATCAGGTCAACTTAGGTTACATGTCCCTCTGGAACATGAACAGGGGAAGACCATGCATTGAATCCATATGTAATGCAGGGACTCAGCTCCTGTTCCCCGCACAAGAACACAGGATATGGAAATCTGAATTGCCAAGAAATAAATCTGAATTGCCAGGATATGGTGAGGTCAAAAAGGAACACCAACACAGCCAAGTATCTCCTTCATATGTTTAAGCAAAACAACAATGATACTGGTTTATAGGTTTTATAGATTATTTATGAAGGATGCAAAATGCAAGAGTGATCTAAGTTAGGAGGACATGATAACATGATGATAAGAACGAGTTTTCAGTTCAAGATACCATAGTTCAAACAATCAGACAGTTTTTAATCAACAGGGATACAAGATGTAAGTTTTCTAAGGAAGGTGAATGTGGAGTTGGGTCTCGTCTCTATATAGAACAGCCGCCCCCCTCTCTGGATTATCTCTCCTCCTCGTTTATGGAATCATTCATTATTGTCTCTGCAAAGCTAGTGTGTAACTGCTAGGGCAGGGCTACAAAGCAATTTGCTTAAAATTTATCTCAGGATAGATTTTAATTAGGGTACCTTTTCATAGGTGAGGATATGATCAAGGAATGTTTAATTTGTTAATTTTTTATATCAGTTGTACCTGCACCTATTAGCCAAATAAGGGTAAGAAAAATAAAAAGGTGTTTCCCAAAGTGTGCTCTTTAAAACTCACTGTTTCTAAGAGATGCTACGAGATACTATGAGAATCAGAACTCTATAAGCAAGTAAGTTTGAGACTTGATTTTTCATATGCACATTAAAGTGTTAACAGCTCATAGAAGTTCTCTAGTGGTGAAGTCAATTAATTTTGTTTTCATACAACATTTCCCAAGGTTACTCGATCACAGAATCCTTTTTGTATAACACTTATTAATATATGGCAGGACTTCTGTCTTGTTTTCACACTTGTTTTCACTGTCTTGTTTTCACTTCAGGAAACGCTGAACAAAACTACTTGAAAACACTGGCAAAGAAAATCTGTTTCCGTTGGTAACCACTCCAAAATTTACTAAACTTCTCTTTCAAAGTAATTCACTCTGATGGCTGATCTAAGTGTACCACAACCTAAGTCAGTTTCCTGGTTTTTCACACATACCATAAGTAAGCTATGAGCAAATGCAATAAAATGATTCTCATATGACTTTTCTGCTAATTCCTACTCTTCTGCCATTGAACAAAATGAGAGCTGCACGAGGCCTGATACACAACAGATGCTTAAATGTTTTTAAAGGTGGACACAGTTGAGGAATATAATCATGAATACACAAAGCTTTATATGTAATCAGTCAAGCATTCTGATTGAATAGGATTTTAGCAATTTGCCAGTGACTCCTTCAGAAATCCAAATAAATAATTTGAGGTTTTTAATCACCAACGATGTTTATTTCTAACACATTCAATTCTGTTCAGTTTCCTAAACAGTTTTTAGGTGGATGCCTGTGAGATTCCAGGCTCTGAACTATTTCTAGTTTGATACTTTAATGTTGAGAACTATTCATAATATTTAAAATTTAAGACTTTTTTTTTCCTTCTTAACTTCTGGAGCTACACTCCAGAATTTCATTATTGTCTGGATGAATAAAAACCAAACAATGCTAAATGTAAGCTCTCATGATAATTTGCAATATTTGCGTTTACTCATATTTTACTTACTTGCAAAAACCATTTGAAGAGGTATTTCATTAGATGTATTCTAAGAGTCCCTCCTTTCCACCAATCTCCCTTTGAGGCCGTATAATGTCAGGGAGGACACTCTAGTGCCCAAACTTCCCTCCACCCAAGTGTTTACTTTCTGGCTTTTAAAAATAGTTTCTTCAGTTCCCTTGCTTGCCCAAAATTGGTATACGAAACCTTGTAATTGTGTAAATGCCAAGAGCAAAAAACCTGCAATTATGATTAAAAAAAAAAAAGTGTCCTTACATTTAAAGCCGTTAGCAAAGACGAATCGATGCAGGATTCTGCACCAGAATGAATATGTTCGATGTTGACATAGTGAATTGTCCTGAGAAGATTAAACCCCAAAACTAGAAAAGCAGGCAGAGGAACAGTGAGTGACAAGGGCTTTATGGGGGGGCAATGCCTCCCAGGGGGAGAGTTCATCTTCTTACTCAAAGAGACGCCTTCAGGGATCATGTAATTTGAATTCCCTGTGAATTCAGTGTCATCTTAGCTTGACCAGCTCTGGAAGAACATATTAACCTCCGCTTGTGATTTTCAGAAAACCATTCTAATTTAGCAAGTAATTAAGGGTCACATGGAGGATAAAGAGCTAGATAATCTTGGATTACCCGCAGGAAGCTTTGTCTCCAAGGCAACCCCCCGATGGAGGGGCTGTTAATGCTAAGGCCAGTCGGTTAATGAACTGGGAATGGTAACTGCCTCCCAGACCCATTTGAGCCAAAGGAATGGAAATAACAATTATATGGCTATTGAATGATTCAGTGATAGAAAAGAAATGCTTCAAAAGTCAGCGGAGGCAAAACATTTAGAGAAAGGATATAATTGTCACTGTTCTGCTAGACCAAGCCTATGGATCTAAAATTAGCTTACCTTGAATTCAAGCTATGCCAATCTTTATTTATGAATTTTAGCTTAGTCTCCAGCTGAACCTTCTGGTTTCAGTGCTTCCTATGACCTAATTACTCTACAGCCTTGTTTCTCCAAAGGGACAGCCTCAGTAACCTCACCAGGCTGGGAGGTTGGCCCAAGGGACATTTGGAAGAGGAGACAAAAGTGGCATTGTCCATCAGAGTCTTTGATTTCTCATGCTGGGCTGAAAAAATAAGATAAGGTTGCACAGATAAGCACCATAAAAGGAGTTTAGACCAGGTCGGTAAAGGTGGAAGAGAAAAGTGCAGACGCCCTAATGAGAGAGCCCTGTGATAGATGAGAAGAAAACAAAGGCAGCCCCACACAGAACCCTGAGGGACAGAGGCGAAAACTCAAGCGCACACCCCAATTCTTTAATGCATCTCCTTTTTATCAATGGCCACATTTGGGTCTCACATTCTCCATGAAGCTTTTCACATTCTCCATGAAGCTTTCTCCAACTCTGTGAGCCCTTATTCACTTCCCTTTGAACGTTGGCTGAAACCCATTGCACACTCAACGGTAGACCCCCTTCAGTGCTTATTAATAGTCTCTCCTACCTTCCTATCTTGGTTTTGTGTCTCTTGGTTTCTAAGTCACGGTGCATTTATTCAGTATTCTAGAAACATTTACTAAGAATCTGTTGTGAGGTGGGCACTGTGCTAGGTGGCGGAGATCCAAAGATGGAGAAAATATGGTGTCTGACAGCAGGATCTCACAGAGTAGTGAAGGAGGCAGGTAAGCAAGCAGAACGTGACATAAACTCAGAGATGTAGACACAGCTGGACATATACCTGGTGTTGTATATTCTTGGATATTCAGTAACAAGAAAGAGAGTTAATAACCTGAAAAATGATTTATTGCCAAGGCCAGGGGCCTGCTTGACTAAAACAGCACTAGAAGAAAGATTTTTAGGAAATACTGGCAGCGCAAATTTTTAGCTTGTCGTCACCAAATCAAGAAACATGTGAAAAGCAGAGGGCAGTGAACTTCTGGGGTCAGGCAGAAACAGGTGAAGAGCAAGGAAGACATATTAGTGGCGATTTACTGCAACCTCCTTACCAGGAAAATAAGACCAGCGTGCTGTGTTTGCAGCATTTGACAAGGTGTGCACATACTCTTCAGAGCTAATTTTTCCACTGGGACCGATTTGAGTGGGTGAAAGAGGAAAGTGATCCAAAATCGATCAGGTTGAGATGACAGGAAATGGAAAGAGACAACTCACTCTAAACGTGATGCTAAATTGGAAAAGGACAGAGTTCACAGTCTAGTTAGGGAACTGACCTTAAGATTCCATGAAACAGAGATGAAAGGCGGATGGGATTTATGAAGGTCGGAGGTTTATTTAGGAAACTAATGAGAAAGGAATGAACACCAAAAGTTGACGAGAGAGAGAGAGAGAGAGAGAGAGAGAGAGAGAGAGAGAGAGAGAGAGAGAGAGAGAGACCTATCTGATAGAATAAAGCTTAAAATGCTCTTGGGAGTTGAGACCCTAATAAGATCACTGAATGAGAAGCAGGGGTCGGAGAAAGTCCAAGGAAATTTGGAGTCTTCAGGCCCAAAGACAAACAAAAAACAAGCTGCTGGCTCCACTGAGGGAAATTGAGAATACTTCCTTGCATAGTGAGGATGCGAGGACAACATGCCACTTTATTAGCTGGCCCAAGGGAAAACCCTGCCGGAGATAGGTGACACTCAGCTGAGCTCTTCAACAGCTGCGTGCACTTACAAAGGGAACTGGAACAGGCAGAGATAAAGGGCCTATCTTATTTTCCTTTCTCTGAGTATCTGTAAACAGATATGAAAGCTCTGTGGTGGGAAGGGAAATAGGTTTGGGAGCACAAAAAAGGAAGACGCCGAATGGGAGGTTGAGATACACTGAAGCCATTTGACAACTGTTTCGAGGGTCTGGATGTGGGAAGGTGCTACATGCCTGTAATTGTGATAATCACGTAAAGCCTTCTCTGGTTAAATTTCATATATGCGTGGCCACACCTGAAAACCATGGCGATGGGCAAGAAGGGCCTAAACCTGTAACCAACACATTAATTCACGAATACTTCCTTTATTGCACACATACATATCCCGAGCAGTGCTCTAAGCATCAGGGATACAGAAATGAACCAGACAGAGACCTCGATCCCACAGTGTTTTACATGCTGGGGGGGTGGGGGGGGAGATGGACAATGAAAAATGACTGACACATTTTTAAAAAGAAAATTTCAAACAGTGATATTGATAAATGCCACAAAAACAAACAATAATGACAATACAAACCGAGAAATGAGATTGGGAGTGACAGATGGGGTCAGGTGGGCAGAGTCTTGGCACTTTGTGGTGAGGGCTCTGGGAAAGCCTCGCTATGGGGGAAACACTTAAGCTGAGGCCTGAAGGATAAAGGGGCCGCCAAGTGAGGATCAGGGGCAGACTGTCCCAGGCAGAGGGGACAGAAAGTGCAAAGTCCCTGGGGCAGGAAAGCCATGGCTTGCTCAAGGAGCAGAAGAGAAACCCAGAATGACTGGCATGTGGTCAGAAGTTGGAGAACAGTGGTAGGAGAGGGGTCTTCTAAACATGATGACGAATTTGAATTTTATTCTAATTGCAGATGGCAGCTACTGGAGCGTTTCCAGCAAGGGACAACTGCCATCTTTCTCTGTGAAATCTGCCAATAAATGAAGCTCGTGGACCAGCAGCAGCAGCGTCCTCTGGAAGTTTGTTAGGGATGCAGATCTAAGATCCCACTAGAGA
Organism: Rhinolophus sinicus; assembly: GCF_057876585.1. Lineage (NCBI taxonomy): Eukaryota > Metazoa > Chordata > Mammalia > Chiroptera > Rhinolophidae > Rhinolophus > Rhinolophus sinicus. The sequence continues at coordinate 106,044,990 of NC_142504.1, forward strand.
CTGACTGCCTCAGAATCCATATTTTAACAAGATCCCAAGTGCTGTGCACGTACATGAAAGCTTGGGAAACGCTGCTCCAGTCATATTTGCACTTTTAAAAGACCCTAAGGAGCACCTCCTTAAGATAGTTAAAATTTCTTTCCAAAAAGGAAAGTGAGTGTTGCTCAGAATGTGGAGCAATCAGGGCCCTCAAGCATTGCTGGTGGGAACGTGAAATGGCGCAGGCACAGTAGAAACCAGTTTGGCCATTCACCAATAACTTAAACATAAGTTGCCATATGACCCAGCAGCTCCACTCCTGGGTGTACATCCCAAAGAACTGAAAACAGGTGTTGAAAGAAAAACGTGTGCATGAATGTCGATAACAGCACTGTTCACGATACCCAGAAAGTGGAAACCGGACTGTCCATTAACTGATAAAGGCTTAAAAAAATGTGGCATAGCCATCGGAGGGGATATTATTCAGCTGTAAAAGGAACGGAGTACTGATTGTGTTACAACATGGATGGACCTTGAAAACACTACGCTAAGTGAGAGGGCAGATTGGTGGTTGCCCGGGAGCAGGAGGGAGGGACAATGAAAGGTGACTGCATAGTGGGTGCAGGATTTCCTTTAGGGGTAATGAAAATGTTTAGGAGCTGGACAGTGATGGTTGTGCTATACTATAGATGTACTATGTTAGTAATGGTACATTTTATGTTATGTGTATCATACTATTATTAAAAAACAAAAAACTGTGAAGAGTAGGAGACACACCAAGTGCAGTTCCTTAATGGCCCTTTGTGGCTGGAGTGGGTGGTTGCTAATTGTTTTAATTTTGTAACGTTCCATTAATGACCAGAATACTAAGACTTCAACATTCACTTACATTGCTCGTAGAAAGCATCAAGCTAATTCTACCTTGCTGAAAGTTAAATTAAAATGAACTTGGCTAAAATGAACTTGGCAGAATCACTTCACATGTCTCTCTCAAGCTAAAATGCATATGTCCCAGACCTCACATAAAGGAGTTTTTCCAATAAAGCCAATTGAATAATTATATAACTAAGTTCATTTTAATTTTGGTCTGTGCAAGTTACTTTATCAAATTAATTTGTAAAACAAAACAAAACAAAAGCGTGTTAGATCATGTGTTCTGTATTTTAAAATTATTATTAAAAAAATACAGTCGTTGCATGGATGGAGGCCACATTAACTGACCCTTCTGATAGAATGTAGTGCAGCAAAGGCAAGCAGAAGAACTGAACAGTTGCTAAGGGCAGGAAGGTGAAAAAAGTACAAGAAAGAAAAATTGTGGGGTTGGGGGGATCACAGTGCACGGCCAGAGGGAGGTCTGGGGACAAATAGTCAGCTTCAGTAGCAAGATTCATGTATGGGTGAATCCCAGAACATACAGAAACCACTGGGTTCCCTTGCCACTCCATGTAGCATGGCTCAGACACATTCTCAAGTTGTGTTTCCAACTCTGGAATTAACTTGGGAAATGTAGGACAACCAATGTTGAATTTAGATTATGAACACCTATGAAAAGAAGTTTTGCATATTCATTCATTCTTTTGTTTCCCCATTCTCCACCCCCCCACACACCCCTGTCCAATCTCCTGGTCACCTACCACTACTCTGTGTCCTGAGAAACAGGAGAGCATGAAAATTCTGCGTCTAGCGTGGTCTAAATACATGCCGCCACCATTTGTTGTGTATGGGGTCACTTCACCTTGTGCCTCCATCTTAAATGGCATGATGATTCAGTGTTGTGAGAATTAACTGAATCAATACATGGACAAGCCTAGGAACAATTCTTGGGACCTAGGAATCACTCCCATTTGCTACTATTGTTAGTCAGCTGGGCACTGGGATTCTGGAGAGAGTGAGAAGTTTCCCCTTCTATAGCAGAGCTCACCTCTGGTGGGAAACGAACTGCAATGCTGCCTGGCACACAGGAAGGACGAGGTGGTTACAAAGTGCTTTGGGATCCCAGAAGGACTTTAATTCTGCCCAGGAGGAAATATGAGGGTTCCAAGACCAGGTAGCATCTGAGCAAATCAGGGGAGGAATGACAATCATTGTAGCCAAAGACAACTATAGGTGCAAAGGTCGGAAGTGTGTGACACCTGGCTCCCTTGAGGAGCTGCGACTGCTTTCGTGAAGATGCTATAGGTGTGAGAGAGGGATTGATTGCTGCAGGTGAGCTGGAAATCCAGCGCTGCTAGCTTCTGGTGGATGCCAGCAATCCTTGGCGTTTCTTGGCTGGTGGACATACCACTTCAATGTCAGTCTCTGTGTTCACGCGGTCATCTTCCCTCTGTGTTTCCGGGTCTAAATTTCTTTCTTCTTTACAGGACACCAATTATTGATTAAGGTCTACCCTAATCCAGGATGACCTCATTGTAACTTGATTATGTCTGCAAAGACCCTCTTTCCAAATGAAGTCACCTTCATAGGTACTGGGGGTTAGGACTAGAACAAACATTTGGGAGGGGACGAGATACAATTCAACCCATGATAGGGACTGACCAGATGGAGCAGGGGAGAGATGCACATAAATATACATTTTATAGGGATCACTCTGGAGGTTTGAAGTGAGGAGCTGAGAGGATCAGAAGACGCTGGAGGATGAGTTAGGAGTTTATTGCAAAACAGTAAGTGAGAACTGCTTGGACAAAGTCCATGTCTGAGGACGCCAAGCCGTGAGAAGCAGCACTGGCCAACCCAGCTGGAATTTTTGGCAAGAATAGTTCATAGGCAGTGGGATGTGTATACTCCCATCAGCAGCCACTCATGATGCTTTCCTTGATCCATTATTTCCATTAGGCTCGATAAGATGGTGATACTCTAATCCCATCATTTCTTCATTTAATAATTGGATGTTTCTATAAAAAGCAACTTTCATCAACTATTTACTTTGAGCTACAGTTTATATATACAAGGGTAGGAAAAATACTTGATTTCTTTCTTTTCTTTCTTAAAAACAACAACAACAAAAAACCGTTTCAAACTAAAGGGTTAGTTTCCAGGCATCTTCCAGAAGGTACCTATGTGTTTTTGTTGTTGGCTGTCATTATTCTTCTGTTTGTTGTTTAGCATCATTTTGAACTCACAGTTTTTAACATATTGGCTATGCTTGAATCCACTGCAATTATTATCCTTAATGCTCAAGTCATTCCTGTGGGGCCTCTTCAAGCTGCCGCCTGAGTCCTGTTGATACAACCCCAGTAAGCTTTAATAGTTGTCTTGCATTCTGGTACAAATTTTTGAACTTTTCTAATTTGACAGGTGAGAAATGGTATATCATGGGGTCTTAATTCACATTTGCTTTATCAATAGTAACATGCAGGAGCTTTTCATGTGTTTAACTGGACGTATCTTCACTTTGCAGCTGACCAACACATGGGCCAGGCAGGTGGCAATGTGTACCAGCTTGTAAACCAGGAGCCCCTCTCTCTTAGCTTGCCATTGGCAGGCCCCGTAAGGAAGTCGCTTACCTTTCTGGATCTCTGTTTCTTCCTTATCAAATTGGGGGGTGTGCCTCTACACTCTTCACATGTCTCTCTCAAGCTAAAATGCCTATGTCCCAGACCTCATATAAAGGAGTTTTTCCAATAAAGCCAATTGAATAATTATATAACTAAGTTCACTTTAATTTTGGTCTGTGCAAGTTACTTTATCAAATTTGTAAAACTAAACAAAAAGAAGCGTGTTAGATCATGTGTTCTGTTTTTTAAAATTATTATTAAAAAATACAGTCGCTGCATTGATAGAGGCCACATTGATTGACCCTTCTGCTTGCTCTTTCAGAAGCTGCAGCCAACTGGCAAAGAGCTTCCTGCTGAAGCATCTGCTGACACCCTCAGGTTGCTACGTGTCCTCCCTCCCCCAACCTCCTCACCCTCCATCTTAGGGCTGCTCATTAACTCATTAGACGCTGCTTTAATAGCAGCGGCAGTTGGGGGGGGTAAAGGGGAGTTTCTGCTGTCTGCTGACTATAGCTCAGAGTTGTCGAGACACCTGCCTCAGTGTTACCTGGAGACTTGGTGAATGACTGTCCAACATTCACCAGCTGCTCTGGCACCACTCACTGCTTTTCCTCCATAGCATTTCTCACAGCACCAGGAGGCAGAGAGTTCCTTGTGTAAATCTTTGTGTAACTAATGCCCGCCTCCTGCACTGGACAAGAAGTTGCATGAGGGCAGGTTGTGTCGGGCTGTGTTAGTTTTGGGCTCACTTCTGGATCTCCAGCACTCAGCTCAGGGTTTGGCACTTGGCAGGCACCCCCGTATTTGCTGAGTGCATGGGTGCATGAGTTACCGAATGAGTCAGTTTGATGGAGAGTCACTGAGAAACACAGAGACTTTCCTCTAGGTATTCAAATTGTCCATGTAAGATGAAAGAAGGTTTTCCCCCCAAACTGGGGCAGATCTGTAGGTCTAGGTGTCAGTATATGTGTGCAAGTGCTTATGTGTGTATACAAAGGACATCAGAGCTCTCCTGTTCCAATCTAACATTCTCGTGAGAGTCAGAGGAGGAGGCTGGCCAGGTCCTGGTCCTGTGGGGCGGCTGAAGCCCTCAGCCAGGAGGTTGAAGATCTAGAGTCTGGTGCAGACTCGGCCACTCTTGGTGACCTGGGTGATTGGGAGCCCATCAGTTCGTCATCTGCAGGAGAGTGGCATCTGCAGGGATCTTTCCAGTGTGGTGAATGTGAGGTTCTCCACATGGGGAGTGTTGTCTCAGGGACCTAGAGCCAAGATACTGGCAGGCTGCCTTCTCAGCCCATAAGTGACATAAATGATGCTAATTCTAAATATCTCCCCCTACACCAAACTCTTCCTTCGATTTAGTTTTCAAACCAAATGTGGCATCTCTTTCCTTGTACATCATTTTGGCCTTTTAGGACTCTGTCTGCTTCCCAGGGTTGCCCCTTTCACTGTCTCCTTGAGTCAGCTTTAAGTTACTGACCCCTAACTCTGGACGCCAGGCACCGTTCCAAGCACTTGATATGCATCAACGCATTTCACAAGGATAAAATGCAGTTGCACTGGTTTTGGCACATATCACATGCTCATGTTTACAGACTGACCTGAGGCCTGTCAGTTTCGTATTTTTTTGACTGATAGCCTAGAGCATGGCTGGATTTTACATTAAGGCAGAGTGGAAAAGACAACTTAAGCACTTGAATATTTAGATGGGAATGGAAGACAAATTGCAGGGTTACTGCCCTAAAGTAAGTTACAATGGGTCAGGAAATGAACCTTTAAGAAGTGTTTAATGACAATATGAGACAATATATAAAGTGCTAAATCTCTTGGCATACCGTATAAACCCTCCAAGAAGCCGGGGAAGGGGAGATGAATGGGAGCCTGTATAACCCGCATGCTTGATTCTTGTCTCCGAATCTCCATGGCGTCCCTGCTTTTCCACGGGTCCTGTTACACAGCAGGAGCAGGCAATTCCAGCTCCCGTCCTTCAGGTGTTTCTGGAAGCTCACACTTTCACAGCATAAGTCTCCTCCCTGCCACTCACTCCATTCTGATTTCTCTGTGTCTTAAAAATTTCAACAAAAGTTACCTTCACTGGAGACAATAAAATGCTATTTTTCAGATGATAAAAATTATACAGGCTCAGTTCTAAAGATTTGGAAAGCGCAGAAGAATATACAGGAGAAACAGAACACACAACTCTCGGAGGCACTGTTGGGAAGTCAAGTCTGCCTTCTTTTCCCCAATTCTTATTCCTTGAAGACATTTTCATAAGTGTGTTTCTTTCACTCCATGCCTGTGATGTACAGGAAGGTCTGAGAACAAGCATTTGCTCCATGGCCTGAGGAGACGGCAAATTACATTCAATGAGAAAAACTTTCACTCTGAGAGGAAGGACAAAGGTCTGCATGACTGTCACACAGGGTCTCAGCTCCTGCTCCCCGCACAAGAATGCGTGATACGGTGAGGCCAAAAAGGAACAACAACGCAGCCATAGGCAGGGGAGTCACACCACTATATTCTCACTGGCGGCTGGTCGAGACACAAAAGCAAACATCTGCCAGTACCCCAACAGGGGGTCTTCCTGCACCCCAGTCTCGATGGTGGCCGGGTGAGACACAGGAAGTAGGATCCACACGATCTGCAATCCGTCATCCACACTTGCTAACTGCACTTGCTAGCTGCAATCCACCCTCCGCTTCTCTGCCCACCAACCTATCCCCTAGCATAGCCACAACAGTTATATTAGTGGTTAATGGCGAACCGGTAACAGCTGATGGCCACCCAGCCACAGCGGATGGCCATCTGATTACAGCTGATGGCCATCTACTACCCGAGCCAGCACCTCTCCACGTGAAGCCGAGAGCCTGGAAACTGCTCTCTGGGACTCTGTCCCCACAATGACACATGCCTGTCTCCTTACACTCTCTCCCTATAATTTTGAAAAGGAGCCAGAGGGTTGGAACGTAAAGGTTTTAGCCTGAATCCAGAGAATTATCAGAATTAAATATGAGACTTAAAGGGAAGAAACAGCTGGTCTAATCATAGTCCTATTCTAGCTGATATGTGAAGACACTTTGGAAAGACTTTTAAATGAAATATATCTTGGCTGCTCTGTCTTTCTTGCCTATCAAACCTTTCCCTTTCACCCCTCCTAGACACACACAAATGACAGCTTTCTTTTTTGTCAAGCTACACTTTATAAATTTTCTTTTTCTCTTTGTCTTTTTTTTTTTTTTTCCTTGTCTCATGAACTCCACCCCCTCAGTCTTCCCAGATTTTCCAATGATTAAAGTAGTGGGCTTTTTAAAAAGGCCTCCAATTAGCACCTCATCAGCTCCAATTAGGGGAGACAAAAGCAGTGTAAAGATAACTCAATGAGAGAGGCTGGCACAACCTCATGTAATCACTTAAGACCAGCATTGAGTGTTCTCTCTGCTAACCATGTCCCCTTTCTTTCTTCCTTTTGGATGCATTTAAGACTGATTTGCTGGGAAGACAGGCCTCCCAGGAATCTCATAATTCCTTATTCAGAGGCTACCTGTTTACAGCTCACAGAGCCCAAGGACCTAAACAATCCTATATTGTCTGCCTAGCGCTGCCTTAAACCTCTGCCTCCCTAATGGCCAGTTCTCTGACCAGCCGACTCAGTTAAAGACCTGCTTTATACGCACAGAGTCTTCTCCTTGCACTGTCTTCTAATTACACGGGACGGCCACAATGTATTTTTTTTTTTTCAATGAGAGTTCTTTGGAGCAGTTAATTTGGTGCCTGTCCTAAATGCCCCCAAACATTAATTAGGGTGGAAGGAACCCTAATTTCCTCCGCGGCTTTCCCCTCCACTTACTTCCCTCGTTTTCACATAGGCCTGGATGAGTCTCCGTAATGAAATTACCTCATTAATGCCTTTATTCTTCACAGTAACTCATTCAAAACCAACCATTTAGCTTTAATTTAATGCTGTCAAAAGGAAAAAGGTGCATTCATGGCTTTGATTAGCAAAAAATTTTCCCCCCTCAGGGGCGGACAGATTTAAATTATGAAGATGGTAAGTAGTGAGTTATAATTGGGCACAAGCAGCACTTCAGGGAAGCTTAACTGCTTTCAAAGCCGGGCCTGGCCGGCCTGCAGTCTATTAACTGTGTCCAGTGCCTTGTTCTATTTGAATTGATGGCAACTTAACTATGAACAAGAAAATGGGGTTTAATTTTTGTTTAATACATGGTGGGGTTGTATTTACCCACAGAGCAATCGCTTTTCGATGAGCTCAGCCTTTGTTCTCTTCATAATTTATTATCCAGGCTTTCTAACATGAGTTTTAAAGGGTGCCATGCAGGCCCCTGTTTCTAGAGGAAAATAAACCCTTAAGCGCACCGACTGAGCCAATGAGTGGTTGACCTGACACCTCAGCAAGGGCCGCACCGGATATGTAGCCTCTAGTAGTAACATGGTTGTCGTGCGGGAGACCCTGCTCGCTGCACCATTTGTCATGCCGGGCGGCCTTGGGGGTCTCTGCTCCCACTCCCCACACAAGAACGCAGGATATGGTGAGGCCAAAAAGGAACACCCACGGAGCCATAGGTAGGGGAGTCATACCACTACATTCTCTCTGGCGGCATCCGCCTCTCTGCAATCCGCTCTTGTTAGCCCAGCCGCCATCTTCTTGCTAGCCCCCATTTTCTCTCTCCTCTCTGCTAGCGTAGCCACAGCAGTTATATTGTGGCCTAATGGCTCACTGGTTACAGCTGATGGCCAACTAGCCACAGCTGATGGCCATGCAATCACAGTTGGCCATTTACTACCTGAGCCAACACCTTTCTATGTGAGGCCGAGAGCCTGGAAACTACTTTCTGGGGCTCTGCCCCCACAATGGTTCACAATAATTTTTAAAGTTCTAGCCCTTTGGGGATTTCACCTGTAAGAAACTCTTTCCTCGACATTTTCTCATTTGAGAGCACAATCCTATGAAGTAAGACTGAGATATTAGATATTAAGTGTGTGGTGAAAAAGCAGAGGTTCAAGGAGCCTGAGGGATTTCCACAAAAATCACGGTTAGTGGCAAACGCAGGACCAGAAGCCACTATACTGCAGGCCTGGGGTAACACACAATACTCTGATTTTGAGGACAGAGATGTTTTTCTGTAACATCCAGAGCATTAAGTGTTAGCATTGGCTCAATCTCAATTTGTATATAAAGAAGAGTCTGTATTATCAGGCTAGAGTATATATATATATATAAAATCATATAACACATGGTTTATTACATGTCAGTGAATCATAAATACATGGAATAGTTCTTTCTGGATGCAACGTGGTGTTCAATCATTAAGTGCAAGCAACTCTAGAAAGAGGAAGAGGGAGAGGGAGAGGGTGAAGGAAAGAGAGAGGCCCAAATAAGACCACGTAGTTTATTCTTTGAAGACCTGAAGCTAGGTAACACAACCATCAAACGATATAGAGGCTCAATGGAAAGAATATGGCATTTGGGTTCAGCTAGATCTGCTTTAAAAGTCCCCCTTCTATCATGAACAGGTTACTTCTCAGTCTGAAGTACCTCGTTTGTTCAATGGGATAATAAAACCCACTTGTGAGATGAGCTAACACCTGAAAAGAGTAAACACATAAACCATGCCTTGCAAGTTTCAGAGAGTAGTGGTGTTGGGGAGGGAAAACTTTTCCTCTATCCTCTTAGGTTCTGTGCTTGAAGTCTGCAGATAAAACTGACAAAAGATAGATTACCCAGAGAAAAGACCTATTTCTATTCACAGAAAAGTGTGACTCAGGGAGAAATCTGGGGCTTAGATACCATTTTGATAGAGGACTGGGAATACTTCCGGTAGAACCAATGACTTCTTAGAAACAGGATGGCGGGTGAGGGAGAAAAGGCACTTAAAAAAGTCTTTTTGGAAAGATAAAAGGGCCATTAGGACAATAGATGGAAGAGATGATAATTTTGTGGCAATGTATGTTGGGTGTGTGTCATGTAGGGTGTCAGGCGGGGTCTCTGGTCCCACTCTCTGCACAAGACCCCAGGATATGGTGAGGCTAAACAGGAACACCCAAGGAGCCTTAGATAGGGGAGTCATACCACTGTAGTCTCACTGGCAGCTGGGTTGGAGACACAGGAAGCAGGATCCACACGATCTGCAACTTGCCATCCGCTTCTCTGCCAACCAACCTCACTTGCTAACTGCAATCCGCGCTTGCTAGTTCAGCTACCATCTTCTTGCTAGCTCTCATTTTCTGTTAGCGTAGCCATGGTAGTTATATTAGTGGCCAATGGCTCACTGATTACAGCTGACGGCCAACTGGCCACAGCTGATGGCCACCCAATCATAGTTGATGACCATTTACGACCTGAGCCAGCACCTTTCTACGCGAGGCTGAGAACCTGGAAACTGCACTCCTGGCTCGGTCCCCACAGTGTGATATAGACTTCTGTCCAAGAAGATATTAGAGTTGCTCAGGGGAGAGGGCTTATGACAATTAAGTTCTTTTTAGGAGACTCTGCATTTAGGCAGATAAGGGGTTTCAGAAATTTGGGTGCTTTCAACTCAAAATAGTTTGTATGCCACAGAGCCTTATTCTGAATGCCTTTATAATGAAAGGGTGGCATTAATAATAACCTTTTATTGAACCAAGCTGAATACCTTCCATACTTTGATACATCAATTCATACAATTTTGCATTAATTCATATATTTAATATTTATGGTTTCTAAGATATTTTAAGTGATAACTATTTTAAAACCACCAGATATTAAGCATGGCATTATACTACTTTATACATTTCTGTTGCGTATGAAATATTTAGGCAAAAACATCAAATACAAGTAATTCTGATCTTGCAGAAAATACCAGAAATGGGGGAAAATGTATTTTTCTGCATCGAGTCTATATAAATTCAGTAGATCATTTGTACATATTTAACCTTATTTATTGTTGTCACAGCCAAGCATATTACTTGTATATTTTTTTCCATCAGCAAAGCAAAATATCTCCCTTAATTAATAGTAGTTGTTTTAGCAAATAATCCATCATGCCGATGTGAGAACCAACATTTTTTCTGGCCTTTGGTTATAACCTATTGTGCTTGGTCATTGTTCTTGATCAAGACCCTTATTTTCTTGACTGAAAACGAAACACACTCAGGTTTGGAATAGTTGGGGAACAACAGATCTTCTCGACTCACTTCTTAGGGAAAGTTTTTTCCATGTTGGGTGCTGAATTCTTTTACTTAAATCAGCAGTGTCCTGCTTCTTCCTCATTTATGTGTGTGTGTGTGTGTGTGTGTGTGTGTGTGTGTGTGTGTGTGTGTGATGTTGAAAAAGGTTCGACCTCACTCAGCTAGCTTGGACCGTGAGGCTTTCGGTCTCTCTGATGCATCAGACACAGTGGTGGAAACAATACACCATTAAATGTAGCGTTGTATGCAATGGTCTCATCCAGGAGCCCTGATCCCTTTCCCTTATTCTAATAGTGCAGTTTTTAGACATGGCCTTGGGCTTTTGATAGAGAAAGATTTATGTGAGGACTCTTTTTGTACACTTCCTCTTAATTTAGGACTTTCTGTTGTCACATCGCTAATACCAAATTATTACATCAGTGTGATTTAGTTCTAGGAGTAGAAACATATTATATTATATTATATTATATTATATTATATTATATTATATTATATTATATTATATTATATTATATTATATTATATTATATTATATTGGCAATGTAGTCTACGTAAGATTCCAAATTACTTGAAAGTTATTGGAAAAGAGGTGCTGTTATGGGGTGACTTGTGTTCCCCTCAAAATATGTGTTGAAGTCTTAACACCTAGTATCTGGGAATGTGACCTTATCTGGAAACAGGGTCATTGCAGATGTAATGAGATAAGATGAGGTCATCCTGGAATAGTGTGGACCTTAATCCAATATGATTGGTGTCCTTATAAAAAGGGGAAATTTGGACACAAAGACCGCCCCTTAGGAGGACAGGTGTTGTGAAAACACCAGAGAATGTCCCGTGAAGACATGTCCAGAGAAGATTGGAGTGGTGCATCTATAACCACCAAAGATGGCAGACAAGCAGGATCCAGGAGAGAGGCCTGGAGCAGATTCTCCCTAAGCCTTCAGAGGGAATACGGCCCTGCCAACACCTCGATTTTGGACTTCAGGCCTCCAGAATTACGAGAGAATAAGTTTCTATTTTGTAAGCCACCCAACGTGTGGTACTTTGTTTTGGCAGCCCTAGGAAATGAGTACAGGTGTGATACAAATATTTTTAGAATTGATTATTTAACCTTGTTGTAAGTAATGGGGCTTACTCTTATGTCATTGTGATTATTAGTAATGCAGTGATTAATTGTATAAATCATGTTAATATGCTCTTATAAGAGCAATACTTATTTTTGTTTATATAATCGGTTTCCAAACATCTTACAGCAGTAACAGTTTGCTCATTGCTAGACAGTTATGAGGAAAAAGAAAATACTTTTGAAGCACTCCTCTGACATTCTCCCCTTTTTCACCCCCTCCCCCCAACTCAAATACCATATGTACAGGTTACTTCAGTGTCTTGCCTTTACTCTGTGGTGTTCTTTTTTTTTGACCGTAGAGAAACATCTGATGTCAAGGTTACCTCACTAACAGGATGCCACTTTCATATTTGCTAAAATGAGGCTAATATGTACATTTCAAAAATTACAGGAGAAATAATGTATATTTACTCGTATAACATTGACAGACCAAGAACCAAGGAGTAAGCGAAAAATCTTCTCCATAAATAAGAGAGAAACAAAGTTGAAAATGTCTAGTTTAATGCCTGGTATACAGTAGTGCTTAATATCCATTTCCTTCCTTCCCTCTCCTGTTTTATACAACCGGGCATTGCAATCAGTGTAACAGAAACACAGAAGTCAGGCAGCAAATCCACTTGTAATCAAAGAGCGATGTGGCAGATGCTTAAAGAGTTTTGTGATCTTAACTTCTACTGAAACAATATCTGGATGATGTCATACCTTTGGAGAGAGTCACACCCATTTCATGCAGAATCAGCTACAATAAAGGTCCCAGTGTATCCAAGAAGCTGTTATCCAAGTCTTCTCCAATGAAGCTGTAACAACCCACAGAGCCAGCGGGGGAACCTACACCTTCAATATCATATGTGAGCCAACAGTCATTGGATGGGCGTCCTTTGTCTTCACCGGCATAAGCATGTGCTTTCTGAATTTGAAGAGGAAAGAGAAAATGCGGTTATGAATACATATTTAACAATAAAAAAGAATTTTGTAAACTCTTCAGACAATAACCTAGGTTAGGCAAACGCAGTGTACCTCTCTCAGCTCTGAATACCCTTGTCACTTTGTTGTCCTCTTAAGCATAGCCTGCCTCTGATACTATTTTTGTGTGTCCATGAACAAGCTCCTCTAACAGACTGTGAGCTCCCAGAGGGCAGGAGTCCTTTTGCTCGTATTTGGTTTTGGTCCATAATTACCAAATCACTTTGTATCTTGCTCCAAGTATTCCCGTCCCTACCTTTCCTACATTGTTCACATGTCTGCCTTCTCCAACAAGCTATGAACTTCTTTCTCGAGGGCAAGTGCAAACGCTTAGGCACATTCTTTTTATTATTTCCTCTTCCAGGCCCCTGGCCAAATTCACGTCCATTTCAAAACCACTCTTCTTGTTTCTGGCAAATCCTTCTGGACCCGCACTGATTTCCTCCCTTGGGTTAGAGCCAAGAATTCCAAATCTTACTCCACATGAAGTGTTTCCACAAAATAACTCAGGACTGAGCACCTTGTAGGTCAATACATAATTGTATTAATTACGGCTTGGCATATCACAGTTATTGTGCAGTCCTGTAACATTCGATGTTCATAAAAGGTCAGTTTGCATACAGAGAAAAATACCATGGTTGTACAGCAGTGTAAGGAGTGATACTGAGGGCAATTAATCAATAAGAAAATAAGAATGCTGGCCACCACTGAAAAAAAATACCATTTTAATTTTCATTTTCTAATGAGTAAACAAAACTGTGAGCCTTCAGGGGGACCCATCCTCTTTGATTGCTGGCTCATTTGATTTGTACCAGACTAAGGGTCCGTTTGGAGGAGCATGGAGACCGTTTATAATTATGCCTTGGAAAGCACACTTCATTCTCTTCACCATGGCTGCACTGGAAGGAAAGTGGAACACAAACCCCTTCTTCTCTGCCCTTCCTTCCTTGTTGCATCTGGTCAATTCTAACAAACACTACTAATGACCAAGCTATATTGGCATTACCTAGTCAAGTAGCCCATTCAGTTTGCTCAAAAGAGCACAGACATAATCAAGCATTTGGCTGAATGCACAATTCACACTGAATAGGGCAAATATTTGGATTCAAGTATAGGTCAGCAGCAACCAATTGAAATATTGATAAAGGAAGCCTGTGGGAACTAAATGTACATAAAAGAAGGACAGAAGGACAGAGAAAAAAGGAGGTTCTCAAGGGGTGAGGCTGGCCACAAAGACCAGAGGGGAGATTAGTCTCTTCCACAAGAAGGTGGGTGCCTTAGCTTGGGAGGTAAGCAAAGGCCCGTTATTCCAGCCTCGGAAAGCGGTATGTTCAAACCGTTTTGCTTGCTTCCAAAGTGGAATTCACAATTTACTACAAATGCACCATGAAACTTTCTAAGAGAAACACCCCTACCCCAGCCACTCAACTTCATTTAGAAAGAGAATTAGGCTGGAGACTCGTTGTGGGTTATTACATTGTCCTAGTCAGCCATTAGATCACGGCAGTGTAGGTTTTACTGACTGGAAAACCCTCCAGGGCACTGAGGAGCCGCTGGTAACCTCCTTGGCTCACCTGTGATGCTTAGCAAATCCAGACCTCTGTGGACCAAAATAAATGCTTGCCACCCTCACAGCCTATTTATAATGCCTGGCTTTATGGACGGTTTAGTTCTCAAACGTCCACTCTGCATGTGGGCATTCACGAGACTCCCTGCCACAATCAGCCACATTCTTTTCCTCCTAAAAGGGTCAGAAACATCCAATCTCTGACTCCACCAAAACACTTCGCTTTCTTAGCAGTCCCCTCACAGCAGGCGACTCTGTAAGTCTAGCCCGATTTCCACCCAGCTCTTTGAAACTCCCCAATGAGCATGCTTGGGAAGGAACCCTCAGGCCCAGTCTTTGCCCAGTTTGCTCCCTGCCTTTGGAATTGCAGTGGCCAATAGTAAGACAGTAAGATATGACAGCAACGTGTGCTCCCAACACTCAGAGCTTGGCTGAACTTGGAGGTTATACAGAATTATCTGGCCATCAGGGCTCACTCCTTGGAAATGAAGATCCTGCCTCCAGCCTGCAACCCGGAAGATGGTACCATGCTTCACAGAAGAGTAGCCTGTGGATGTTTGGACCCTGTCCAGCTTCATGGAGACCAGGTTGAGGGAAACAACTTCTGTCCTCATGTTATTTTCAGAGGAGATAAAGCTTGAAACCAATGAAAGACACGCTGAATATACAACAAACCTCTCAGAAATTTCTTCCAAAACCCAGATACAAAATGTTGGTTATTTGGCATTATATTAATCAGGCTTCTTTATTACACCTGTGTGGCTTCTGGATCATGTGCTTTCCCCACACGACCCGCGAGTGGGGTGAGGGGACCAGTTAGGGGTTTGCAGGCAATTCCACATGAATGAATTAACCACACGAAATAGCTTGGGGATGGAGGTGGGTCTTTGTTGAATCAAAATTTAAAACTAATCTTTTCTTCAGCAGAGGGTAATATAGGTGATAGGTGAATAATCCCTAGTATGTCTTAGGTAGAGAGTATATGGACAGTAGAAAAACTCTTAGGCTGATTTCTGTCCTTTGGGGGTTGAGAAACTTACGCCATATAATGTGTATAAAGCTTTGCAAAATATAGATGTGAAATCAAAGGAGGCCATCTATGATTTTGGCAAGGTCCTAAAACCATTCTTAACAAATATTTATGGAAAGAGAAAACATAACCGTAACCCTAAATTGACTTTCACACACTCTCTCCATCTCAGGAACACCTTGTTTTTATTCTTTATTATCCTACATGTAAGAATTAGTGGCAAATGAAGTTGTACTGCGTTAATAAATGTAGAAACCTCCCACGGTCAGGAGCAGTTGGCTGGCTAATTGAGAAAACCCATCAAATTACAGACTTCTAAAAAAGCAAACATTTTCATTCAGTTTGAAGAACAGACATGTATACTCACACCAGTCTTGTGATGTAAGCCTATCATCTTTTCTTGGCATAGGATCCATTGATTAGAGCTCTTTATCATTTGTTTTGCACAAATCACATCCTGAATGTATTGGCAATGATTTCCAGTTTTAGTTTCTTTAAACTGCAGAAACACTGCAACACAACGAAAGTGTAGAATTCTACTAAATATTAATAAATTTCCCCTAAACTTTTACAGTGATCTTACCCATATCTGATTTGATCAAAAATACGTTTTAGTGAAGACGTATTTGTTTTTACCAAGTGTCTTCAAAGTGTTTAATTTTGTTTTCCTTTTTCATGGTACTCATGAGTTCATAGATTCAGTCAACATTTAATTAGCTACATAATTACACCAACCTGTACTTGGGATTATACGCACATCCCACATCGTGGCCTCCCTGCCCTCAGCCAGTCCTGGCTCCTCCACCACTTTCTCCCACAGGCCTTTCCTCTAACAGAATCTCATACATTGAATTTCGTCTTTGCATCTGCTTCTCAGAGACCCTCAACTGACACAGTACACACTACATTTATTGTAGGAGAAAAAAACTATTGTAGTAGAAAAATACATAACAACTGAAACAAAAAATATCAATTACTCTTTCAGGAGATTTCCTGAGATCAGAATCCACAGTAAACACAATCTTTGATGCCTGCCTAGGCACCTTTCATGGTGAGAACTGTTCAGAAAGAGGAGCCCGAATTGCAGTATCCTTAAAGTTAAACAAAACTCCGTGCCCTGGTGTGTACTATTCATAAGCCGGGAAACTGGACGTGTGTGTTTACTAGATATGTTTGTACTAACATAGAAATATTATAGCCGCATTATGAGAAATTGGAAAAGACAGGAAAGAAAAAGGAATTTTGCCTACTAATAAACAATTGTTTTAGTGAAGGTCGAGTTCATAAATTTTAGAAGAGTTTTACAAGGATCGAAGCAAACAGGCTTGTGAATTAACTGTCAAGTAACCAGAACATTCAGCTAACTAGAGACCAAACCAGGAGCCCCCTGACACCCTGGATTCCCAAATCATCACAGAGGCTGATGCAGAGCTGGGCCAGCCCTGTTGTATGGGGATCTGCTTTGGGCCTGGCTTCTAGGCCGTTCCTCCATCGCCTGGCAACGTGCAGTGGGGTGGAAGGTGGCTCAGGGAATGAACCAGGTGCCTCTTTTTCACCTGCATTTCCCAGGCTGACTGTAGTGGGCTGCAGTGTCGTCTGTCCAAGGTCTGAGATACTAGCTGCATTGTCATACAGAATCCAGCACAGAGCCACCTGTGATAGGTCTCCACTCTGCGTTGTATCAAATCTGACACCACCTGTGCCAAAATCTTGGGAGAAGTGTTAAGGAATTACCTGGAGAATCTGATGGTTTCTAGGAGGCAGCTAACGGCACTCCCGGAGCTTTGGGGCACCTTTGACCTCCCTGGGGCACACCAGTCTTCTCAACAATGGTAATACTGCCTCCTAGGGGCTATTTAGGAAATTACAAATGATGTGTGTGTGTGTGTGTGTGTGTGTGTGTGTGTGTGTGTGTGTAGGCGGTGAAGGAGAAATTGTCACAAGTAATGAGCCTAGAACCTAACTCTGTTTTATGTATAAACACAACTTATCTTTCATGGCTTTACTCTACAATAATTCTATGTAAATTAAGGAAATATACTTACAGTTGGTTGGAACTGAACAGAAAGTTATTCACCAGTGCAATGCAGCTTGTAGTACCGGGTCACCAACACTTCTCTGCGTTCGTGGTTACCGTACATGAGTGAGTCTGGAGCGGGCATAAGCATGGGACTTCCTTATGTCTTCTATCTATAGTTGTGTCTCAGCATTGTCATATTGAAATATGTATTTCATATTGAAATACGTAAAGCACAGCCAGCTTTATTTGTGAAACAAGGAAATAAAGGCTCACTTTTTAAAAAAAAATACATATTAATTTCTTATGACTTTGCTTTTATCTGTTCTTTATATTACTGTTAGGACATTAGATTGATGAAACTATTACCTGAGTAGATAAGTTGTATCTGCATTTCACGTAAGGATACTATAGGGGAGATTTACACAATATTTCTTATACAGCGGGGCATTGGGTCTGATAGGGTTGCAAAGTGCTGTTCAAATTGAACTTTCAGCCCCCAGCAACTCTGCTGTGCTGGAATCATATGAAAACTGTGTTCTGGGATATTACTGCTGGGGTTCTGCCCTGGCACGTTGTTGTGACATGTGCTGGACATCCTGTTGCTGTAACACAGGTGTCCTGAACTCAATCCTCTGGTCCCCATGTGGGTCCAGCGCTTACCCAGCTTCTTGGAGCAGGGCAGGCCAGGCGATGTTTGTTGGATCCTAGAAAGCTGGATGTTGGATTCAAGCTCATAAACTTCTGTGGACTGGCGTGGGAAAGGGGGCCCCGTAGAAGAAGTTGCCTCTAGGTATCCTATCTTATAGGATATGCAACCGAGAACACCCACTTCCCTTCACCCAAGTAGACCAAAACATGGGGAGCCAACATAGTCTCCTTGATTCCAAAAGCCAAAAAAGTTTTCATGAGAGCCGGGTAATTAACAAAGTCTTCCTTACAGACAGAATAGTAATTGATAAGAAGCTGCTCCCTAAAGAAGTACCCCTGAAACTTGCCCAAAGCCTGCAGAAAAGCAATGGATATTTGGCTTACCTGTCGCAGGCCTGGAAAACTGACTTTGCACCTGTGGGGCTTCCAGGTGGCTGGGTGTTTACAGGAAACCTCAGACTGTATTTCGACACTGCTGTTGCTGCCTTCTGCCAAGGCTGTTTCCCTGGGCTGACGAACTTTCAGGAAGAAATGCAGGTTTGTCTCCAGTGAAAGCAGCACAGGACAGCTGCATTGTGGGGACAGGCCTCAGGCCAGCTGGGCCGAGGCTTACTGTGCAAGTCAACTGCTCCATCTGCCGAGTCAGCTAGGAAATGCAAAAGCTGCCTGAGAAGGGAGAGGAACACGGGAAGGAAGGGAAACAAAGCCTGGCATGATAATTGTTATGGTCCACATATGGAATTATTCATTACATTTATGATACAGAGAAACCTTCATATGTCTAAGGAAAATACTGTTATACCCATTTCACAGATGAGGAAACTGAGACCCAGAGAGGTTGAATTACTTTGCTCAAGTTTACACTGTTAAGTGGCATGCTTGACTTTTCAAGGTCTTCCACTCACTCGGTACAATCAGGCATTATGTTAAATAATTTCACTTTTAACATCTTGTTTACTTTGAAGTAGGTGTTATCCTGATGTTGAGAAAAGTGGAACCTGAAATTTAGAGATTAGGTAATTAATCGGAGGTCCCAAAGTCATGAAAGGGCAGAATTCTGCCTGGTTCCAAAGCTTAGTCCTCATCTATAAAGAGTTGAAGGTGAACAAATAGAGACCGAATAATATCACACCTGTACGCAAGGACCACACCCCTATATTAATTCTGGGTTTACTGCCACTCCCACCACTTTCCAATGAGGAGATATATTTTGCTTTGTATAGCACAGATAGAGGAGAGAAAATGTGTGTAAACAGACTCTTGATAAATTGAACGCGTTGGAAAGGCAGCTCATGACTGAAATAATTCCACTGCAAAGTTTTGTTGCAGAGAAGAGTAAATCTGTAATTTAGCTTTTTGCAAAAAATGGGTTTTTATACTTTGCATTAGCTTTCAATCAAAAAAGATAAATTTCACATTAATTCATGAGTATGTTTTCCTTATACAAATGAAAAAATTACAGATAAAGTCACCAATTCACATCCTCAACATCCCATCCACACTATCCAAGTACACTCCCCAGAGGGCAGTGGTGTGTACCCTGTTTCCTCGAAAATAAGACCTAGCTGGACAATCAGCTCTAATGCGTCTTTTGGAGCAAAAATTAATATAAGACCCGGTATTATATTACATTATACTATGTTATATTACCTGGTATTATGTATTACCTGGTCTTATGTCATATTATATAAGACCCAGTCTTATATTATAGTAAAATAAGACTGAGTCATATTAATTTTTGCTCCAAAAGACGCATTAGAACTGATTGTCCGGCTAGGTCTTATTTTTGGGGAAACACAGTATCTGAGAACTTTTTCTATGTATTTGCTTTCCTAAATTGAAAACATGTAATTGTATTATGTGTATCTCTACATAAACACTGAACAATCTTCAAACTGCCGTCTCCCCTTCTGCCCCAACTTAACAGTATGATTTAGAGCTCTCTCCGTGTCAGAGCATAAAGATCAGCCTCATTATTTTTCTGAAGTATTCTATATTATGGGTATATCACAGATAGAATGGGTATATCACAGTTTACACAACTGTTTCCCTACTAGTGGACATGTAGTTTGTTTCCAGGTTGTTTTTCCTGTTATAAACTTGGCTGCATTGAAAATCCTTGCATTCACGCACTTAGTGCACACGTGTGAGGTTCTTCAGGATAAATACTAGGACATGGGATTGCTAGGTAGTAGGGAATGCATCTTAAAAATATTAACAGAGCAAAATTGCCCTTTCAAAATATATACTTAACAGCAACATCTGCCTTTTCCATTATCTTTGCCAACTCTTGTCATCACTTAAAAATTTTGTTATTCTTGTGGGTGAGATTAGCTCAATGTTGAAAAGAAATTGCATTTCTCTGATTCTTTTTTTAAATTTTTTTATTGGGGAATATTGGGTAACAGTGTGTTTCTCCAGGGCCCATCAGCTCCAAGTTGTTGTCCTTCAATCTAGTTGTGGAGGGCGCAACTCAGCTCCAAGTCTAGTTGCCCTTTTCAATCCTTAGTTGCAGGGGGTGCAGCCCACCATCCCATAGGGAATTGAACCAGCAACCTTGTTGTTGAGAGCTCGCGCTCTAACCAACTGAGTCATCCGGTCACCCCTGCAGAAGCTCAGCAGCAGCTTGTTGTCCTCAATCTAGTTGTGGAGGGCGCAGCTCACTGGCCCATGTGGGAATCGAACCGGCAACCCTGTTGTTCAGAGCTCGTGCTCTACCCAGCTGAGACATCCGGCCGCCCCACATTTCTCTGATTCTCAGTGAGTCTGAGCATCTCATGTTTCTCAGTCAATCCAGTCCTGAATTGCCCATTATGCTTTTCTTTCCATAAAATTGTTTTTCTCTCTTATCATTAGATAGATTTTTTTTTCATTTAAAGTATTACATTTGAATATAGTCAAAATTAAACCTTTTCCTTTATGACTTTTAGTTTTTTATGGGTTAATTAAAAAGGTTTCACATATGTAAGGTCATTAGACATAGGTCCATATATAACATTTTTAAAAAATACTTTTGAGTTTTTTATGTTTATATTTAATCTAATTGGATTTAACTTGTGTTAGTGGTTTGAAGTTAAAACCAAACTTAGTTTTTCCAAGTAGAAAGGCTACATTCTAACAACACTTATTAATGATCTATCCAATGATTTGGCAGGCAAATTTCATTATGTACTGAATTTCAATATACACACGTCGGTTTCTGATGCCTATTCTATCCTTGATTGATTTTTCTATTTATTTATGTATTGGTATAAAAAATACCATGCGCTTTTAATAATCGTGGCTTTATAACATGTTTTGATATTTGATTGGGCAAATCTCTTTCTGTTTTGTTTTCAAAATTGGCATGGCTAATTTTGTGTTTTTACTCTCCTTCGGGAATTTTAGGATGAGCTTGTCAAGTTTGAAGAAAATCCTGTTGAAACATTTTGAACTTATATATTAATTTTGGGAAAATAGAAAACCTTACAATATTGGGTCTTCCTGTCTAAGAACAGGGTATTTATCACCATTTGTTCAGTTTGCTTTTAAAGGTTTGTTAAGAAAGTTTTATAGTTTCTACATAAAGGTCACATACCTTTCTTGTTTTATTTTATCGTGTTTGTTGCTGTGGTGAACAGAATCTTTTAAAAATGTTCTCATTGCTCATGGCTAGCACATGGCAAAGCCTTTGATTCTTGTATTTTGATCTTGTATCTGCTCACTTTATCGAAACCTCTTATTAGTCTTGTTTGTTCCAATCTCTTGGGTTTTCTGAATAGATTGTTATAGATTCGGCAAACAACGAAAAATTTGGATAGTCTTTCCTATAGTCGTATCTTTGGATCTCCTGGAGCGCTTTATTTTTTTTCTATTTACAGGTGGATTTCCCATTTAATAGCAGTTTGTTTGGCTTCCTGAATCTGAGAAAGGCTATCTTTCAACAACTTAGGAAAATTTCCCAGCCATTTTCTCTTCACCTATTGCCCTGTCACTTTCTACTTCCATCTACAATTCCCATCAGTTGTAGTTCAGTTCTTCTCATATAGCTCCAGATGCCTCTTTCTTCATATTTTCCATGTCTTTGTCTTTGTCTGCACAACTCCGTCGGATCTCTCTTCCAGTTCATCAATTCTGCTCTCTCTTCTCTGTTGTTTAAACCATCCATTTTATTTTTTTTCAAATGATAGCGCTTTTATTTATAGAAGTCTTGATGGTTTCTTTTCCAGATCTCCCTGATCAAACTGCCTCTGGGATGTGAAATACTCTGAGATGAAAATGTTGTTTAACATGATCCCAGGTTGATGGTGTTCGCAGGCACCTGGCAGAAGCAATCACAACTCCTTCTGGATGAACATACTTTCAACCCCAACCTCAAACAAAATCCCACAGACACCATTCCAAGAAATATGAACCCCTGGTCAAAAATCATTAAACACACAAAGAAACATGAGTGAGGGTTGATGGAAATGATGAAGTGATGAAAGAGAAAAGCAAAGAACACAAATATGGAAACTTTAGATACATAAATACATTTACTATGATTTAAGAAGAAAGGCATTGACAACATGAGGAAGAAACACACACAATTCAGTAATTCCAGTGGTGAAAAGAGATGGAAGTTCATTTTCTCTCATATACAAGGCCAGACATAGGCAGCCAAGGACGATGTAATGGCTCTATGACTGGCAAGGACCCTGGCGCCGTTTTCTTTCTGCTTTACCATCCTTAATGGTCCAATTCATGGTATAAAATGGCTGCTTAAGTTCTCAACATTACATCTAGGTTCCAGCCAGCGGGAAGGAGAAAAAGAGCACGTCCCCTTTCTATAAGAACACGTTCTGGAAGTTAAACATAAAATTTTGCTTCCATTCATTACCTTCCTCCATGATCCTGGATTTTAGCCTTGGTAGAAAGATGCCCATGTAGCTGGGAAAGCCAATTGCTGGGTTTTGTGTGTGTGTGTGGTTTTTGTTTTTTGGAAACTCCAAACCAAATCATTTCAATCCAGAGGCTTTCATCCCACCGCATGTGACTATTTATACATAAAGTGTGTGTCAATCTGGCGGGTGGCCCTGGATCTGAGCCGCCAACATCGCCATAGAATAAGCCTGGAAAGAAAAATGGACTTGGCAGCTGTCCCTGGAAGCCTGTTTTGAAGGGACCTCTTTTTGAAATGTTTTCCAGCTGTTATTTCCTTTCTGACTAATCTGAGCCTGATTCAATTTGTGGCACCTTTCTCTTTTCCATTTTTTTCAGAAGGCAAATTACTGGCATATGGCTCTCTGCAATCATCTATACGTTCCGCTGGTTTTGGCTGAGACGTTTACGGAATTGTAAATCAATGACCCTGTTGGGATAGGGGAGAAGTATTCCACGTTACACGGGCTTTCAATTACATGGCGTGATGGCAGTCTGTGCATTATTTCCAGAATGCTGGGGGTAAAAAGGTTGACAGCCGTCCCCGAGCTGACGCAGGGCAGATCTAGCTCATTACTATGTTTCTGTTGGGGGGAAAGAGGCAAGGCAGAGAGAGCCAAGAATGTCCATGGATTACAGTTAAAAAAGACCCCCAAAACAACGAAACTTGGCGTTGGAAACAGTTCCACCCTCATATATCATAAAAACTATTCATAAAGCAAAGTATGACTCCATAGATACGACTTTCCTTCTGGTTTAATCATTTCCCCACAGCTCCCATTCCCAGTGTGGTTGGCAGTGATGTCAGAGATGGAAGAGGATAAAAAGCCACAGAAAACAGACTGGAGAAGAAGTGAGCATTTCAAACATAAGTTGTCACCTTGCCAGAAATGGATAAGAATTGAGTCTCTGAATTGCCTGGGGATGCTGGTGAAGACACCACACTACGCAGGAACAGAAGGCGAATCAAGTTCAACGGTGTTGACGGGTTCCAGGGACTCCATTTCTGCCCTCCCATGTCTGGGAACCAGCCTCTACAGTCACGTGAGCCAATTCCTTAAATGCCTCTCCCCCTCTCCTTCTGCATAAACAAATGCACACACATCTATCTATCTACCTACCTACCACATATGTACATTCTATTGGTTCCGTTCCTCTGGAGAACACTCATACATATATTTCTGTTCGCCTTCCTGGACCAGAAGACATGCGAGCAGGGACGTTGTATTATCACTACTCTATCCTTGACCCTCAATACATTTTTATTGAATGACGTGGACAAGAATTTCAGATTGGAAAAATCCTATTAATGGAAATAAGTAGAGTGGTAAGAGTCAATGTCTAGGGAGAAAATGTCCTCCTTGTACTGGGTTGAATAGTGACCCCCTCCCCTCCCCCCCAAATTCATGGCTACCTGGAACTTCAGCATGTGACCTTATTTGGAAACAGGGTCTTTGCAGATATAATTAGTTAAATTGAGATGAGGTCAAACTGGATTAGGGTGGGTTCTCATCTGATAACTAGTGTCTTTCTAGGAAAGCATAGACACAGAACCCACAGCAAGGAGAACACCATGTGAAGACACAGAGAGACATGAAGGCATGTGACGTCAGAGGCAAGTGATGCCAAGAATTGGGGCAATCACTAAAAACCGGACAGAGGCACGGGATGGCTTCTCCCTCAGAGCCTCCAGAAGGCATGGACCCTGCTGACACTTCTTGGACTTGCAGCTTCCAGAACTGTAAGAAAATAAATTTCGGTTGTTTAAGCTCCCCAGTCGTGGCACTTTGCTATGGCAGCCCGAGAAAACGAATCCACCCCTCTTCCTCACATCTCTACCAGTCCCCCAGAACCCTGCAGTTGCTCCCACATAACCTTCACAGGTTGCCTTATGCGACCCCTCCCCGCCACACCCCCCAGCAGCTGAGTGCAGGTTCCCACTTGGCCACTCCAGTAACCTTGTTAGACCTCAGCAGGTGGTGAAAACTGGCACAGAGCTGGGGCTGTTTCTAAAGCACAGCACACTTTTTCAAAACTTTAGTGTCCCTCTTAGTAAGAAACCATCATCAAACACTGCGGGGAATCCAGACCTGAGCACGTGAGGTTACCAGCCACGCACACAAATGGGGTGTGCAGGGGCAGTGAGGAGAAGCCTTCACCCAGCATTTGCTTCTTCAAGCTGTTCCTTAAATGAAGAAGACTGGGAAAATTATATATGACGTGTCCTCCCTGATTTCCTGGGAATGTGTCAGCCCGACGGTTCGGGAAGCTGTTCTCTGTGAGGGCTGGGTTCTTGTGCGGGCCGTCTGTTGGGTAGATGCTGCTGGGTGCTTTGTGTGTGACTGGGGAAGATGCACAAGGAGCCAAGGGCGGCCCTACTGGTGCGAGCTGTTATTGGCTCTTGTAACACTGCTGCTTCCTAGCACTTATCAGTTGGTAATTGAGCATTTATGTGATTAATTACTTTTGCCTGGAAGGAGCCATGCCTGTTGTGCCAAAAATCCCCAGGAGGATGGAGATTATGACATTTTTGCTCCCCACTGTGTCCGCAGTGCATTGCCCAGTACACGGCTTTCAACAAGCATTTGATAAATGTTTGCTAAAGGAAAGAGAGATGTATAAATACAGGTTAGTCTCAGGATGCTGAAGGCACCCTGCTAAGGAGGGCTTAAAAGCCCTGAGAACTTCCCTTTTTGTTGTATCACTGCTTCCTGTGTGGCTCAACTGATGAAAATTCCTCTCCTCTTATGTTCACATAGGGGACTTCAGCTACCAACTCATGGGGCTTCCTCCCCCCAACTCTATTTATTCTTTTTTTGGGAGGGGGTAGTCAACATTTTTTCACCCTCCAAAGGAAACCTTAAGTAGAATTCTAATCCAACACCAACTGAAAATTGCATTGCTTGGGGTGCAGTGGGAGAAATGGGGTGGAATCCCAACAGGTCTTCCATTTGTGAGCTCCAGTGATCCCCAGAGAGTTCCTGGTCTGAAATCCCCACCCCAGGGGAGCCAGAGGATTTTCCCAACTGGTGAACATGGGACTGTGAGACTCAGAAATTCAGTGAAACCTACGCCTTCAGACTTTGACTCAGACTCAACTTTTGGGACCACACTCAACCCCCAGGCGGTGGCCCGCCCAGAATGCAGGCTCCAGCTCTGAAGAGAACTGTCTCTCCATCTCTTTGTATTCATCCTGTGAAAACACAACACAAAGACAACAGGCTCCACAGGACTGCATCCTATGGGACTGGGTATCGGGACAAAACACAGTGCAACCACATAAGAAAAATAACTTTGTTATTAAGCATATACAATCTTACGAAACGTACTTCATAGTATCACATCCATAACTATTTGAATACTAGCTCAACTGTAATATGGACCTGTTATAAATAATGAACAACATGGCAACTGAAGAATGTGACTAGTCACTGGCAAGTAAACACAGCATGACGACACACATGGAACTCCCCAGAGCACTCGTTTTGGGGATCTGAGAAAGAATGCTGAGGTCCCTGGGGATGTATAAAAGGGTTGTTTTTTCTCTGATTTCCCTAAAGCAGTACTATTTGTTGAAGGAGCACGTGAAGTCCAAGATTTTGTGCTTTAACCATTATGGCCATAGTTTGTTTTTTTTCCTCAAATGGAAAATTATTTTTTGACTTGTTGTGAAACGTACATGCTGATTATCTCAGGAGAAATTTCCTCTATTTCCCTGAATTCATTACTAATAACTTTCGATGGCTCTATTCTACTAGTAGTTTGGCCTGGATTCCTGCAAACAAATGTCCTTTTCAAGAAGAGTATCTGAATGAAAGACGTTATGTTTGCACAATGAGGCTGCTGTCTCTGTCTGTGACAGCCTGGAGTGGGGAGGGAGCAGGAGGGGGAGTGACACCCAAAGGATGATGAGGGAGTTGCTGTCAACCCAAGGAGACGCCTGGCACCTAGTCACGGAGAATATCTTCCCCTGCGTGCTTGGAATCAGGGTTCAAAAGGCCAAGCAGTTACGAACCCTAGAAAAGAATCATGACCAGAAGCAGGGTGCCCGTCACCTGGTGGTGGGGTAATACTCCTCCCCTCGTGCCAATGTGCATTTTTTATTGACCTGTTTAGCTATGGACACACCTGTTTGAGTTTATACAGTAGAAACGACTTCCGTTGCTCCATCCATTCTGGGGCAGGTTTTGGAATTAACACAGAAAGAGACAGAAGACAGCATTCCCTTTGTACTTCCACATCCTTTGGCATAGTCATTTCTTCTTCTGGGATTAGGAAAGGAGGGGGATATTCCCTATTTTCAATACCAGATTATTATTCCCATTACTTTCCCCAAACTGAAGCAATCTGTTAAGTTTTATTCACAAGTCCAAGTTTAAGGTGCAAAAACACTGAAGTCAACATTTCTACCAAAGGGTGGAAGAGGTATACAAAGACCTTTTCTCCTCTGAAACATGAAGTGGCTTAGCAAAACTGGAACAAATTTTACGCCCCCCGACCCCCGCCAAATGGCTTTTCCATTCGGTTTTGAGCAGACAGCCTGTTTAGACAGTGAAGCTTTCCATAACCAAAAGATACATTAGAAGTAACAGTGCCTTCTTATGTCTTATGCATGAAAAATATAATTTGGGCACACTAGAGTACATACTTAGTCCCGGGGTCCTACTCCGAGTTTTGGAATACTGAAGATTAGTAATTATTTTATAAATTGCCCTGATCCAGCAGAATGAGAAGATAAAATACAGGTTATTGTGTGTTTTGCTGGAGAATATCATCTAGAATAGTCTCATGAATCTCAGCTATCATTACCTGCAGTTCATTCTTTCAATATATTTATCCTAGCTTCTGCACGTCAAACATGCAGTTTGGTTGCAGTTTATGAGCCCTTCACAATAAAGAAGATTATATTTCTAAACAGAGTTCACCATTAAGAAAAAGAAAAGGTCATAAAATCCCTCAATGAAAAAAGAAATCAAAGATGGACCCAATCATTTCACATAGGGTCTGTGCATAATTTTCTTTAGCATTCATCCATCCACACCCTTTAAACACTGTGTTCCACCGGCAGGCAAACATTAAATATATTCTGGATGGAACTCAACTGCTGCTCAGCTCATCTCTTCATAAACCTGTGGTTGGTGAGGACTTGTGCCGTGAAGATTGGATTCTGGAGAGACTGAGGAGGGAAGGAAAGATGCCAGAAAAGGGGCACTGAGAACGTGCTTGCTTTCAGCTGTAACATTTTGGGGACCTTGCATGAGGAAGATACAGTGGAATAAAGTGTGAAAAACTCAGCCTCTGCCTGACTGACTGGAGTCCTGTGTTTCTAACCAAGGAAGGAAGGTAGGCTGTTGCCACTTGAGATTCGCCAACAGAAGCCCTTCCTGTCTTTCTGAAGAAAGAAACATGGCATGCAGACAGCCATAGCAGTTCTCTTTAGACAAGCTTTCCCGGGAAGAGAGTCAAGCGATGGAAAAAGAAAACTAAACACCAAGCTCCCAGGGGAATAGGGGAATAGAGGGAACTCACAGGATGGGAAATGGGGAGCCCAGCGCCATCAAGCATGAGTTGTGGCCGCACTCATTGGTGAGGCTCAATGTAAGGGTGAGGGTCCCCTGAAAAGGTGGATGACAAGCCATTCGTGTGTAAAATGAGAACGTGGACTTGAAGAAACCGGTAAGCTGCCCATCAAAACCAAGAGGTTCCCCCACAATCTTACACAGGAGGAGACGCTGCTGCTGGCCTCTTGAGCACTTACTCTGGCTCCTGTCTCTGTGGATCCAGAGCAAGCCTGTGCTGGAATCTGCTTCCCTGTGGGACCCAGAGGGGTACGAGCAAACACTGATGGAGTGGGAGGTTTGGGAATATGCCCCTTTCCCAATTGCGCCCCACATTTACTGGGGAAGGGAAATCGAGGAGAAAGCCTGTAAGAGCTGGAACTTGGACTAACTTACGGAAAGTTAAGAAACAATGGGACTAGTGGGAAGGAAATGTCTGCCAAACAAGGAAAACGGTTGTATTTGTCCCCTCCACATCTAAGAGAACTTTCAATAGTGTATCAGTATCTATGTCGGCAAGCTTGGCTGGCCCCAGACGAGGACCTGTAATTCCCGAGAACAGCAAATGTACCTGTCTCTGCAGATCAGTGGGGTCCCTGCCTGTGCGTCCCCTTCCCCCTCACCAACAACCCACGACAGCCACCTGCTTCCAGCCTCGAGCCCCACTGAACATTGATTCAACCTGGACCACGGCCTGATGGTACCTCTGGGCACCCGGTCAGCGTCTGGGAATACCACAGCTCGAAGGGTCAGCCACCTTATTTAATAAGCAACCCGTGATTTACTGAGCAAGCGCTTTCATTTGATCAAATGGCCTTAAAGTGTTCTGGCAAACCAGGGGCCCATTGTTCTAACGTGAATCAGGTCACTTCTTCACTCACTTACTTTGTTTTGAAAAGAGGAGTTATTCCTACAGCTAGAGTAACCTTCTTTTCTGAATAGGATACTTATTAAGTGTGGCGGGAACCCTGAATAGTCATATTTGAATTTAGAATGTGGCAACCTATACAAGAGTAAATATATGACTGTAATTTTTCTCTGCCTTTCCTCATCTCTGCTCCTCCTTAATTCTCTTTCTTTTATCAAAATTGAAGAACAAGGTTGGACAGGAGCCTAGAATATTTAAAATCTATTACATCAACAAGGAGAAAGAATTATCCACCAAAGAATACACATTGTTGTCTCTACTAGAAGAGGCCTAATACTGAGGAGTAACAGTCTCTTTTGGACACATACCTTTTTTTTTTTTTTTTATAAGTGACCTTACATTTCTTTGAGCTCACCTTGCCACTATCCCCTTTTATTTGGTCAAATGTAAGATTCTGTCATAGTACTTAACTCAGATATCCAGAAGTTCCTGGAAAAAAAAGGAAAAGAGAAGCTCCAATGTAGACCATCCCGATTGCTCTCAGAAGGAAATGTGTACATCAATCATTTACTCCCTCATGTCTCTAGTACATCTGGGGTGGGGGGGGGGGAAGAGGCTCTGAAAATTGTATTTGGAAGAGTAGGGAGAAGGTAAGAAAAGAATAGAAAAAATAAAACTGTATCTTTTTTAGGTCTCCAGTGGTGTTTTTTTTTTTCCTTTAGATGATTTGACTGCAGGTGTAAAACCTCTTCTCTTCCTTTGGCATGAAGATATTGGGAAGCGCTAAGGATAAAAGTCTCTGGGGGCTACCAAGTCTCTCGTCTCGGTTCTTTTCGGGTAGTCATCTCCAGAGCCAAAGTCCATGGTTTCCGGATAGCTGGAAAATTCCTGAGGTAAAGGGAACTCCTCTGCTGAAGAGTGAGTCCGGTGCCCGAACACCTTTTCCTGTAGCTCAGCGATGTCATTGCGGATGTCGGCCAGCATAAGGAGCAGGAAGTCGAAAGAACCAGGGGGTCCCTGTACACAGAGAGGAATCAAAGCCAGAACACCACAGACTCAACCCTTTGCAAAGTCCACCATTTGCTAGTCCCACTGCTTGCTGGCAACTATTGAGTCAATAACTCTTTGTGTCCCAAATGGCATAAATGTAGGGACTATTATAGTAGCCTGGGGGATTCTTAATATTACCTTCTAATTCCCTCATCTCCCATATGACACAGTCACCTGTCTTCCCTCCTAATTCTAGGCTCTATCAAGTCTTGTAGAATGAAATATGAGAATGACCCTCCTCGGTTCCTTTCCAAAGAAACCTGGAAGACACTATGAAACACAGAGTAGTGGTTAAGAGGTTGGGGTTCCTTTGGACTTGAATTTCAGTTTTGCCACTTACTAGCTGGTCTGGGGCAAGCAACTTAATTTCTTTGGGTTCCCATCTCCATGACCATAAAATGGGGATAGTAACAGTGCCAATTTCATTGGGTTTCATAGGGTTCCAAGTGAATAGTTAAGTGACTTGATACATGAAAAGGGCTGAGAGCATGACAAATGCTCAAAAATGTTATCTTTTAAAACATGAAATTATTCAAATGTCTACAAGGATGCTTGATTATAACGGCTACCTAAATGAAGTTGAGAGTGGCTCTGCCACTGTCCTACCGTCTTAGAAACAGCAGCTTACATCTGCAAATACTTTGTGATGTATAGGATTCTGACATCACCTTACGCTCACTGAGGCGTGGCAGGTTAGATTCCACTTGGCATTGCACAGGTGAGCAAATGGACACCCAGGGATGCTAAGTGACATGTCACAATCCTCCAGAGAGCTGATAGGTAGAAGAGTTGAGATGGAAACCCAGACTTCCTACATTTAAGGCCAACACTGTCTTTCTTTAGAAATGATAGTGATCTTTTCAAAAGCATTGGAGTTGCTTGCACTTTCTCTGCTTTTGGATATTACTGATTTTCACTTTCCACCCCCTAGACACATATATCCAGCTACTTTCTCCTCATTGGTCCCAGGCAGCCCTGCATGTCTGTACTTTCTGGAGGGGATGTTCATTTGTCCTGCCAGGGCTGCAGCAGTGGCTAAATTCTTAGGTGTTCAGAGTTATGACTGAGCCCCACACATTTCTTTTCCTGTGTCTTCAGATGTTTTAGGTCATACCTGAAAACAGACTCATGGCACAGTGCGGCTTTGAATCTTAAGACATTCCAAACAAAGATTAGCCATGATAAAAGAAAAAGCCACAGAAAACAAATTTTAAAAATCAATCCCAACCAGCTGCTGAAGGCCTCTGTGACTCTCCTTCTAACCACTTTGCTCAGTCGGGCTGAGTGATGGCTGGAAGGGGCTGGCTTCTGCTAAAAAGACCCCTGAGGACATTCCCACTGGGGAAGCAAGACAGACGCTGCTACTTACCGGAGACCCTCTGGGTCCTGGTGCACCCCTCTCCCCCTAGAAGCAGAACGATCACAGTTAGCTTTCAGGACATGTGGATGCCACCACCAGTCTCCATAACCATCTCCCTGCACAAAACAACAAATATTTTTCTACCAGAAACAAATGTAAGCTTGAAGCTGGACTTATGGGACCACTTAACTTGAACAGAACTGCTTGGGTCAAGTGTCTCTCATTCTGATTCCCCGCCGAGGTCACATACTTTCACACCAGAGCTGACAAGAGGAATGCTTGTATTTCCAGGCAGCATGTGGAATAACTTAAGAGCTTTCTAAAGTAACTCACACTGACACAACGAGGCAAGTAGCAGGCAGCTCTCCAAGTGACAACAGCCACTTGCTCAGAACGGAACTTCTCCTGTCCTTGACGTAAACATGTCAAAGAAATGAGGCACACCCATAATAGCCCTTTGAAAGGACACTGGCTAAAGAGAAAAACTCGTGCTACTGTGACAACACAGGACCATGTTTAAGATTTATAGGGGTCATCTCTCTCTTAGGAGAGGTTTTAGTGGTTTTTCTGTTATTGTGGTTGTTTCATATTTTAAGGAAATCAGTTTTTAGATGTTCTTCCCAGCTTTGGTGGGATAAGTATATCTGTCTCTCAATTTTGCCACAGTTGCAAAATGGGGACAGGAAGCAGTGCTTGAGCTTTATTGAAACTGAGAAACTTTAGGCTTTTAAGGACTTCACAAGACTTACCTTAGAACCATCTCTTCCTGGAGCACCTGGTGGACCCTAGAAAACCAAGGGATCTATGTTAACAGAAGGAGAAAGCAGGACACAGGACACAATTTCCTCAACAACAGTAAGTGGATCTTTGATACAATACTGACCACCGGGCCCCTCCGGCCTTGCTTAATGTGGGACAGATCAGGAGACGGTCCCATGGGTCCCATTGAGCCACGTGGGCCGGGCTGCCCAGGAGGGCCTGGCATACCCGGGAAGCCGGGGCTGCCTTTTGGTCCTGGCGAGCCTGTAAGCAAAGAACAGCTCATTAGCTCCACATCCCTCAAGGAGGACAAGGGCTCTGGCTACTAGAACCTGCAAGCCCTTTCCACTGTTTCTCTTTGCACTCTGCCTTTTGCCTTCTGACACCTCCACTGAGATGTCCCATAGGCATTTTAAACTTAACGCCATCAAAATTGACATCTTCCTCTCTTTTCATGAACCACCAGTCACCTATCCACTCGAGCCAGAAACTTAAAAGTCTTCCTGTAAATGTCCCTATTTCCACAACTTCCGTATCCAGTTCCTCTACATCTTACCTCATTCACGTCTCTCTCTTACAACTGACTGCCCTCTGTATCCCCACGATCACAGCAGGGTGATGGTTACCACAGCTGGATAGTGGTTAAGAGGATAGTTTCAGCATCAGAGAGACCTAGGTCTGAATTTGGGACAAACTGTGTTGACTTCTTTTATCCTTAGTTCCTCATCTGTAAAGCTGGGCTAATAAAAATCTACTTTACAGAGTTGGCCACATTATTAAATGAGATTTTAGATGCATCACTCAGCATAGTACCTCACACACGGAAGCACTAAAAAAATCTGTTAGGCTTTCCTTGGATAATTAAGCCATAGTTAAAGGCACTCAATGTTCATTCAAATCTGTTTCACACCCCCACTCTCAATGCTGGTTCCAGGTAAAGCCTGAAAGAACTTACCTGGCAAGGGGACCAGATCACCCCTCTAACTAAAATGCTTTACCTCTAATATTATTCATTTACATCATCAGTGAACTTTAGAGATCGCTATAGGTCAAATGCCTTTAAAATGTGGGGCTTTGATGTGCAAATGGCACCACTTTAAACATAGGGGTGGGGACAGCGAGCAGCAGCCCCTCCCTCACCACCAAAGCCAAAGGATTCCAGTGCAGTGTAGTTTGTGTTGGTGCCGCAGTGACTCATAGCCTCAGGACTGGAATTTTGGTGAAGGGCAAGATAACCCTTATTCTTTCTCTAGTGTCCTGTCACATCTCGCAGTGAAGGGCATTACCAACTGATGCTGGAAATACGGAGGCAGCAAGAAACAGGATTGGAGGAGAACGTAAGGGCACACAGTCCAGTGCCGACGAGAGTCCCCAATCCCCTTCTGCTCCGTAAAGGACCCTGGACAGCTCAAAGCCTGTTAGAAGCCAGATGGCAGAATTGGAAAGGAAGGCCAGCAAGTCATTTGTTAAGAACACAGACAGTTCACGGCGCTCTTGGTCCTGGTTTGTCCTTGTACGAGTGATACATACACCGGCCTGGAGAGGAACTGCCTACAAGGAAGGCTGCTTTTAGAGAAGGGAGAGGACACTGTGTGAGGAATGGATTTGTAGGGAGAGAGAGGCCCAAGTCTACTTAGGAGCAGCATGAAGCTGCCTTTGTGAAGCTCCTGCGGGAGGCAACTTCACCAGGACCCAGAGGACCTCAGACTAAGGGAATGAAGGCACAAGAGGCTAAACCGAAGTCCTGGACCAGTTCTTGTTCTCTGTGTGGACTGAGACCCAGGCCACCGGGGGTTGGATGGAAACCAGGAGACTAAGATACAAGCGGAGAAGAAAACACATACATAGCTTGGGAAAAATGTTGAGCTTTTGTTCCTGCTGACTTTCCAACCTCAAATTGGCTTGTGTCCTTCCTGTCTGGACAGATGCTACCAGTCCCTCGTGTCCAGCTCAAACCCCACGTCCCCCCATCACTGCAGGTGACAGCGACCTCACCTGTCTTTAAGCTCCCACAGCAGGAAGCACTGTGTACGTATGAGGGGCATTGTTTTATTCTATTTGACATTGTTTTATTCTATTTGCTTTCACTCTGTGCGTCTTGTCTTTCCAATGAGACTGTCAGTCAGGTCATTCGCAACACGGCTAAGCAATGATAACCAGACACAGGACACTTCATGTTTTATCATTACTTGCTAACACTAACCTCATTTCCTTTCGTGGTGGGAAAAAAGATCTATTGACCTACCTATGGAGGGACTCGTAATGAAATATAAAAATTAACCCTTCTTTTGAAGTTCTCATTGCATATTTCCTGATGGAATGGCAGGACATTTGGGATTGTCTTCAAAGTAATAAGGGTGAATCTCCAAAATAGGATGCTGAATGAGAGAAGCCAGATAAGAACACATGTGACGAGACTCATCGCTATGAAATTCTAGGGCAGACAAAACTGTAGTGACACAAAGAGGTCAGTGGTTGCCTCAAGTTGGGGATGGAGGAGAAGATTGCAAATGGGTGCAAGGGGACTTTTTTTGGGGGTGATCGAAATGTTCTATACCTTGATGTAGATATAGACACAGTGCAAGGGTTAGAAAGTGCTTGCTATAGGATGGATACAGGTGTCAAAACTTGTTGAACTGTAATTTACATGGATACATTTTATTGTATAGAATTGCATCCCAATGAGGTTGATGTATAAAGAAAAATATGTAGATAGATGTTTAAAAATAAAATAGATGCAAGGGTGTTCACAAACAATAGGGGAAGGAGGAAACAGGACCGGGGACTAGTGGATATGAGGCTGGCCACCCGTTAGAGCTGGGTGAGGAGCCCATGAGTTCACCATACCATTCTAGTTTTGTATATGTTAATGTTAAAACACAGTTTTCATTTTGTTTCTCTGTAACTTAAAATGATCTCTAAGAATCTTATTCAAGCCCAGAATGATGACCTTTCCCTCCCAAATTACGGCTGGTTATAGGGGGTTTCTCAGGCTTGAAGACCCCATTTCTCTAGGACTTCTCGCCCCACAGATGTGGGAGCTCCCTGGATGCCTGCTTTTGCTCTTATCTATGAAAGTTGAAGAACTCTGTCCAACCCCCACTAAGCATGAGCTCTTGGCAGGCCTGGGCTGGTGACGATCACCCTCTGATGCCCTTCTCCACACTCACCGGGAGGGCCCTGGCCCCCAGGCAGACCAGGAGGTCCTGGAAGGTAGGCGTTTGAGGCCAGCACTTTGTCCCCAGTGATGTACTTGCCCAGGTCAGCAGCACTGTTTGGGAGCAGGGCAACCTGTAGAGAGAAGAGGAACCTCGGTCAGGAAGCGAGAGCTCCAAGACCAAGGAGATTCTTTGCACTTGTGTTGTTCGCAGAGCCTGCAAAGCCTTTTCATGATAATTTCCCTTTATCAGAGACAGGGCCCAAAGGGACTGTAGAGATCCTCCTCCTAAACCCAGAGGCCATCTTGTAAAAAAAGATCACTCTGCTCATTAGTGGACAAACCTCCAGATCGCCTAGACATCACCATTAGACTCATTATCACACAATTCACACAATCTACCTGCTTCTTTCAATTTGATTATGACTCTATATCTCAAACATTTCTTGAGTACCTACTATGTGCCAGGCCCTGTGCTTGTTTCTAAGGTGACAGCAATGACCAAGACATGATCTCTGCTCTCCAAGACCTTGGAGCGAGGACCAAGAATGTGGCTTACAGGTCACCTGAATGCTCAGGTGTTTGGGAACTAGTGGGAAACAGTGACTGTGATTGTTTAAAAATATGTCCACAAAATTTTGACACTCCTACCTTCAAAAAACGGAGACTAATTTCCCACCCTCAGAGTGTGAGCTAGTCATGGAGACTTGCTTCTAATGAATAGGAAATGACAGAACTGATGGAGTGTAACTTCTGAGACTAGGTCATAAAAGGTACTGCGGCTTCCCCTTTGCTCTCTGTTGGATATTAGGGGCTCGTTCTAGGGGAAGCCAGCGGGATCACACAAATGAATTACCTTTGCATTCCTGAGGGGAGGTAAGCTGTGAATCTGTGAGACCTTATGTAAGAACTTAATGCTATAAATCTCTGTTTCTTCACTGATAAAAGGGAACAATAACACCCACCTTTAGGGCTGTGAGGATTAAATGAGGAAATGCATATTAAGTGGCTAGCACAGGACCTGGACATATTAAATGCTTGATAAATGGTATTCTAGTCTCTTGCTTCCAAGAAGCTAATTCAGGGATGCAAAATCCAATGACGGGCACGTTTCTGAGGGTCAGAGCTACCCCCCAGGATTTACTCTGGATCCTGAGATGCTCCCCATCCCGGAACTTCCTCCAGAGGGTTTTTTTCCTTCCCTTCCCTCCCCTCCACTCTCCTTCCCATTGTTTCCTTTGGAGATCTTACTGAAATCCATTGAGCTTGGGGAGCGAGGATGATCAGAGGGCAGGAAGCTCAAAGAAGCATTAACGCTGTCTTCCAAAGGGTCCCTCAGTGCCCTTAGCACTTCTGCACACTCACTTCTAGGAAGCTTAGGGGCCCTGTAGCTAGTATTAAACCCTTGGGTAAGGACAGCCTTGCAGGCCCATGAACTAGGCGATTCCTGCCACTCAATGTCTCCCTCCATGCTTTGAGAAGAACTAGCATTCCCTGAGACGTGCCAGGAATGGCACTCAATGCCCCTGTGATCACTACTCAGAACCCAGTAGGTGTGACCATCAGAATAAAATCGTGTGCAACCTGAAAGTCAGCCATGCACAATTCCAGGTCGGGGTTCGTGGGTCAGTCCCCACCAGGACCTGGCTGTGTTCCAGGAGCTTATTTACAATGGTGCTGACATCACTGTGTCACAGCAAGCGACTGCTCCAACCTGCAAACGCGTGCCTGTGGTCCTGGGATGAACCGGAATGGGAGTGAACCCGTGAGGGAGTGAAATCTACAAGCAAAGCCACTCTAACTACAGGACAGAGAGTCAACACTGGCACCAACTTTATTACCTGCTTCCAATAGAAAAACTGTAATGTGGGTCCCACCCGTGGGCTTCGGCACTAGGCAGACTTAGGGTTAAGTCTCAGCTTGGCCACTTTCTACCTGTGGGATCTTGGGTAAACTGCATAACCGTGATTTCCTCACCTACAAAGTGAGGATCATAGGATCCCCGAAAAAGCGCTGCTGGGAGGGTGAAAGTGAAGTCGTGTTTAACGCGCCTGTGCCCGTTCCCAGCCTTGTAACTGCTAGTAGCCAGTACCATGCACACAGTGGAAATGCCCTGCCGGGGGGAGGCGGTTGGCGCTGTTTCTAGGCAGTTGTGTGACTTTGGGTGAGTCCCTTCACCCTTCTAGGTTCTCAGCTTCACGTCTACAAAGCGAAAGGTTTGGACCAGATGGCCCTGTCTTTGGATTTAAAATTTTGTAAGCAACGCTGGAGAATGAGCCATGAATGGGGAGGGGCTTGAAGAGAGGCTCCCCCGTGCCCTGTGCGGCTCTTTGCTGTTCGCTTCCTTGCAAAAGTCATGAGTTGATCCAGTAAGTGCTGAGCTGGTTTCCGGCCGACCCCCTGCTAGGTGACTACACTCTGGCTCTCTGCAGCTCCTCTGTGTGGCAGCAGGCGTGGGCAGCAAAGGCACTGGCACTTTGGAGGCAGCTGGCCAGAATCCCTGGCCTGACCTGCTGCACAAACGCAGCAGAGGTTGGGATTGTGGGACGCAGGTGTTCGGGAAGAAAGTCGTAGTGATGTCAGAAGAGTCTGCGTCTCCCGGATTCCAATGAATGGAATTATGAATATCATTATCTCGTATGAGCCTCCGTAATAAAGCATCTGCTTCACAGAGCTGTTGGGACGAATCAGTTAGAGTCTGCCTGCGAACCACTTTGGAAGCACACATAATTAATGTTAATTACTTGGTAAACATTTACAGGGTGCTTACTAGGTGGCAGGTGCTATACTAAGTCCTTTATAAACAATAACTTGTTTGACCATCACGAAAACGTCATCACGAAAACCCCATGTAGTAGGTATTACTGTTATCCCCTTTTTATAGAACTGAGTTACAGAGAGGTTAAGTAACTTACCTAGGGTCACACAGCCAGAAAGTGGTGAGGCTTGGATTTAAACTTAACCAAACTGCTTCTGGAATCTGTGTTCCTAACCACTACACCATGCTGCTTCTCTTAATATTATTAGTGACACTTGGCAAAGCAATCTACAGTCACTTCAATAGGGATCAGGCTTCCCAACAATCCTGAGTAGACCCATTTCCCAGAGCAACAAGATCACAGTCACGGAGGGAGTCACAAACTACTGGGAAGCCACCGAGCGGCCTGGCATAGAGGCAGCACTCGAGTGGCGAGTGCAGCCACTAGGCTGCAGATCTGCTCACACTGCTGAAAGCTGACTGCCCTCTTAACTTCTGAGGCTTCGACCGCTGGCCCCACTCGGTTTGGCAATTGTTGGTTGACTTACGCTACTGGCTTGGTTTCCCATATAAGACGGCAAGTTTATTTAAGGCAGGACTTTATTCCATACTGTTTTGTATTTCCTCATCTCCCGGCCCACTGTAGGACACAGTAGGTGTTCCACAAACACTTCCTGAATAATTATTCATGCTTCCTTCTACTGACTGGCTCACAACACCACCCTCAAAACAAACAGTCCTTGCAGCAGGGACACACGTGACCTCCAAAGACTGGCTCCTTGCTTCTAATAGTTCCTCTTTGCTCTGATGGGCCTGAGACCCCTCTCTACAAGTTAATGATGGGTATCTTATCTATCCCCAAATCTCCCTTTTTAGCCAAATCCCTGTTGTTTTTTCTCAAACCACAGAAGAAATTGTGGAGGTGGAGGCCCTGGGGCTGACACACCATTTTTAAAAACTTTTGTATTGGAAAGTAGAAGCACAAACACTGGAAACTACATAAAACAAATCTGTATCTTAGCAAATTATTATAAGGCAAGTACTCTTTTACTGAACACTGTCATGCAGGGCGGCCTGCGGGGTCTCAGCTCCCGCTCCACACATAAGAACGCAGGACATGGTGAGGCCAAAAAGGAACACCCACGGAGCCATAGGTAGGGGAGTCACACCACTATATTCTCGCTGGAGGCTGGATTCACACGACATACGACCTGCTGTCTGCTTTTCTGCCAACCGACTGACAGCCGCGGCAGTTATATCAGTGGCCAACGGCTCAATGGTTACAGCTGACGGCCAACTAGCCACAGCTGACGGCCATCTACTACCCAAGCCAGCACCTTTCCACGTGAGGCCGAGAGCCTGGAAACTGTACTCCTGGCTCTGTCCCTACAACACCTATGTCAAAAAACAAAACTTTGCCAGCAGCCAGAACCTCTGCACGTGCCCTGACCCAATCCGTCTCCTTCTCCCAAAGCAACCACTATCCTGATTTTAATAACTTCCT
This sequence comes from Rhinolophus sinicus, assembly GCF_057876585.1. Taxonomy (NCBI): domain Eukaryota; kingdom Metazoa; phylum Chordata; class Mammalia; order Chiroptera; family Rhinolophidae; genus Rhinolophus; species Rhinolophus sinicus. The sequence goes on from NC_142504.1 coordinate 106,084,915, forward strand.
GTGTTTTAAAAAACAACCTATCACCCAACTGTGCACGCCTAGACACTAGGGTTTAGTCTTGTCCATTTAAAATAAGACAAAAAACACTACGTGAGTTAAGTTTCTTTTAATCTGCAGGCCCACTTCTTTCATTTCCTCACAATTCACCCATTGAAGGACCCAACTGCCCTGGGACCTTCCCACAACTGGAGTCTTGCTGACCGTACCCTCGTGGTTACCATGTTTGTGTACCATTTTATCCTGTGAGGTTGGCCAGGGTCCAGGACACCTACTTCTTAGCCAGTGTTTATTTGGGCAGATGGCTAACTCTCTCTTTTGAACAGAACAGTTGGCATCAGAAAGAGAGAGATGACGCTAAAAAACCACCCGACAATCCTAACACTGGCACAGGAGCGGAAGTAGGGAGACCTAGGGTTCAGGTGTGGCCTGCCACGTGGTCCACCTCTCTGAGAATATCGGCATATTTCTCACACGGTCCTGGTGAGAAGTAAATGAGGTCCTGCGTACAAAACGCCTTCCTAATCTGCAGAAGGCAACACATTCTGATAGGAACCTTTAAAAGCGATTCGCTTCTCACAACGTTCCTTGAATGCCAGCGTTAGCTGAGACTTGCCAAGTGCTTTTGTAGAATTCAGTAGAAGGCAGACCAATGCCGGTCCAACCCAAATGCACGAGAATTACTGGAGTACTAAGAAGTACCTGTAATTGGATTTGTAGGGAGCTCTACAGCAGGGTGACACGTGTCGTGACACAAAATTTTCAACCTCTTCATGTTTCTTCTTGTGTGGAACGTAAACACTGCTGGGAGGTTAGGGGAAAACCAGATGCTGATTTAGCAACTGAATTTCTGAACAACTTGTGAGGTTTAGCAGCACTGACCCTACAGATCTAGAAAGAGCTTCTCCATCGCTCTCGGATTATTAACCACGCAGGAGAGGAACTAGAAGGTAGCTTTAGGCCTTGAGACGTTGACCACCTGCCTCCTGGAGCCCAAATCCTCTGGCCTATGAAATGCAAACTTGCTTCTTCCGTGAATCTTTTTTTTTTAATTCGCCCAATAAATACGAATATCAATCCAAGTTCAACCTGACGATATCCGTGTGGGATGTATTTCTATCCATGTGTTTACACTGATCCACTTCCAAGGTTCTCTGTCTGGTCTCTCATTTGGATCACAAACTATTTAATAGTAGAATCATGAGTTCATGTCGTATATACATATACGCACACATGTATACTCTATGCTTCAGTGAAAGCTGATACATCTTCAGAAACAACACATGTAGCACCTGCAAAGCCATTTCTCTTCTCAGCCTATGGACCTGCTTGTCTTGCTGGCCGCCGTTTCTCACTGTGGGGCCGCCTGCATGGTTGTTGAACACAGAAAAGTGATGTTGTCTTATGCTTACCCCTTTGCTCTTTAGAATAACTAGACGCCAAAGTTGAACAGATGATAATGTATACACATCTTTGGTGTGCTAAGAGCCGTGAGTGGAAGCAATTAAGTAAACAAACCAGTAAGTTTCTGTTTTATCAGCAGAAGCCTGATTGCTGAGTTGCTGACAAACTGGTGAGTTAACTGACCATAGGCATAAAAAATACCATTAGTCTGGGGGAGGACAATTGTTCAAGAAATCAGGTCACCAGAGCCATCACGGGGGCGTTACTCACAGCATACCAATGTTATTAGAAATCTGAGATTCCATCGGGCATGGTGGGAGCCTTTTATAGAGTCAGTCCTCACCCTACGTGACCCAAGGTACCCAAACGGCTGCTTTCCAAGGTGCGTGGAGCCCAGGCAAAACAGAAGCTATACTTTTAAAGCATGAAAAATAAAGCCGCTACAGAAATTCATCATCGGTATATAGAGAGACTATTCTCCATTGGCAAAATATAGACAAAATATGAGATAAACAGGACTGCCTACATCTGCCCCAGGACCATGTGCCTGGATGTTCATTTTACAAAATGTCACAACAGTCTAGTTCATCCTCCACAGCTTCACCATGTGTCCCTGACGCAGTGGTCTATTTTAACAGTCACCTAATTGAGTCCCTGCCTTCGTTGGGTTCTGTTGCCCTTTAGATGGTTAGCTCTGAGGGCGGGTGGGCAAAGCATCTCAGTCAGAGCCGACATGGCACCAACCTCAGTGAAGGCTCAACGAGGTGGTGGGTTGATTATACTTTCTAAACATTCTTCCCCTTTCTCTCTGCCAAGTCCTCCTTTCATTGTACGTGATTGCTTCTCACGCACCAGGCACGTACCTTTTGCTTCAGCTGTAGCACTGTCTGCTTCATCTGGTGGAACTCCTTGCACGTGGCACAGCAGGCGCCCTCTCTCACCGTGTTCTCGGACTTCTCATCATGCCCTGAGGGAGGAGATGGATTTGGGTCCATCTTGGAGGCCGGAGGATATCCAGTCCCCCAGAGACAGCACCATCAAAGGCAGACCTGGAGTAGAATGTGTGGGGGATGGAGGCTGGCAATTTTATGGTTCTCAGGTCACTGACAGTACGCTCAGGTCAGGGGAAAGAGGGAGAGGGACCCCGCTACATCTTGGGCTCAGCTGTTCCCATTTAGGCATCCCAGCCTCTTCCTCTTTCAGTATGAACCCTGGCCCATTTATCAGTGCCCTTCAGGAGGCAGGCTGCATCAAAGTGACATGATTTATACTCCCCTCCAAGTGCCAATATTCACACATCGTAAATTTTCCCTAAAGCTCAGGCATTGGGACTCAGGGTGCAGGGCTCATAAAGCTGGTCTTTATCACCTCTGATAATCCAGCTGTTCACAGGGAGCATGGCCAGGCCAGGTGGGGTCACGATCGGGGCTGGGCACTGACCTTGGAGACGTGAAGCTGGGATGGAAAACGTGCCAGGCACTCTGGACACGCCCACCTGGGGCCAAATGGGACAGGACCTGGGAAGACAGTCTGCCTGTCCACTGGGAAGGGTCCCAATGGCATCTTGTAGAGCCCTGGGAGCTCTGAGGACTTTCCATAAAGAAAGAATGGGTGAGGTAAGTGGTGACATGGCCAGGAACTCAAACATCTCTCACCCTACTGGCACTGAAAAGGGCTACAGACACCTGTGTGCTTGGACACTAGACAACTGAGGTCACCTTGCTACCGATGAGTAGGTGCAAACTACCAAGATCTGTGCAAAAGGTGGCAGTGGTGTGGGCCAAGGGTGGGGCGAGAGGGTATGTGTTTTTTTGGGGCGCGGAGGACAGTGTGTCATCCGGGGTGGTGTAAACCCTCCTAACTTAGGAGGGCTTTGATGCTGGGCCTGGTGTGCTGTTTGTGTGACAGACAACAACACTGTGATCTGGAATGGAGCCCGGGGACAGTCAAATAACATCTCCCCCTAGTTGCTTCTTGTGCCTCTTGGCCCATGTGCTTTTCTTCGCACTGGTCTTCTCTTCTGGGAAGCCCTCTTTGCTGCCTCTGCTTGTGGAATCCTAGCAACCAGCAGGACCACATTCAAGTGTTCCACGCAGCCCACCCTGTCTATCTATAGAGATGCTGCAGTCCTCTGAGATCGGGGGTCATTTGCCACGTGTAGGTAAATGGCAGGTGTCCCGGGCTTCCCTGTAGAGGGACTGCTCGTGCCCGAGTGTAAGCCACCACGCTTCTTGGTAGCTCACACAGTGGATGCTCAAAACATGTCTGTGAAATGGAATGTTACAGGTTGAACTGTCTCTCCTCCAAATTCATCTTGAGTTCCTAACGCCCCGTGCCTCAGAGTGTGACTTATTTGGAAATAAGGTCATTACAGATGCCATTAGTTAAGAAGAGGTCATACTGGAGTAGGCAGAGCCCTCATCCAATAAGACTGGTGTCCTTATAAAAATGAGAAATTTGGACACAGATGCACTCAGAAAGAATGACACGTGAAGATGAAGGCAGGGATCCCATGATGCAACAGAAGCCAAAGATGGCCAGCAAACGACCAGGACCTAGGGGACAGGCATGGAACAGGTTCTCCTTCATACCCCTCAGGAGGAGCCAACCCTGCCAATACCTTGATCTCAGACTTTTAGCCTTCAGAACTGAGACAATGCATTTCTGTCCTTTAAGCCACCCACTTGGTAGCACTTTGTTATGGGACCCCTAGGAAACTGATACATGGATGGATGGACAGGCCGGGCATCAGGAGAGCCCCACACTTGGGTGAATCTTCCTCATGCCGTCCAGCTGATCTCTCCACCAATGTCAGTCCCCCGCCTGGGGATCTACATGGTGTTTCTGCTCTTTGGGAGGTGAGGGGGCCCAGGGGCAGCTTGGCAGCTGAGATCTCTGACTCTACACCTGCAGGGAAGTGGTGGGCAGTTCAGAGCTCACCTGTCACATCCCATCCCTTCACCTCACAGGAGGCCCAAAGCTTGGAGCACACGAGCTAGGAACACATTTCTCAAGCCAGCAGGATGAAGTGGGTGAGGCAGTGCTCTGTCTACTTGAGTTGCCCTAAAGCAACACTGTGATTCTTCAAAGTACAGGGTCAACCTATAGCTTAGGTTCTGAGTGTGTGATTGGGGAAACACTTGGCTGTCTGGGAAAGTGGCAGTCTCTTTTTAAATCCACCTATGTGTATGCAGTACAACAGGGCTATGTTGGTAATTCCCACTTTTCTAGCGCATTCTGTCCTACCGGAAACTTCCCGGTGCAGGCCCCACCCCCGTGTACCACCGGTGCATTTGGAGAATGATTAACTCAAACTGCAGCTGTGTAATAAGGATTTGATTTATGAGGAGGAATAGGAACAGGACTAGTCCTGTTGGAGTCGTGCACTTGGACACGGTGAAGGGGAACGGTTAAGGGCACAGCTTCCAGAGTCATATTATCCAGGGTGCATATCCAAACTCTCGCACTGACTAGCTCAGGGACCGTGGCCAAGTTATCCAACCTCGATAAGCCCCGATTTCTTCAACAAGAACATTGGAATAATAATTCCTACCACACAGGGCTAGTGTGTCATTAAATGACGAAATGCATGTCAACTCCTTGGCACAATGCCTGCTGCTGGTAAATGGGAGGGTCCTGGCTCAGTCTTCAGATCCACCAAACCCTTTGCATTCCCTTTGCTCGATAATCCCAGAATCCTTTAATGACAGTATTAGCACGAACAACACAATGAGAGAAAACAGAGGTTTGGTGACTTCCTGAAAATCATGTAGCAAATTAACAACCAATGTGGACTTACAATTGAGGTTTCCTGAATCTGAGTCCAATGCCTTTTTAAAAAATAAATCAGGCAATTTCCTTTGGGCTCTTTATCCCTGTTTAATGTACCAATTTATAATCCTACTTGCCGATGGAGCTGGAACTCAACTGACGAGAACTAGAGTTATTTATATCAGTCTCCAACATAACGGATGACATAAAGGAATTTCTATGCGAGAGTATACTGAGTGGTAAAGTACTAAAAATCTTAACCAACTTTGGTTGTGCTCATGGCAGAGAATGGTGGACTCCGCCATAAATAGATGACTCTGATGCCAGGTTTCTTAGGTTTGTTAATACTCAAGGACAGCTGGATGACATTAATCTCTCCCAACTTAGCATTCATTCATTCCATCCCATCTACTGCTCAATTGACACAATCCCATCCCATAACCCACCTACCTATCTCATCCATCCCATCTTTCCACCCATGTCTCTCTCTCTCACTCATTTATCTGTCTGTTTATCTGTCTATTCATCTATCCACCCCTCTCTCTCTGTTATCTATTTCTGGAGGTTCTGCTACTCACCAGGCCCTGTGTGAGGCATTGAGAATGCAAAGTAAATGAGGATACTTGTTCAGCGATTTGTGATTGACCTTCCTTTTACGGAACTAGTCCTTTTGGCAGAGCCAGCACATCATGGGCAAGAGTTAAAAGCCCATCTTTCCATTTCTACGTTGATATACTCGGTTGACTTTTCCAAGTGTTGGCACGAGGAAGACAATCTGATGTTTTCATGATAAGAATAAACCTCCTTACTGGTTTCTAGACTCTATTTGTTTAGATCATGCAGTGTTAGAACTGATATATCTTGAGCCCAATCTCCTCTACAGATAGGGAACATAAGATCCAGAGAAGGAAAGTAACTTGCTGTAGGTCTCCTAGAGCGCTGTGTACAGAGGTTGGGCACTTTTAGACTCAAAATCAGGCATCGCTGGGGCGTGGCGACCCTGCCACTGGGACTTCTGTTCAGAGCACCTGAGAGCAACCTGCCTGGCTGGCTCCAGGGCAGGGGTTGTCAAGTGTGATCACCAGACCAGCACCAACAGCACCACATGGGGACCTGTTCTCAGAAATCCGGAATTCTGGGAGTGGGATGAATGCACAGTTCTGTTAAAGCCCCCACGTGACTCTGCAGCATGTGCACTGTTCCAGGAAAGCAGCTGTGCTGAGTGACCTTTGGCCTGAAGATGCCTCGCCTGTTTTCTGTCCCGTTTGTGAAGTTATCAGCACCCTGAGATCCAGATGAACTTTGTCCCAAAGACTTTTGAAGCTTCCACAGACCAAGAGTCACATCGCAGCAAGGAGTGTAGGCTCTGGAAGAGTCAGACGATTAGGACTCGAATCCTGATGCTGCCACTCTGGGCCTTTTAGGTTGGAAGTCACAGCTTCTGTGAGCATCCGCTACTTGAACAGTAAAAATGACAATGGCACTGATCGCCTGGGATTGCGCCAATGAAATAACACCTGTAAGTTTCCAGAACAGGGCCTCGTACATGGCAAGTGCTCCATAAATGTTAATATTATTATCTCCTTTTACATTAAATTACCTACAAAATTACAGATGTGGGGTAGGGCTCTTCACATCATCCTTTGGGAAGAGCTCTCGGAGGGTTCAGAGAATAATAATTGTTGTGTATGGATATGGAACACGCAGTCCGTTCTGAGTTGGGGCTTGTCTATCCTGCAATTTGCCTACTATGATGTAGAATGTGGAGCTAAAATAATCCTGTGTATGCTACATTAATAATTCATTTAGAAATGTGGGTACACATATTAGACATCTCTGACTTTGCATGTTTTCAGTCCTTTCAATTGATATTGTAGTCACTGAATATCTCTGGCAGTGACCATGACGATGTGAAGTAAGGTGTAACTTAACATTTTGCTCGAACCTGTACGGATTTTAAAGGTGCAATATATGGACTAGCCACACGGGGGCAGATAGCTCTAATTTTTTTACTGATGTCTAATTTTTACACATCCTAAGCATTAGAATTCCTTAAATACCATATCACTAATATTTAATAAACTGAAAAAACTAAAGAATGTTCCCAACATATTTCATATGAGCAGTGTCACAAACGAAAAAAGAATGTTTGTGTTTTAAAGTTGATAGTGCAGATTTGTACCCTGGCAGTAATCTCAACCCTGGTGGCACACTACAACCACTTCGGGGGGAAGAAAGGGGAAGGGAGGGTTTTTAAAAATCGCTATGGGAACAATGGAGAAAAGACAGCCTCTTCAATAAATAGTGCTGGGAGAATTGGAAAGCCACGTGCAAAAGAATGAAACTAGACTGCTATGTGTCACCATGTACCAAAATTAATTTAAAATGGATCAAAGACCTAAACATAAGACCTGAGACAATAAACTGCATAGAAGAAAACATTGGTACTAAACTTATGGACCTTGGGTTCAAAGAGCATTTTATGAACTTGACTCCAAAGGCAAGGGAAGTAAAAGCTAAAATAAATGAATGGGACTATATCAAACTTAAAAGCTTCTGCAGAGCAAAAGAAACCATCGAGAAAATAAAGAGGCAACCAACTGAATGGGAGAAGATTTTTGCAAACAGTGCCTCCGATAAGGGGCTAATATCCAAAATATACAAGGAACTCATGCAACTCAACAACAAAAAAACAAATAATCCAATTGATACAAATGGCAAATAGACATGAAAAAATTCTCAACATTACTAATCATCAGAGAAATGCAAATAATACCACAATGAGATATTACCTCACCCCAGTCAGAATGGCTATCATCAACAAGACAAATAGTAAAAAGTGTTGGAGAGGCTGTGGAGATAAAGGAACCCTTATACCCTGTTGGTGGGAATGCAGACTGGTGCAGCCATTATGGAAGGCAGTGTGGAGGTTCCTCAAAAAATTACAAATAGAATTACCATATGACCCAGCAATCCCTCTCCTGGGTATCTACCCAAAAAACATGAAAACATTTATCCATAAAGACATATGTGCTCCAGTGTTCATTGCTGCTTTATTTATGGTGGCTAAGACATGGAAACAACCAAAGTGTCCTTCGATAGATGAATGGATAAAGAAGTTGTGGTATATATACACAATGGAATACTATTCAGTGGTAAGAAAAGATAAAATAGGACCATTAGTGAAAACATGGATGGATCTTGAGAGTATAATGCTAAGCGAAATAAATCAGACAGAAAAAGTAGAGAAACATTTCACTGATATGTGGGATATAAAACTGAAAACAACAAAGGAACAAGACAAATAAATGAAGAAACAAAAACTCATAGACACAGACAATAGTTTAGGGGTTACCAGAGGCTAAGGAAGGAGGGGGGTCTCTAGAAGAGGGTAAACGGGGTCTAACATATGGTGATGGAAGGAGAACTGACTCTGGGTGGTGAACACACAAGATATAGGTGACGTATTACAGAACTCTACACCTGAAATCTATGTAACTTTACTAACCATTGTCACCCCCATAAACTTTAATTTAAAAAAAAATCCCAATGGTGTTGCATACCACCCATCTGAGAGTCACAGCCAGGAAACAGTATCAGAATTTTTTACACCTCCTCAGGTTGAGAACTACTGATCTATGTGTGGATTAGTGGAGCTTGAAAGTTATATGAAACACCTGGCTGTCCCTGACACTTTGAACTATAATAAGTGACACTGGGGGTCACGGTCACTTTATCAGAAAGTAAACAAAAGTTGAAAAATAGAGACCAGTAAGCTAATTACTACGGAGCCAGCCTGTCCTTAATTTATCTCCCCATCAGGGCTACACAGACTCCCTGGAGTGACTAACTGGCTCCAGCTACATATTTTCAAAGAGAGAATCCAAGTGACTAACATGCCATTCTTGCCTATTAGCCAGACGTGTCACCATGTCTGTGTGTGCATGGCAACCTTTCTATTGTCAGAGACAGCTCTGAGGTTAGCCCTTTCTGTTCTCCGCGGGCTTTCTGAATAAGGAGCTGGGGCTGTATTCTGTTTTAAATTCCTCCGACTCTAATGTTACAGACATTGGACAATGCAAAGTTAGAAACAAGGAAAACCAGGAGGAAGGCAAAGAGGTTTTAGATTACACATGTTTATACTCAATAATCATTACCTCTTCGTCAAAAAAAGATTGTGGTGAAATATTTAGCCTCTTAATTAGTCCAAAACAGATGAAACCACTTAGCTGCTTCTGACGTTCCAGATACAGGGCACGTCTGGCCCTTGACTTGTCCTGTTGCTGAGCTGAATATCTGGATGTTAATTATTCATCGTTTAGCTAATGTAAGGAAAGTTCTCTGAACATGAAATATGGAGCAATTCTTTAAAAAAAAAACAAACACCTATTTATTTATTTATTTACTTAAGTGTGTTTTTCCAGGACCCATGAGCTCCAAGACAAGTAGTTGTTTCAGTCTAGCTGTGGAGGGCACAGCTCACAGTGGCCCATGTGGGGATCGAACCAGCAACCTTGTTAAGAGCACCGCGCTCTAACCCACAGAGCTAATCGGCCGCCCCAAGCAATTTTTGTATAATGCTGCTGCAGTGGGGGCCTGTGAGGCAATAGACAGTGGTGTCGTTTCAGGATTTAAAAACATTACTTGCGGCCATTATATGTAGAGGAGGAGGAGGAGGAAGAGGGAGAAAGTTTGTAGCCGGGCGCATCGGCGAGTTTGTGTAACACTATATATAAGGCTCAATGGTAGAGCCACCAGACAGTTCCTCCCGACGAAACAGACAGACATCTCTCACTGAAGCCCCTGTAAACTGGCACATCCTGTCTCTGAAAGGCAGAGCGGAGGTGGCTCATCCTGTTTCGTTCCCCAGAAGTTGTGCCGTGTGTAGCAAGTGGCTTTCCTCGGGACTTCGTGCTGCGTCTGAAAACATTCTTGCCTCCACGTCGGCCAGATGACCTAACCAAGTTCGGCTCCAGAGCTCAGAGTTTTCATGCTAATAAGTTAGAATTTTTCAAATGTATTTTTTCAGGACACCATCATCTGGGAGATGTGTATAAGCATTTTCTTAATAAACCAATTTTGGGAAATTCAGATTTAATCAAAATTAATATATTTTTTTAAATGGTAATTTCTCTCAGAGCTTTCGACGCCCTTGCATCATGAAAGCCTAAGAAGTGGGTGCAGTAACGCATTCTTCCCCCAACACCTGATGCAGAACCTTCTAAAGGAAGAAAGGCTTAGGAACACCCCACAAAGGACCCCAAAGTTCTATAGCACACCCACTGTGGGGAAACGCTGTAATAAATAGCTGAGATAAAATATACCTTTACATGAATGTAATACTAGAGGTGCAAAAACAGTTGCAAATCTACATCCCTTATCATTGTGACTGCTCAGGTTTTTTTACTGAATTCTCAGCTACAGATGCCACACTGGTCATGGTTTAAATAAAATTCTCAGTCTCTTGCACTGAAACTTTTTGTGTGTTTGAGAAATGTTTAAGAAGTAGAATTCATTTCTCAGGGAAGAAAACAGAGGTGTATGGTCCCAGGACTGAGCGAGCACCACAGACTGCTAATTTCAAAAATGCAATGAGACCTTCCTGTGCCCCAACCCTGTGGCCGGGCCCCTCTCTGGGTCCATACTGCCAAAGCACAAAGCAGGAGGCGAGTGTCACCAAGGCCACCGTGTCCCTACTCAGAGCCATCCCTAGGAAACCGCACAGCAAGTACCTGTATGGGGCTGCTTCTGCTGCTGCCATGGGGATGTGGCTGCAGAGTCTAAGAATTATTGCAAGAGGTGGAGGCCGCCTGAGACCAAAGAACCAATAAATTCAGCAGATGAAACCTTATCTTAGTCTCTGCAAATTCCCTCCAGCTTCTCTGGTCTCTGCTAGTTCAGGCAGGGTCTCTGCGTAGACTACTGTGCCTCACCAGGTGGGAACTAACTGCTCGTGGGCGGGGCCAAGCCTTATTATTTGGAGATCCCTCATGTCTATGCCCACCCTGATGCACAGCAGTTAGCAATTTTTTTGTGTGTGGCCATTTCTGATGGTTGTGTTGGTGATTGGGTTGCTGGACATTGCCCTGCACGCCCATGTACACGGGATTTCACCAGAATAGAAATGTAAGGCAGACACAATGGAGTTGCCAGGCTGAGTAGCCCATCGCCCACAGCCTTCCTGCCTAAAGAGCATAGCTGGACATCCAATTTCCAAATGAAAAATTAGAAAGCTGCTTTCTTGGTGTTAACTCTCAATTTGGTCCGCACATTAATATATCAGTGGTTAAAAGGTTGTACCTCATATTTCAACGAAAGTCTTCCTTTCAATAAAGGACATAATTTAACAGGTAAGTTACACATCCTGCCCCTCCCCCACCTCCTCCACCATGAAACAAAAATGAAGTGATTTTCATTTTGAATTAAAAAAAAAAAAGCCGCCTGCAAACATTTTTCCTCAATCGACCCTTATGCCAAAAAGACTGTTTACCCCTGCTTTAAGCAACTCTGGGCACACAGACTTCAGACTTTACAATAGTTGTGACTGGGCCCTCTGATTCATTCCAATTGTCCCAAATTGCCCAATTCTGAGCTGGCTCCAAATAGCTATCTTGCATCTACTTCTAATATATGGTGACTTCCCCATGACTCAACTGGTTGTTCCTCATAGTTTTGCTTTGTAGTTTTTCCGTGTGAGGCAGCTGGTCCCCAGCTGTTTGCTGTCCTGAGCCGATGGCAACTGCCTTCCTCCTTTTCTGAATCTCGGGCTGCACCCAAACATCACCGGCTCCTGTGCCCAGACAGTTCTGGCCTTTCCTCTCCCTGCATTTCTAGGTACCTATAATTTCCCCCCTCTACACCTATAGATGGCCCAGGCCCTGCTAGCCTGTCCCACAGAAGCATTCCTGCCACTATCCCTCCCAAGGGAGGCAGCCAAGAGCTGAGCCCTGAGCTCCGGAAGATGACAGCAACTTCCTGGCCTTGTAAGTATTGGATACAGGAGAACAAGGGCTCCCTTCCTTCCTTCCTCCCTTCTTCCTTCCCCTTAAATAAGTAACCCAACCGGCGGGCTGATGATATCCCTGAGTGATCAGACATCTCCATTAAATCTGGTTGATATAATGTAAATCAGCTTCTCAAATGCTGTGAAGGACAGCTTTAAACATTTTTTCCACTTCGTGGACTGTTTTTCCAAAATATAATGAAAATGAATGACTAGAAAAAGAAAACGTAAAATACCAGCATACATCTTTGGATTTAGACAAAATTTCGCTGTCACATGGGACTAAAGATTTCTAAACATTCTCAACTTCTGTTCTGATCCAGTCATGAACGAATAACACATAGTTTGTGGGCGGGCATAGGACCATGGACGATACTTGGAGCAGTGCTGATGTGGACCGTTACCTTACATGGAAATGTTTCATGTTTATATTCAGCCCATGGTCTTTGAGTGAGCACAGTGTTTCTAGCCTCTTTGCTGCTCATCCTAGTTTGCTCTAAGCATGTAACTAAGGTCCACCGATTTGTCCATGAGCACACCACCTCTGCTTGGTAGACAGCTCCCTCAAATACATATCTGCTCACAACCCTTGCTGCTAAAAGACATCACTGTCATCAGGTCTCTTTAGAAAGGACTTGACCTTAATACCTACCCTTCTCTTACTCAGGTCCCACCTACCATTTGTATAAATGCTCCTTCCTGCCCACTGCTCTCCAAGGAACCCTGTTGGGCTCCCAAGTACCTGCCCATCCATCCATCCATCCATCCATCCATCCATCCATCCATCCATCCAACTGGAGGGATAATTTTACTTGCCCTACTCACCAGTGTCATTGGGGTATTTGTCTCCCTTGGTGCATGTCCGCCCGTCGTCCTCCTGGATGTAGCCCTCCCGGCATTCACAGCGGTAGCTACCCAAGGTGTTGACACAGATGTGTGCACACAGTGTCTCGTTGCTGGTGGTACACTCGTCGATATCTGGGTTTGAACCAAAAACAGATGAAACTCAGTTGCCAAGATTTCACTCCCAACACGACAGGTGACGTGAGGCTTGGCCCTTCTGTTGATGTCTGCAAAGCACACTTTGTCAGACCTCTATCAGAGATGCCTCTAATAAAGGAGGAAGCTAGAAACCTGAGTGACAGGAACACCTCAGGCAGTGCCAAACCGTGGCTACTGGAGGGTCAGGGGGAGGGAAGTGGTAGATGAGGGTAAAAGGGATCAAATATATGCTGACAGAAGGAGAACTGACTCTGGGTGGTGAACACACAATGTGATATATAGATGACGTATTACAGAGTTGTACACCTGAAACCTATGTAACTTTATTAACAATTGTCACCCCAATAAACTTTAATAAAAACAACAACATGATTACAAACAGATCAGTGATGGAAGTCCTGGTTGTGGCTCTGCCACTACCAGGTCACGTGGTTGGTGCAGGCACTGCTAGCCTTCAAAGTTCTCACCTATCAAACGTGATAATTAAGCCACCCCTAAATACGTCACAGGGCTCCTTAGAAGAGAAAATGAGATATCCAATGGTGACACACTTTGAAAAGTGAGCATCACAGAAACAGTTTTCTGCAAGGATCCCAGTGTGCAGAGGGTTTTATGTTCCCTTTTATGGCTGTAGGTTCCAAACAGCATGATGGCGACCTACGGTCACTTAGGAATGGCCCCTTCCCAGTTAAGAGATGTGACGGTACCTGGGAAAAGGCACTTCTGGTAAAAGAAAATAGTCATAATGGGTGTAACGGAGAGTTTTCCCCAGGAAATGCTGGCCTCATCAACGACCCAAACAGACCCCTCATGAGCTATGGAAATGAGCCATGAGACCATCAAACAAGTAACCACTAAGGGTCCAAATGAACCGGGCACATCACAGACTTGCACTCCTACTGAATGGGGTGGAAACAAAACTTTCCCACCAAGGGAAGAGAGGGAGGGCCAAATCCATTTCCTGTTCATTGGCTGAAGACACCAGGTGGCTGTGGGTGGGAGCTGTGACACACAGCCCTAGACAGCTCACACGTGGTGGCAGAGAGAGCCCAGCCCTCACTTCAGGATTCTGACAATGTTCCAACTACTCCCTGAACCAGCTGCCCAGGGCCCGCCTCTGCCAGGCCCACAGTGTGTCGAGGGGAGCGTGGTCATTTGGGGGTTTCCCAGACAGTATATACTATGTCATCTGTAGACTAAGATGTCATAGCTGCAATTCCAGGCCGACCACCTTTCTCCACCTGCCCCTGCCCTAAACCTAAGCGTGAAGCTACCTCTACTGTCTGGAGGAGGGAGGACGAGGTTGAAAGGAGAGATAGAGATAGATGGAACTCTTAGCAGAAAGCTGGTTTTGCTGAGCCCCAAATGAACAGGGTACCGTGTCACAAACTGAAACAGACCCTTGTACCTAGGACCTCAGGGGTACAGAATGGCATCCCGTGCTCTCTGTGACAGAGGCCACGAGTCCCCACTCCATTCACTTGGTGACCTCAATCCCCTTCTTTGCCAGTGTAGGGTTCCATCCCAGGTGTCACCAGGGAGCAGCTAGGAGACCCAATATCTAGAACTTCTCTTAAATAGTGCTCTGTAGAGCCTATGCCAGAGCAGAGAAGGAGGGGCTGCTCACCGCAGTTCCTTTATTTTCCACTTGGGTCCATCTGCCAGTTTCCTCAGTTCATCCTCGAGCAGATGTGCAAACTTGACTGTACATATGAATCACTGAGGCATTTGTATAAATGCAGATTTCCAGACCCAACCTCAGAGTCTGGAGGGGAGGCCAGGAATTTTGTGTTGTTTTTTTTTAAAGCAAGACCCTCAGACAGGTGAGCCCTGGACTGACCAAACTTTGAAACACACGGCTCCAGGGAACAATAAACCTGCCTCAGAAACTCAAAGCGTGTAGGGCTGGGAAGCCCAGTCAGTGATGTGGAAGGGAATAAGCCGGTGGCAACGGCTGGCGCTGAATTTGCTCAGCTGCAGCCCAGGTGGCTGGCTCCAGCTTCCTCTGACTCACGTCCAACCTGTCTGCCATATGGACACTGCTCTTTCCCAGTCTCTCTTCTTAGTCCTCTTCTGAGAGAACGCTTCTTCTTGCGTGGGTCGTTCCGTGTCTCTACACGTCTGCCCACTTACGTTCTCTTTCACATCATTCTAGTTTTCATATGCTAATCCCCCCCATCTCCTGCTCTTGAATCTCACTCCCCATTAGGACCTGACTGGTACCAACTCCCTGAAGAATGCTTTGGCCATAATTTGTATCAATTATCAAGGTGAAGGGCAGGGACCCCCTAGGATAATACGGACACAACTCCATCCAACAAGCATCAGGACATAAGGGGAGGAATCTAAGATCAAAGCGGCTCCTGCGAGCTGGTCCCACTGAAGAAGAATGTCCAACAGAGGACAGACTCATCTGAACAACGCATATGCTCAGGAGCTGGAAAATAACATGTCTTGCCAACACACCCAGGCAGTAGGGCTTCTCCCGCTTCCGGTGTCTCTCCCGGTCATACCGGTATCCCGGGTAACAAGTACATAGCACACGGCCGAAGTTATCTGTGCACTGCTGTTCACAGGGGGCCTCGGCACAGACATCATAATCTGAAAAAGAGAAGTGTGAGCTCACGTCAATCACATTCCACAGGCAGAGATGGGATCATTCGGCCCTGGTCACCCTAGACTTTCTGGGCTGCACTCTGCTCGAGGGGAACTGGGAAGTGTGGTCAGCTATGTTTAGAGGGGCATTCACTCTTCAGGCCCCGGGGCCCCTGCTAAGAATACCTCAATGGGAGACATAGGGCTCAGTGTCGCAGTGGTTAGGCGCAAACGTCACTTGTGATTTTCCCGAGTCACCTCCTTAGCCTTTGGTCTTTGTCATTCATGCAGAGAGCAAAGGTGCCTAGATAGCCAGGCTCTGAAGTGCTATCTGAGGCTTCTTTTTTTTTCTCCCCCCACCAACTGCTGTAGAGACAGGGAATTCCTTCCAGCTGAACACTATGGAACAGCCAGCTCTGGTGATGGGCGCTGGCTTCCCAACGTGGGAGCAGGGCTGAAGTTGGACTGACTCCGAGGAGTGTGAGGGAGGCCTTGGAACGCAGATGTGTGTGAGTTACTAGTGTGTGTGTGTGTGTTATAGGTGTGCACGCTAGGGTGGGGGTGGGGGGTTGATCCTGCATGCCCAGAAGGGGTTGGGTACTGTCGAATGGCTAGAGATCTCGTTCCAGCCCTAAGTCTGCAAATTGGGGTGGGTGGTCTATTACTCATAAAGGCTTAGAACATCTCCTCCTCTCAGTCCTGAGGAACTGATGTTTAACGAGCCTCTGAAGGGACTTTGGCTCTAAGTCAGGAGCTCTACATCCAGCATCTCATTAATCATTGCACTATCTTCCCCAGGTGCTGACAGACACACTATCCCTGGACACGGCGTAGGCCTGGCTTTGCTCGGCCGCTTACGAAGGTGGAATGGTGGGCTGTCAGCCCCTGATGTGGGAGGGGCCAGTGTGACAAGGCTCATGCCATTCTATGATGACCTAGAAAACTGCCCTTGCTGAACACTTCTGCAATTCCAGGCCTGCTTCGCCTGCGTGTGTTTTCCTTAACTAAGCATCACCTCCAGGCATCAGTGCTCTATGCTTCTATACTTCCGCTGCTCACAGGCTCTTGCATGGTTATTGAATGGCTACTTTGTGGCAGGTCCTATTCTGGGAGGATGCCACATGAAGGTAAAGAATGCAGGTTCCGGAGCCAATCCTCCCAACTCTGCCACTCTCTCTGTGATCTGGGGTGCTCTGAGCCTTAGTTTCCTTACCTATAAAATAGGGTAACAATAATACTGACTCCATGGTGCTTTTATGAAGATCACCCTAGATGATGCATTAATGAGCACAGTGCCTGAGACAGAGTCAAAGCTTTACCTGCTCTTCTGCTTCTTTTATTACTATCATGTTTCCCCAAGAATAAGACCAGGTTTTATATTAATTTTTGCTCCAAAAGACACATTAGGGCTTATGTTCAGGGGACGTCATCTTGAAAAATCATGCTAGGGCTTATTTTCTGGTTAGGTCTTATTTTCAGGGAAACACGGTAGTTCTCATGCTTGTTTGGGTATTTGGCAAGGACTGTGTCCCTGGAGTAACTGGCACTACTCTCTTCCTACAGTTTATGCTCAATGAATAATTGTTGAACTAGAACAAATCAGATCACTCTGTCACCTGACAAATCAAGATAACACAGCAGGGGGTGACAAACTATGTCTGATTGGCCAAATAATATTTTTGGCTTTGCAGGCCTTTGTTGCAACTACTCACCTCTGCTGTTGTAGGGCCAAAGCAGCCATACACAGTACTTAAGTCAATGGGTATGGCTGTGTTTCAATAAAACTTTATTTACAAAAGAGGTGGAGGGCCAGATTTGGCCGACGGGCATAGGTTTCTGACTCTTGACTTAGAGCAACAAATAAGAGGGAACAACACTCTTAAATTACAGCTTCTACCCATTTGTTTATATTTTTTAGGAATTCTAGTCTCCTTCTACTATCTGTATGGTTAATTTTATTTGTCACCTTGGGTAGGCCACACTATCCAGGTATTTGGTCAAACATTGTTCTAGATGTTTCTGTGAAGGTATTTTTAGATGAACGGAACATTTAAAATGAGTAGACTTTGAGTAAGGCACATTATCCTCCATAATGTGGGTGAGCCTCATCCAATCAGTTGAAGGCCTTAAGAGAAAAAAGACGGACCTCCACTGCTAAAGAGGGAATCCTGGCAGCAGATGGCCTTTGGACTCAAAACTTGCACTCCGTCCTGGGTCGCCAGTCTGCCACGTACTCTGCAGATTTTGGACTTACCAGCCTCCACACTGTTTCAACAAATTCCTTAAAATAAATCTCTCTCTCAAGGGTCCTAATACACCACCTTTTCTTAGAACCTACATTTGTACTTTGCATTCTTGGGCAATGGAAACCTTTATGACTAAAGATATCTTTAGTCAAAGACAAACAAACAAACATTGACTTATTCCCACAGATTAAAACAAATTGATTTTTAAAAGGGTTCCAATGAAAGCCAATAGAGCAGAGAAAGTTAGTTATGGCAAAGCAGCTTTCAGCCCTTGAGACCACTTTTCCTGGAAATACTCAGTTCTAGATTGCATTAATCATAGGTGCTGTAGTCCCATTTTAGGGTGAGGGAGACTAGTTTTAGGCCTAGATCTTTGAAACCACAATACTTAACATTTAAGGGAACTCTAAAATGTGTTATCCATGTAATATGTTTTTAATTAGGTTGGACAAAATCTTTAACTGGGATCTTAAATTGGTTGGCCTAAACTTAATTTTCTTTCAGTATCTGCCAAATTGAAATATAAAAGGCCCAGCTGGTGACTGAGAAAAGCTGGCTTATAAAAGAATGCGATTATTTTGACCTTTGTGGGGGTTTTTTTCCACCAAGCTCGAACCAATGGAGTTGGCTGGCTGTGAGAAATTCAGTCTTGGAGAGACCCAAGGCCATATAAACCACCACATGTGATCTTAACCTTCCTAAAGCAGCTTGCTCAGAGCTCACCGCTATTTAATGAAGTCTGCCATCCTTCCACCACAGTGAGCAACCAACAGGAGGGATTCACAGATTTTTGATGGATAAAGACACTGCTGTCCATGAGATAATGCCACACGAATTAGCTTGGCTGGGCTCAGGTCCGTGAGAGAGACCGGGCTTCTTGGGCAACGGTGACAAAAACTATTTCACATCACCTCTCCCCAGCCCCGAGCAAACTAATCTCATGCTCTTCAAACACTTCTTAGTGTTTTGTGTGTCCGTGCTGGAATCCTTAGCAGCTTTCTTCCTCCTACTTGTCTAGTCCTGGGCAGCCTTCCTGGGTAACGCAGCTCACAGCTGCTTCCCGAGACCACCTCAGGCCACCCTGGTCCTGTATGTGCTCCCTCTGCACTTGCTGCACTGAAGGCCTTGCTCGCACACATTGCAGTTACTATTAACAGCAGCAGTCGCAGTAACGGTAACCACCACTCACCAAGCACTTAATAAGCGCCAGCCTCTGTTCCAAGTATTTTACGTGTGGTAGTAGTCTTAAAACCACCATGAGTCAAGTACGAATACTTTCCTGCAAAAGTGAAGGTTTGGAAAGTCACCTGCCCAAGGTGATAGCTAATAGGTTGTGTGTTACAGACTGTTTGTGTCCTCCTGAGAGTCATATGCTGAAATCCTAACTCCTAATGGGATGGGTTTAGGAAGTGGGGTTTTGGGAGGCAATTGGTCATGGGGGTGGAGCCCTAATGACTGGGATTAGTGCCCTTATAAAAGAGACCCCAGAGAACTCTCACCCCTGCTGCCATCTGAGGACACAGCAAGATGGCTGACTATGAACCATGAAGCTCTCCCCAGACACTGAACCTTTCAACACTTTGATCTTGGACTTCCCAGACTTCAGAACTGGGGGAAATAAAGGTTTGCTGTTTAAGTCACCTGATCTTTGGTGTTTTGTTATAGAAATTCAAGTGAGCTAAGGCAACATGGAACCATGACTAAAATCTAGGTCTCTCTGATTCTGTACTACCCAGATCCCGTCTCCTCAGCTTGAGGGTGCGTGCCTGGAGGGCCAGGTCCATGCCTCACGTCGCTCTGTCCCTTCAGTGCTGGGCTGCACACAGCGTTTGCTGCCGGTCATGGGAAAGGGCTTCAGGTTTAACACACAAAAAGCAGGTAGAGAGGTGGGGGAGTGTGGTTGTGTTCTAACTCCATATGAAATGCTGATTAGAGAATTACTCAGTGTATGCATACAAGTTAGTAATGACTTACACAGGCCATGCTCCAGGTAAGCCAATTGGCATTAGAAGACCATAATGCCCTCCCCAAATAGACATTACGTACACACATGCACAGATAATCAGACACAGATGACACAGATACATTCCGGGTACATCTGCACTTTACAGACATCTAATGATTAGTCATGAGTAAGGTAAGAAGGCATCATCTTTTATATTACATACCTTCCGGGATGCACTGTCCAAGAACAAACTTATACCCTTTGCAGCACTTTTTCCTAAAAGACAAACAAAGAAAAATACATTTGAAATGTGACATTAGATTAAAAATGTAATTCTTTGTAGTTATTGGTTTTGAATGAAATAACTTGTGCTCAGGAAAAACTGATGCATAAATGAAAGTAGGGGTAGAGTATTTTTAAGGAAATCTGAGATAAAAAGGGAAAATACTGTCAATACCACGTGATCACATCTTTCAATAGTCGATATCCTTTTCACCACATAATATATGAAATTAATCCTTTGAAGCCTAGGAAGTGAATTGACTCAGAAATTTCAAGGTACTTATATTAGATAATTCGGGGTCTACAGGATATAAGTACGAAAAGGACTTTTGAGGCTGACTTGGCCCCTTATCCTATAAGAATTCACAAGACTCGTTAATTATAATTACAATTAGCTAAGTATAATAATTGGATAATTGTAACGTAATGATTGCTCATTATAAGACGAGGACTGGAACCCAAGCATTCTAACTCCCATTCGAGTCCTTTTTTTTATCCCTATACCATATAACGTACTAAAAGGTACTTAAATTATGTAAGTTTAAAAAAGAGCAAACAGGCTATTTAATTACTGACATAAGTATGCAAGACTTAACATTTCTGCCTGAGGTAGAGAAATGGTGCCATTCATTCAAAATGTAAATTCACTGGAAAACCTTTGCCTCTCATATGGAACTGTGTGCCCCTCACAGACCAACCCCTGTGCAAACAACAACTATAAGCTCCGGACAAAACAGAATCAAGCAACGACCTGAAGGTTCTAGAGAGTAAATCAAAGCAGGCAGCTTGAGGAGGAGAGTTGAAATTTTGAACAAGGGACCAACATGGGGTTATTATTATTAATATAAATAATCAAGCAAATTCCCACCTTTGTCAAATGGTCAGACCCTTCAACCAGGTTAGACAGAGCCGTCTTCCTAAGGAGAATTTGATACACTTAAATGTATTTTTTCTATCACAGTCTAGTGAGAAAGAATTTAACAGCATTATTTTCTACTTTTGCAAATTAGTATCCTTTTACTATATTATGAGTCAAATTCATTTTTGGGGACTGGTCGGCTAGGTGGATTACCACCTGCCAGGTAAAGGAGAAACTCCAGCAATCTCTTCCTAAAACGTCTAAAATTTATTTAAAAATGTTATTAAATCCAGCACTTACAAGTTTTACATAAAATTTACTAAAAATGTATACAACTTGTAAACATCACATCTGGTAGGAGAAGATTCGGAGGCCCAACTGGGTACGGCAACACTACCTCCTTCCTCCCTGAAATACGTCTCATGTGTGGTCCAGCTGCGGAAGATAATCTTACTTCAAAAGCATGACAAGCAGGCTTCCATTATAAAACACAGTGAGTGGCATTTGGGATGCTCCTGAAACAGGCTTCAGGGAAATAGCTAAGGGTCCCTCTGCCCTGAAAAGGATGCATTTGCCTACCTGTACTTGTCCACTCAATAAAGACACTTTTGAATCTTTCTTCAGCATTTTTTATGTTAGAAGGGTGTGTGCGTGTATGTGTGTCTGTGTGTGTTTTTAATGTATATATTTATATATATTTAGACATATAAATAAAATGTACTGACATGAATGACGTGTGGCAATGTCCAGAGTTTTCCCATTACTGTGTTTCCCCAAAAATAAGACCTAGCAGGACCATCAGCTCTAATGTGTCTTTTGGAGCAAAAATTAATATAAGACCCAGTCTTATTTTAATATAATATAAGACCAAGTCTTATATAATATAAGATCAAGTATAATATAGTATAGTATAATATATAATATAATATAATACTGTGCCTTATATTAATTTTTGCTCCAAAAGACGCATTAGAGCTGATGGTCCGGCTAGGTCTTATTTTTGGTGAAACACGGTAGACATAATTTCCCAACATCGCCAACTGAATTATAACTTTACATGACAAAAGAAGCCCACGGGGCATAAATGTAGGACAATTACTGTTTCTAACAGAGGTAGCAGATCTCCTTTTATAATCCAGAAGACTTAAACTCTGTCTAGTTTTCCATGGTTTAAGAAAATCCAAGTTCTTAACAACCCAAAAGAAAACTGGCTTAATAGAGTATTCGTTACAATTTTATGGTTCTGACTTACTGTATTACTTGAAGCTGTCAGACAGAAAACTATAAGAGGAAGAGCAGTGCACTAGATGGTCTGAAACTTGAGTGATTCATGAGGAAGTTGGATGGAGGGGGAAACATGTGTTTTTGATACTCACGTCTCAAGTCTCCCCACATTTAAACATATGGATCTATTTGGCTGTTTCTATTTAATGGTTCATCTGAGGCACAGCCTCTGAGGTGTTCGATGGCATTTTAAGTTTCTCACAAACATATACAATCCTTACAATCTGTCTTTCCACATCCCATACATTAAATCTGAGCATTCTGACCTTTTTGAGCATTTCATGGGCTTGTCCTCACAGTAGAGGCAAAAGTAACCTGTCTATGCCTTTCTATGAAATTAAATGATAATGTAGGGAGTTGAAACGTGTTCAAAAGGCTATAGCGCTCTGTCAGAAACAAACGTGAGCTTCAGGATGAGCAGGCTTCATTTAAATACCTGCTCAGTTAAGCGTGAACTTCCCAGGGCTGTTTCCTTCATTGCATAACTAAGGCCATGTCTCTTTAATCTAGAGAAGGAGGTTTGAGAGTCCACTGTACCCTCCTGCCTTCCCGCCCCCCACCCAGTTCCCGGGGACACAGCATTATTTTGCATGTTAAACACCCACCAACCATAAATCACCATTTAAAATAAACAGTGAAATATTCCAAAGTATAAGAAAACAAACACGGGCTGCACATGTTATAGTGGTTCAAGGATTACTTAGAGCATCGCGTATAACGAAGCTGAGACGGCCAAATCGAAATCATGTTATGCAAGCACTTGTTAGACTTAAGTACAAACACGGCTGTGTGGTTTTTATCTTTAAGAAAAACAAACTAAGATGGGGAAAGCTCATGTGGGTTCACGGGAGGCTGTCCCTCTTAATACGCTTCACGTGTCATAGCTTGGTTTTCCAAACGCAAATGCTTTTCTCATTTCTTGGCAAGAGGAAGTGGTGATTAGATGGTTGTTACATAGAGAGGGCGACATCTGGTAATCAGGAAAGTCTGTGGAGGTTTCCCCTGGGTGCCTCTGAGTAGTAAGACACACACACAAAAATCATAAATAAAGACAGTGCAGCCCAAAATATATCCCTCCGACCAATGTGTGTGAGAGCTTTTGGAAGGAAAAACTAAATCAAGAAAATGAAGATAACAGAGATACCATCATCTGACTGCCTGCTGACTGTTAGTTATCAGATTCTAGAAAAGTATTTTAAAAAGCAACTGCCTACAGAATTAAAGGGAATAGAAGCGACCTTGAAAGGTCAAGTGAGTTAGGAGGCAAGAAATACTTCAACACTTGCTCCAATGCAACAGTAAATTTTCCTTAGATTTACTTGGGGTTTCCTTTGTATAACTGCCTACACATGCACCAAATGTATCAGCTATTTATATATATTTTAAATGAGAGAACAAACTGCACTTTTAGAGTTCTTGGTGCCAAACTATGTGGAGTAGACAGAGCAGAGGCTTCAAGGTCAAGCAAATCTGGTTTACAATGCTGGCTCTGTCATTTAAAGAGCTCAAAATGTGGCCTTGGGCTCATTTCTCAAATCCACTGAGCTTTAGATTCCTCATGGATAAAACATGAATATTTATTTTATAAGATTATCACAAGGATGACAGATAATAAAGATGCCTAACACAGGGCCTGGTGTAGGGTCAGAAAGTGTTCTGGCTGCAGCTGTATGAACGCAGCAAGAAAACAGCAAAAACAGCTCATCCCTGATGGTTTCATCTTAAGACTCATCTCTTCCTTCCACTTCTTATTCAATGGCAGATCTCATCTCTTCTCCAGAAACAAAACAGACCGGGAGCAGAGGGAGAGAAACTTCTGATTTCAAGATGATGGGAAAGTAATATTTTTGTCCTCTTCTTCCACAAGTTAAGCCCAAATAATGAGGAGAAGGTGAAATAAAAAATACAAGCTCATATCCCGTGGATTTAGGAGACCTCTCTAATTCTGAACATGGCCAGTGTATGGAAGGACGGAAAGTGATTTTGCAGAGTGGAGTAACTTCAAACCTAAGTGCCTCCAGAGGAGGTTATTAGGGGGCAGCAAGCCAACCCACCCTGCAGCACCTACGCGAGGCTTAGAAATTGGAGATGCCAGGCATTGAGGAGAGTGGAGGCCAGAAGACCAGAATATGACCTGAAAGTCTGCTTAGCAGTTGAACTTCCAGTTCCCTCCCAACCCTAAGTAGTTATCCAGAGCGCTGAGTAGAACCTCCCCACAAGTAGAGAACCCTGTCCAGGCATACGGAGCTCCACACGTTGTAAAAGAACTCCTTCAATTTAATATTTCATTCCAAACCAACGAAGCCCTCTGGTGATGGCGTCTAAAGGGAAAACGATGGTGGCTTCCTCACATCAACTAGTCAGTCTCCAGTGAAGAGAGATGAGACTGAAAATATGTAGAGCCCAAGGTGCCTCGTTTTTTGTCACCATTGCAACCCCACGGTGGCATGTCTGAGAAGGGAGTCCATAGGAAACTTTTGCCAGGAAGGACAGAGACCATGAATTCCTTGGGGCCATTACTGAGGGCCTGGGGATAGAAAAGTGGTCCTGAATTTCTTGGTGAAGCTCCTTAGAGTAAGAAAGATTTCCTCTCTTCCTTTTAGCCCTCTTCCTTGCCAAAACTTTTATTGAACTTCGCATGACTTCGCGAATTCCTTTCACACCAGATGCCCGAGAACAGAACCCAATAAAATGGCTCCCCTCCCATACAGGCATGCTTGGTTCCAGGCAAATGGAATAAAGTCGTGTTTACTACAGCAATCAGCAAACTAAAAACTACAACAAACCAAAACAAACCTACCCATTTATTCACCTACATATAAGCTTGTTACTGCCAAATCAATGACAATTTTAAGAGAATCATAAAGAGCATATTAGGTATAACTTGCTTTAATATGCACAATTAACAATGGTCAAGATCAAATGATGGAAGCAGAGTGGTTGTTCCTAAAAGCATTAAACAGAGTTCCCACCTTATCCAGCAATCCCACTTCTGAGTATCTACTCAGAATTGAAAGCAGACTCGAACTGATATTCATTCATAGCAGCATCTTTCACAACAGCTAAAAGATGGAGACAACCCAAATGGCCATCATCAGATGACCGGATTCACAAAATGTGCTAGCAGACACATATAATAGCATATTATTCAGCTTTTTTTAAAAAAAGGAAATTCTGACATAGGCCACAATGTGGATAAACCTTGAAAACATGATGCTACGTGAAATAACACAAAAGGACAAACATTGCATTACTCCACTATATGGGGTACCTAGAATAGTCCAATTCAGAGACAGAAAGGAGAGTGGCAGCTGCCAGAGGCTGGGGGCAGAGGGAATGGGGAGTTATGGTTTAATGGTACAGAGCGTCAGTTTGGGAAGATAAAAGTTCTGGAGATAGACAGTGGTGACAGTCATACTACACTGTACGCGTGCTTAATGCCACTGAACTATATACCTAAAAATGGCTAAAATGGTAAATTTTTCTATACACACACAAAAAGATCAAACGAGGAAGGAACACGGTTGAAACCATTCCTCTAACATTACTGCCCTGGTCATGGTATCATCTGGGTTTTAGCTGTGAATCACAGAAAAAAGAAAAAGTGTGTGTAGTTATTCTTAGATGGGGCTAAGGGAACAACCAGAAGATATTTATCCCTACACGCCTGCAACAAACAGCCACACTGCATCTACCTAAAAGGCAGAATAGCTGGTGGTTAGGGCCCTAAGCCTTGGGCACGACCTCCCGGGTTCGAATCCAGGCTCTGCTGCTCTCCAGCTGTGGGACCTCAGACACGTGACTTAAAGTTCTTCTACCTTGATTTCCTCACCTGTAAAATGTAGAGTAATAGTACCCTCCTCGTAGTCTTCGTATGTGAGGGGTCAGTGAGTTAAGATGCATAGACCTTAGTAGTGTAGTGCTGGCACACATTCAGTCCAACAGAAAATGTAGAAAGAAATGTGCTGGTTTTCCTGCTGGGTCTCCCCTCTGGCGTCCACCTTCGAGGATCCTGGAGAGAGAGAGCTGTTTTCCTAAATCTACTTTCTCTCTTCTGTACAGTAACAAAAGCCAAATGACATTTGACTACCTAACCGCTCAGAATAAAGGAAACATTTCCCAGCCCCCGTCCCACCAGGTGTGGTCTTGTGAATAAGGCTGGCTAATGGCAGGTGAGCGACCGTGATGTGTACAATTCAGGTGTCACCCCTAAGTGGAAGGGGCACGTGCCCTCCCACTTTTCACCTCCCCACGCATGGGAATGTGGATGAGGTGGAAATGAGCCATCTCGGACAATGAGATCAACGCCCTGGCCATGGGCGGATCAACCTACAAGACGCTGAGTCCATGACACTGTCCAGACACCACGTGAGCTAAGGATGCCCGCCTGACAGTCTTGTGTAAGAGAAACAGACTTCCATCTTGTTTACCCTATTATTTTTGGTTTCAGCTACAGGAGCCTAATATACCCCCAAAGCTAAAGTAACTGAAGGAAATGAATCCACGGTAGAAAGGCTACTGAAATCCAAGGTTCATAAGTCAAAAGGGGCCCAGGGAAGACATGGCCTTTCTTTTTGCTCCAGTAACCACTGTGCATGGAGCCCTTGAGCCTTATAAAATATTGGCCCTTGGAATGTAAATGTGTGGAATCTTCTTTGTAAATTATCCAAAGCTAAAGAATTCTCTGCTTTGACAGGGCTACAGGCCTGCTTTCCACAGACTGAGCAGACTCTTGTTGGGCTTCAGCTCCCTTTCCTGAACTTCATCAGGTAAATGAGGCATTTCCAGAGAGATTCAGTACAGGAACACGGAAATACAATCTGCTGATTCAGATTTTTGCCCACAGGCCAGTCACTTGGTAATTAAATGAAGAAGTCTTAAAGTAGAGAGTTTTACTTGTAATGACTAAAAGACAGAGGAGATCCAATCTGAGATTTTCTTTCTTAGGTAAATGAATCATGTATCCCATTCCTCACACGCATGAAACCCTTATGGAGAACAAAATACAACTGACACTAATTCAGGTCTAAGTCACTGGAGGGAGAAATTCATACAACACCGAAAGTGGGATGTCTACCTCTGGATCACTTACAGATAAGAGCAGGAATCTTCTATTTGTTTTAGACACTGAACTATATAAACAATGATCCAGCATCAAGTGAAAATTTCAAGTCAGATTAGTTAAGAACTGGAAGCATCAAGTTTGACTTAATTCAACCAACAATTAATTGAGAGCTTATTATACGCCACACCAAGCATTTTCCATAGGTTATTTAATTCTCATAACCACCTTTTTTTACATATGGGAAGACTGACGCTCAGAACACTTAAGTAACTTGTTCAAATTAGTAGCTGAGCTGGACAAATCAGTCCCAGGCTGTAAGATCCAGAGGTCACCTCTTTCCTGAGCTGGGTGTTATAGGAGACATGGAAATGATTAAGATTTGCATTTGGTCCTTAAAGACAATCAATGTGGAAGAAATATGTATACACAGCTATGAAGAACACAATATAGGGCATTAAAAGCATCCTAACATAGGTACAATGTGTTCTCCCAGTACAGAGGGAGCCTATTAACTCAATTTCAGGGGCTGCAAAAATCATGGCCCTTAGAGTTGCTTCTGCCCCAGAAAAATATATCAGGCCCCATATAAAGGGGCACCCACCCTAACTACCCACCAGTCTTGACTCTCCAGCTTGGCCCCAAATCCGGTTTCTCTGTCTTGCAAGCTCAGCTTCCCTCTGGGGAAAAATTCCCCATCCTTGGTTCAGGGTAACCGCAGACAACATTTAGGGTGGGGCTCCCAAGCCAGTGAATATCATTTAATCTGTAGCTCAGAGAGCCACACATAGGCCCAGGTGAGAGGTTGGAAAGAAGACTGCAGACAGAGCCGTAGAAAAGGCTACTGAAATATTTCAGGCAAGAGATTCAGCAGGTCTAAAACAGAGTAGTGGGAACTGAAAAATGAGCACAGATTTTAAAGAAATTTTGGAGGCAGATTCTATAGGATTTCCTAACACACTTGGTGTAGAGAATAAGAAAAAACAGAGAAGTCCAAGTCTAGAGATTTATTTGCGCGTAGCTGCCGAGAGGATGAGGTCACAAGTGCAGGTCAAATCGGAAAAGAGCTACTACAGACAAAACATTTTAATTGCACACGTTTTGGGATGACCAGGAGGTATTAATTACATTGGGTTCAGACATACTGTTTAGGATGTTTGAGGCCTTAGGGTGAGCCAAGGATGGAGGGATGCTAGAGCCAGTCTTCAGAGGCACAGGGGAAGAGGCATTAGATAAAAACAAGGAGGCGTGGGCCAAGGACATAACCTGAGGATGTCTTTCCAGAAGGTGGGCTGAGGAAGAAAGCCAGAGAGAAAAGAGAAGGACTAGTCAGAGAAGTCATGTCAAGGAAATCAACAAACTGGCTATTTGAGCTTGAGCAAACCATTGCCCTACTCTGGGTCTCTGCTTCCTGCTCCAGGGAAAAAGGGCCTTGGACTAGGCTGGTCTTCGAGGTCTCCCCCAACTCAAAAACCCCCTGGTGCTTGGGGTGACGACCATGTCCTATATCTTCATTGTGGCGGTAGGTACATGGGGGTACATGTACTTTGTCAAAACGCACTGAACTGTACACTTAAAACTGATGCATTTTATCAGATGTCAGTTATATTTCATTGAAGTTGATTTAAAAAGTTCCTTGACTCGAAGTAGTTACCCATTTCATGTAAAACTATTAATGATAATATGAAATATTCCATTTATGAGTATTTTTTCCATCAGAGAAAAAGAAATACAGGTCATAAAAGGTATGACATCAGTCCTCGGGGGGGAAAAAAGGACATGAATTAGAAGGAACTGTTTGTGTTAAGAAATTATTCCCTGATCATTCCAGACATCGGTACGAGTGAACAGATGTCTTGACAATGTTTCACAGACCCATGGGAAACTAATGAGAATCTCTAGTGATATCTCAGACACGGCATGTGTACTAGGTCCCTTAGGACAGCCCAAGAGACACAGGGAAGCAATGTGGCAGCCTTGGCTTTCCTGGGACCTTCAGCTCACAGGTGGTAATGACCTCTAGACAAACTTGCTCAAGTGGTGGTTCTCAGGAGTTTATCACATATCAGTCAGTACGTAGCTGAACTCAGTAACGATTTCTAAGGTGCAGGAATGGACGTTCCTGGTGTAAGGTAAACTCATTTTTAAAACACCTTAAGCTCCTTGATTCTGAAACATCATTTAATTTGAAGGGAGAGGCTGCCCGCATTTCTATATTAAGTCTACTAATGGGGTTTATGTCATTTATCATGATTGTTTTCCCTTTTGAAAAATTTAAAAGAGAATACCTTAGAATAATAAGTCTGATGGCAAAAATGTATAGTTTTGGGCTCTATGATAAAAGTAGCTCTACAGAAAATCTTGGGGGTCAGAGGAGGAAACTCTACCATCGTATAAGTTCTGATAATTAAGTCCGTGAACTCATCCTAGAAAAAGTGCTACATAGTTCATTGCTGAATATCACTATGGTCACCTTCGAAGAACTCCCCTTAGGAAGCTATGCACTGACACCAGTGCCTAGTCCACCCTTCAAAGCAATT
This sequence comes from Rhinolophus sinicus, assembly GCF_057876585.1. NCBI lineage: Eukaryota > Metazoa > Chordata > Mammalia > Chiroptera > Rhinolophidae > Rhinolophus > Rhinolophus sinicus. Next base: position 106,114,905 of record NC_142504.1, read on the forward strand.
TTGGAACTCTTTTTCTGGAATGGCTATCAGAGCTGTCATCATATTACCCTTGATGTCCTGGATGTCATCAATATGTCTTCCTTTCAATATTTCCTTTATCTTTGGGAAAGAAAGAAGTCATTGGGGGTCAGATCAGGTGAATAGGGAGGGTGTTCCAATACAGCTATTTGTTTACTGGCTAAAAACTCCCTCACAGACAGTGCCGTGTGAGCTGGTGCATTTTCGTGATGCAAGAGCCATGAATTGTTGGCGAAAAGTTCAGGTCGTCTAACTTTTTCACACAGCCTTTTCAGCACTTCCAAATAGTAAACTTGGTTAACTATTTGTCCAGTTGGTACAAATTCATAATGAATAATCCCTCTGATATCAAGAAAGTTTAGCAACATCGTTGAAACAAGTTCGCAAACTTAATTGTCAGACCTTGCACATGCCGCAATCTGTCTCTGGTAGTTGACTGTGGACTCCTTAGGGCAGGAATCAGGTCTTATTATCCTGAGCACCTAGGCCAATGTCTGAAAGATCACAGATGCTCAACACATTTTGGCTGAATTGAACTTGGACAGAGCTCTCCTTGGGAAAATCTGACCTAAAATGCTATCTTACAAGGGTTATGGCTTTCTATTCTCTAGCTCTTCTTTTTCTTATCTTTTCTGGTCTCCTGTGGGCTCTTGTTCTCCCTCCCCTTCTCTTTTTCTGTATTACAAGGCACAAAAGGAATTATGGAGTAATGACCAGACAATAAGGACTGTGTAACCCAGTAATATTTCTTGCATGAAGTAATGGACAAACTGCGTTTACCATCTTCTGCCTCCAGGGGCTGAAAATATTCATCTTTATCTGGAGTAAATAATATGCACTGTCCTGTTTGTGATGAAGAACGAGACTCAGGCCGTCCAGCCAAGTTCTCCAACACTGTCCAGTGGTGTTGCTGGAACCAGAGTCCAGGGGCTTCTTGGCAACTCGGCCACCATTTCCAGGCTAAGAAGTTGCTCTGGAGCTTTCATTTTGGATCCTTGCTGACTGACAACATAGGCCTCTGTGTTCAGGAGGCCCAAGTGATTCCAAACTGCTAACAAGTACAAAAATGTGGAGACATTGTATGGTACATGGGACGGGCAACTGTTTAAAAGTCAGGCAAACCTGAGTTAGGAAGCTGACTCCACCACTCCCTGTATCATGAACTGATGTGAGTTATATATATAATCTTACCTTTCAGTTTCCTCTGAAAAATGCAATGTTGATATCTACTTTGTTAGAGCGATTTTGAACATTAAATGAGATAGGTAAGCACTTGGTATAGTACCAGTTATATAGCAAATGTCTGATAAAGAGACATTAATTATGATCGCAGTAGCAATAGTAACAGTAGTAATTATTGTGGTTATTCGCTTCTGCTTTTCTTCAGTGTAGAATTATATATACATATATTTAAATTTATTGGGGTAACATTGGTTAATAACATTACATAAATTTCAGGTACACAACTTTATAACACGACATCTGTATAATTGATTGTGTGCTCACCACCCAAAGTCTAGTCTCCTTCCATCACCATTTTTTGACCCCATTTTCCTTCTTCTAAAGTAAATATGAAATAATTGTTTATAATAGTTATGATGAAGCATTGTGAAACACTGGAACGCCTGAAGATTAAACAGTACGTTAGTTTACATTGAATCAACAAGTAATTGCATACTGACCCTGGGGAAGTCACTGATAGGTGCCTTGGGAAATAGAGTCATAAGATAAAAAGAGTTTATACCATCACTGAAGACACAGAACATAAGAAATATTCAACCAGAACATGACCTTTGAAAATAAAGGACTCAAGGTCTCAAAAGGCATTCAGCTTATCAAAAATTAGCAACGGATAAGCAGGCCCAGTGCAGCATGGTCTAGGAATTCTCTACAGGGTGAGATTTGGATCTCACAGAATGGATAAGATTATCTGGACATAGAAGGGGGTGAAAGAGCCCTCAGGGTAGAGATAGGTCATAGAGAAGAGCACGAAGAGGTGTTGGTTATCTTGGAGTTAGGGATACAGCACTGTTCGATTTTTGTTACATGATAATAATACACAGCAGTGTCTTATTAACTAGAACCTCTAATTCCCAGGCATCCTTGAACCAGAGATGTCCTAAGGAAAACCGCTCAGCCACAGCTGTTCCTGACTGGGTAGCCTGGATGGTCCTACTTTGTACGATGAGTCCGTGAGCCTGACCCTCCAGGCTGAGAAGACTGGAAGGGCACTGGAAGCAAGGGTGGCCAATGCAGCCACCTCTTCCAGGACAAAACCATGAGCTGGACCAATCACACACTCCTGTCCAGAGCTCTGCACTAATGAACGCCCAGTGAGTAGGAAGCTAGTTGTGTCAGGACAGCTGAGGCCACAGCAGGTGAGAAAGGTCTAGGGACACCACAAGGAGCTGAAACCCCAAGAGGGGACAGGAAACTGGGTTTTGGCCACAAAAGCAGAGACGTTGTCAGGGAGAGGAGGGAGGAGGCACTCCCAGGGTCACCCTGTTTCCTGACAAGCTCCTCCATTGTAACTCCAGGCATCTAACCACAACTCCCTTTGCTCTTGAGATTCAAGTGGCATGTCTGTTCTTTGCAACCAAGATGGTGTGCTTTTCCAGTTATCCTGGTTACATAGAAAAGACACAACTTTAAAAAATAATAGTATGAAAGGCTTTTGATTGGGGATTATTCACTGGGTGTCCATGATCGCCGTGTGTTTTACCAAAAGCACACATTTCTGTTTCATGAACAGAAGTCACTCATGGATGGTTCAAATATAAATGTTTTTATTAACCTGGAGACACAGCTTTTATCACGTTGAGAACTGGATTCTATCAATACCAGTTGAATGTCCAGGTATTTTTGGTATTGGTGAATTATTTACTGGGAACCTTGAGAAAGAGTTGTAGCTTGAGTTTAAACAAGAAACCAGCTGTATCAGGCAGAGCAACGTAAGGTGAGCGGAAAATGTGTTTTACTAGCTATAAGGGAAATACAAATCAAAACCACATGAGATACCACCTCGCATCTGTTAGAATGACTGTAATCAATAAGACACAAAATAACAAGTGTTGGAGAAGATACAGAGCAAAAGGAACCCCCATACACTGCTGATTGGATTGTAAGTTGGTCCAGTCACTACGGAAAACAGTATAAGGCTCCTCAAAAAATTAAGAATAGAGCTTCCATGTGACTCAGCAATCCCTCTTCTGGGTATCTACCCGAAAAATTTGAAAACATTTATTTGTAAAGATATATGTACCCCTGTGTTCGTTGCAGCATTATTCACAACAGCCAAGACATGGAAACAACCTAAGTGTCCTTTGATGGACGACTGGATAAAGATGTGGTACAGATACACAACGGACTATTACTCGGCCATAAGAAAAGATGAAATATCGCCACTTGTGACAACGCGGATGGATCTTGAGAGTATCATGCTAAGTGAAATAAGTCAGATGGAAAAGGACAAAAACCACATGATTTCACTCATGTGTGTGATATAAAACATAAAGCAACAAATGAACCAGCAAAATAAACAAGCTCATGGGGGCGGGGATGAACAGGTAAAGTGGGGTCAAACATACGATGATGGAAGGAGACTAGACTCTGCATGGTGAACACAATACGATATACGATGATGTATTAGAGAATTGTATACTTGAAACCTATATAATGTCATTAACCAGTGTCACCCAAATAAATTTAATAAAAAAGGAAAGAAAATGTATTTTATAAACGTGAGTTTGCTTTAAATAATGAAGTTCTGTCTCTGGCAATGTGAGTGCATAATTCACTGGCAGTGCATTGGTGCCGTCTGGTTCCTTACTCCCAGCCAAAGAAATCCTCCTGGGGGTTCCCTTAGAGGGAAGTGATAGGACTGATAAATAGATGCATTGCTGTTTCATGCACTCGACTAGTCCGTGCTGTTAGAATATTAACTGACTCCCCTCCTCCATATCTTTGAAATGCTTTCTTGTCTGATCTCCTGATGTAACCTAAGGCCAAGTGGCTCTCAGAAGTTGGAGAGAGTTTTTCCTCCCTATCCCAACTATGGCATTTACGATAAAGAGCAAATGGGGCCATGTAATTAAGTGTGACATGTAACCTTGAAAGCTTGCCATAGTGGCTTTAGTTTTGTTTACTCATACATCCCAAAGCACTGTTAGGAAGTCTAGTGACAAAGGATTCCTTTCATTTAATTCTAGGGGACAGTCAAACAAGAGTCCACCAGGAGAACTAGACCCCCTAAGAAGATACCACGATTTTAGGGCATCCACTATACAATGGATGGCATTCAACTCGGAGGAGGAACTCTCTTCAGTGGGATTTCCGGCACTGTGATGAAGTGAAGAATCCAGATGTTGTGGTGGGAGTGATACCTGTGTGTGAGGGAAGGCGTGGAGGCTGTTTTCTGAAGTCTAATAAGGACACTAGGCGAGCAGCTGGCTTCTCATGCAGAACAGACTTCTCAAGCCCACTGGACTTGAGGTAACACTTCAATGCTGGAGACTGGGATCTGTCTAATCCTGATGTGTGTTGATGTGTGGTGGCAAGAAGGGGCGATGGTGGTGGGAGCACAGGTGTAGATGGGATGGGCCTTCCCAAGGAGCCACAGTTGGTCTAAGGGCCTCCCGTTGGGGCCAGTATTCTCCCAGGGACTGGTGGTCCGGGAGCTTTGGACAGCTGTGAAGAAGGCTACTGGAGAGTGTATGTTAGGGAATTAGCGTCCACTTCTAGATGGCCCAGTTCTACGAGGTAGAACTGAGTCGAGTGGTAACTCCCAGGACTGTGGAGCAAGAATATCCTGAGGACAACCCAGACCACCGTCAGGTCCAAGCCTGCCCAGTCAGTGCACAGCCCTACTCTCCAGTCGTGTTGATGGGCTATAGGCTAACTGGCTGGACCCAAAGCACAGTACTTTCCCACAGGTCCTGGGAGGCCACTGAAGTGCCAGTGTCTCACCTGCGACTCACTCTGGGAGATGACTATAGCAACACCCTTCCCACTGTCCCTGAGAAGGCAGCTGTGACAGCAGCGTGGACCTTCAGAAGGTCCAGCAGTTCCTAGGTATGCGATTCCCCTTTGGCTTGTTGGTTTTCTTCTGCCAAGAGAGACCATGACTCTAGTTGGCCACGGCCTCCTTAGCATCCTGTGGAGGAGCCTCCCAGCAGGGGCTGGCTTCCTCCAGCAAACTGCCAACGATGCCCTTTGCAGTCCCCATCCCACCTTCCTAACGAGGAGGCTCTGCCTAGAGCCAGCGTCTGATAAAACCTGGATCGGGCAGGGGGGCCTTACCCTGGCAGGCAGTGGTAGTGGAAACACCAACAGCAGTGCTAACATTTATTGCCCTCTGTCTGTGCACAGCCTCGTGCCATCGTGCCCTCCAGCAGAAACCAGCAAGCCCAGGGGAAATCCCAGACCCAGGACCTGCCTACACTTCCTCCAAAGACCGCTGTCAGGGGCTTCTTCCCTATGATGGTGGAAATCCAGAGAGTGGGGAAGGGTGTTATACGGGGGTGTCACAGAGTGAGTCACAAGGTGAGAAATTGCCACCTCCTATGGCGTTTCATCGAATTGTCACAAGGAGTAACAAGATAGTCTGTGATTATTCCCATTTTACAGGTGAAGAAACTGAGTGCCTTGCCCAAGGTCACACTGTGAAGAAGAGTTATAGTCAGGATTTCAGTCCCCAAAATGTGGAGCAGTGTCTGGCTCAGAACAATTGCTAAGAAGATCTGAATGCAGAAAAACACTGACGTGGATAATATCCTCACGCCATCATCAGCAGAGCCTGCTTCTGAACCCAGGAATGCCAGGGCCACTTGGCTGGCACATCAGTATGATGGGACCATGTGCTGAACTGCTCTCTCCTCCCTGGGGGCATCACCTGTCCTTCCACCCGCTGGCTCTACAGGGGGAGCTCTGGACCCATGGGGCTGAATTAGGACACAAAGGTGGGTGAAGCCGCTTCACCCTTCCTAAGACATACAGACCAGGATGTGGGCAGTCCACAATTCTGAGTGAGTGCCAGGTTGAAAGGGAGAGTTTCAGAATTGCTAGCAGACCTGCTGAGGTGTGGAGGAAGCCCTTCAAGTCCTGACTTGTTGAACTGAAGTGTGAACAGTCTTCCCTGCCCAACCCTAAACACATCTAACCTACTCTTCAAGGTTCAGCTCAACTTCCTCCTCCTCCTGGAAGCCGTCTTTGAATTCCTACCCCCCAGGAAGGGATTTCCACTTCCTCTGAACATCCACACTCCCACTAGTTGTGTCCGTCTCAGGATATCTAAAACCCAAACAAACAAAACAACAGTGGTTCTCAACCCTGCCTGCACGCTAGAATCTACTAGAGAGTTGTTAAAAAGAAAAAAGAAAAAGATGAAAAATATTTATACCCAGACCCAATTCTAAATAACCAAATCAGAATCTCTGATGGGGGCGGGGTCATCACTTTGTGAGGGGTGTAAATGTCTATTACATTATTTTATACACTTGAAATTAAAAAATGAAAAAGTGGGGTGGGGGTGGGAGATGAGGGTAAGGGGGATCAATTATATGGGGAGGGAAGGAGAACTGACTCTGGGTGGTGAACACACAATGGGATTTATAGATGATGTAATACAGAATTGTATACCTGAAATCTATGTAATTTTACTAACAATTGTCACCCCAATAAATTTAAAAAGAAAAACAAATTAAAAATAAATAAATAAACAAATAAATAAGAATCTCTGGGGCTGGAACCGGAAAACCAGTATTCCAAAAAATCAGCCAGGATTGAGAACCAGGGCTCTAATGCCCTGAAATCTGAACATACCTTCTTTCCCCATCTAGAGGGGGCTCCTCCAGGCGAGGCCCCCGCCTTGCATAACGGGGGCCCTTACCACAGAGCCCAGGCCTAGTGCACAGTCAGCACTCATCCAACGTGTGCTGAGTGACTGTATCCTCGCCTGAAACTCTAAACAATCCCCCCACGGGATACGGGGCATGGTTTGCTGTTTTTGTAAGGTAACAGTTGTATGTGTGTCATCCTCTGATTTGGGTAACCCGAGAATACGAATTCCAAGGAAAATAAATTTCCCCCTGTTAACATCCCAAGGGAAGAACAGACTGTGTTGTTGGTTATCTTCTGCTTTCAATTAAGTAGCCTTTAGCCAGATTCCTTTGGGGGCCCCTGAGCCTTGTAAATGGCACACTGTCAATTATTTATCTAAACAAAGGTAAGCCAGAGGGCAGCATCAAACCCTCGCCTGGTGAACTTGGGCCCAACTCTCAGCCCTTGGAATTCTCAAGCTTACATGACTTGGCTTTGTGGATCCAATTTCCCTTAAAAAAAAAAAAAAAAAAAGGAAAAACAAGGCGCACTAGATATGAGGCCATAAATTCCATTTCAGAAATGAAAGGCATGCCAGAGTAGAGCGGTGCGGACGCCGCGCTTCGTGGCTGGTGGGGATTCTGTTGCTAGGCTGCTGAGATCCAACAGCCATGACTCACTGGCAAGGAGGCAGTCTGCTAAATCCCTTCCCGTTTTGCACTGTTTCTCCCATCAAAGGATGCACAACATTCTATATCACCAACTGAATACTAAATCCCCTTAAGAAGGAACAGACCAACCAACGGCGATCTGCAAGTGTGTAAGTGGAGGAAAGGCCGTCTCTCACAGGTGAAGAAAGGCTCCTTGTTCACTGTCAGCCAGGCAAGGGATGTGAACTGTTGTTCGTGGGATGGGTTTGTGCCTATTCCCTCTAAGGACCAGCCTGTGATGTGCATACGACACAGCCTGCTGTATTATGGGTACAACTGGTGGCCATGGAGTGAGCCCTGAGAACTACCCATATGGAAATCAAGCATTCCCCCTTCACCTACCATGAAGTGTCAGCTGCAGTGAAAGAGTAATTTGGGGATAATAACACAGCTAGAAACCAGGGTACTTGGGTGTAAGAATAGTAGCTGCAGCCGTAGTAACAGCTATCATTTCATGAGTGCCCTGTCATCTTCTGAGTGCTGTGGACTATATCGCTCCATGGAGAGGCATTATCTGTATTTCACAGATCAGGAAACTGAGGTCCAGAGAGGTTAAGCAATGCACCCAGGTTGCACAACCAGCAACTGAGAAGGCTGGAATCTGTACCCAAACCTCCTGACATCCAAGCCTGGCTTGCTAATCGTGCTGTTATACAACCTCCCTCGTCCCAGGAGTGACACTCGAAAATGTTTCTGGAATCCACCTCTCTCCTCCATCCCTGTGGCCAACTACCTTAGTTCAGACCTTGAAGTCCCTCACCCTTCACATTTTTATAGCCTCTTCATTCATCTTCCTGCTTCCAATCTTTCTCTCACCCCATCAAGTGCAGATATTTAAAAGTGTATCTATTTTATTACTCGATGCAATGTCTCTTGGCTTCCATTGCCTGCAAGTCAAGTCCAATCCTTAGCAAAGCACAAACGGCCCCCCTCCACCATCTCAAGTCTTTTTTCTGTCATTCCCCACCATGACCTAGTCACGCCAAATGTTCAACTCAGGAGATCCCTTCTGTAAAACAGTCTGTCTCCTCCTTCAGCTCTCATTTGTTTACATGTTTGTCTTCCCACTCAAACCGTGAACTCCTATGAGGCAAGAGGCTTGTCTTGATCATCTTTGGCATTTTCCCAGGATCTGGCAGAAGATAAGGCCTCATATGTTACATGGCTGACTCACTCACTGACCAAATGAACAGAGTCTCAAAGTTGGAAAAAAAATTAGCAAAGATCATTGAATTTTTGACAACTAACTATATATATATATGCATGGGATCTCACTATGAACAATCTTAATTGCTAGGCTATAGTTTTACAGATTTTACTTATTTCTGGAATAACCACAAGAAATTAAAAAAAAAAAAAATTCTAGCTAAAAATCTGTTTCCTTGAGATTTACATCTAGATTTATTCCATTCAAAAGTATTTTCCCCAGTAAAGGGTAGAATAGTAGCTGATCCTAGAATGTCTACCTCTGTATTAGCCCAAGTGAAATTTTCTCGAAGATTTGAGGAGTTTGGTCGACCACCACTATTCTCACTTGTTTAAATAAAGGGCTATTGCCCGGATTAAGTTGAGCAGCATATTAAATTAGGTGTACCTTACACATACATCTCGTGCCTTGGGGCCAGGCCGACTCCATAGCAAATATTCTCCAATGATAACCTGTTGGGAGTCTGCAATGTCTTCTGCTGCTTTCCCCCCATGAACTGGAACTTAACTAACCTCTGCCATCTGAAAAATAGATGCTTCAAGGTTTATTCAAGTTTTTCTTCCTCTTTGACTGCGTCCCTGGCTCGTTGAGCCAAGCAGGAAGTGACTTCCTCTCCTCTGAGCTTTCACAACACTTGCTCTCTGTGCCACTCAGACCCTGTCAAGGTCGCATGTAGCACATCACAGAGGAAAGGACACTGCTGCAGTGAGAACATTGTCCCTGGGGCCCTGGGTGGTGAATTTCGCCTTTCTGGGCCTGTCTATTCCTTGCAAAATAGTTGGGTTACATGGCCTTTAAGCTTCCCTCCAGCTTTAAAAGTCTATGAAAAATGCCAGATATCTTGATACTATTTGAAAGCTCCCTGGAGGGGATAGAAGGTAGAAGATGAAGGGCAAAAGTATAGAACTTTGAGTCACATTTAAACTAGTGAGTTGAAAGCAATCACTTGGATGTTATGTTCCTCTTCATTTTCCAAAGGATACGATGACATCTAAACATGCTACCAAGAGACGGCCCAGCAGGGTAAGAGTTACTGTCATGGGGCCTGATGCGGTGAGTTGTATGAACTATGCCATGAAATGTGCATCATGATAAAATTGGGTTATCGCAATGATATAGACTCAGAATTACACAACGAAAAACTACGTAAACATTCCTTTCAGTCATGACCAACCAGTGTGAATTCAAGACACAATACTTTAGATTAGCCAACTATACATCCCCCCCCTCAAAAAATGTGAAAAATAAATGCTTGAATATGATTCCTCTGAGGATGAGCTTTAAACTGTAAACAATTTGGCAAAAGAAAGGGAGACTTGGAGAACTAACATTTTTCTTACTAAATTACACAATTTCATATCTTTTAAGATAACTTATAAAGACATGTTAAAATGAGAACAAACTAATAGAGTCATTCGATGGAAAAGCTAGATACAGCAGGAATTTAGGTGCAAGAGAGCTTCTATCGTTGAGCACCATATTTAGGGACAATTTTCCTGGCAGCTGATCCCCAAAAGGGAGCTATGATGAGGTAGTTCTAATATACATTTGTACAAGAGGTAAGAAATTTACCAAAGGGATGCTCGTCACTCAGAGCCCCAAAGGGAGACAGAAGGCACAGTAAGATTAAGGTAATCCAAGGAGGGGTTGTTTGCGAAGGGACTAAAGTACAAACACGCAAGTAGAGGGGTGTGGGGGAACCACTGGACAAGTGCAGGGACTCAGGGTTGACCAGAGAGAGTTGCTACCTCCCACTATGGGTTGAACAGTGGCCCCCGTTGTCCTATCCCCAAATTCATGTCCACCCCAGGAACCTCAGAACACGACTTTATCTGGAAACAGGGTCTTGCAGATGTAAATAAGGGTCAAGATGAGATTACACTGGATTAGGATGGGTCCTCAACCCCATGACAGTGCCCTTGTAAGAGACAGACAAGGACACCAAGACAGAGCTACAGAGAAGGTGACCTTTTAAAGATGGAGGCAGAGATTGCAGTGATGGGCTTACAAACCATGGCGACCACCAGAAGCTAAGAGAGGAACATGGGATAGTGAATTCCTTAGAACTGCCTGAAGGAACTGACCCTGACGAAATGTTGAGTTTCGACTTTGGACCTCCAAAATTGTACGACCATAAATTTCTGTTGTTTTAAGCCACCCAGTTTGTGGTAATTTGTTGTGGCAGCCCCAGGAAACTAATACACCACCCCATTTCTTGAAAGGATAAAAGGAGGGTGAGTTAGTTAACCCCAGTGGGAGAAAACGTGTCAGGCAGACCACTGTAAGCAGAGCCATGACCTTCAGTCAAGGGACAGAGCCAGTCTGAGTCAACCTTGCAAGAAGGGAACCAGAGGAACACATCTGGACCTCCATATCTAGGATTTCCACCTCCAGTTTCCACCTGGGGCTCCTCGCTGGCTATTCCTAACGGGAAGCCTAAGGACGTGGGAGACCTGCCGATGTGGTCCAGCCCTCAGGTAGAGAGCTGCAGGTCGTAGAGTGAAAAGTATATCTAGAATGGTGAACAAAAACAACCAGCAGGAGATGAAATCTCACAATTATCACTTCTGGAATGACAAAGCTGAAAAGTATCGACCTAAGTGTCCCCTTCCTATAAAGTGACTATTCCTCTCCCCATAAATAAAAGATGTTAAAGACCTAGTTGGTCTCTCTCTTCTTCTCCAGTCGTCTTTAGCTGTGGTTTCTCTAACCCAGGCTCTCTCTCGGGCCCTTTTGCTCTTTCCTTATCTCTACACTCAGCCTTCATCATGGCTTTTACTGTAACTGACGAGTCCCTCACCAGCACAATCCACCCAACCTCTTACTCCAGCTCGCGTCCCAGTTTCCAATGACCCCAGGAAATCTTCAACAAGACATTTCATAAACTGTTCCAAGTCAAAACATTTGAAAAGCAACCATATCGTCTTCTTTCCAAAACCAACATGCCCTTTGAAATTCCTCCTCTCCTCTCTCTAAACCACCTGAGATTTAACTTGCCAATTCATTCCCTTTACCCAAACATCAAGGCCTGTCAGTTTTAAGAAAGATACTGTGCTTCTGCTCACCGTTGCTCTCCATACCTACAAGTACCACCTGTTGTGTCTAAGCCACATCCATCGACGCCTGGATGATGCTCTAAGGTGGTTTTCACAGCTTCAGGTTCCCCCGTCTTCCAGTTTTGCCGTGGCCAGGACGAAACTGCCTTCCTCATGCCATGACCATGTTCCAATACTTCTGTGGCCCCTTCTGCCTCATGTCCCCCCTCATCAGATCCACAACCCTCTCCCTGGCTTCCGAGGATCATATTCCAACTCCATGCTACGTTTCCAACCTTCATTCCCAGCTGGCGCCAGGCTGCCTCTTTTGCTGTCCTGCCCTCACGCTGTGCTTATGCCTGTCCTTTTCTCGCCTATTCCAGCATCTTCCCTGAACCCAACTCCCTGAAAGCTTCTGTCAAAAGTCTTACACCACACGCAGTTGACATTTCCTTTGCAGTTAGTAGTAAATATATACCTGATCGTAGTCCTTCACATCTTTTCCCATATCCTGACTGTCCAGATTAACCTACAAGCAATGTATTGTGGCAGTTTGTGTTTCTCTGGGCTAAGGAAGACATTCTAACACCACGGTCAAGAGTTTGGGCTTGGGAGTCAGACAGACCTGAGTTAGAATTGCAGTCCATCCATATACCACCTGGTGACCTTGGACAAGTTATTTATGTCCTCTCGGTGCCTCAGTTTTCTCACTTGTTAACCGGGAATTTGAAACTTGTTTCATAGTGCTATTGTGAAGGTAAGAATTAATCATTTATGTAAGGCACTTAGCAGAGTGCAGGCATAATGTTAGGCTCTTAATAATATAAACAAGGAACCACAAAGTCACGTAACTTACACTCAAGGCTAATCAGTGAATATAGGTTTTAACCACCTGCTCCCCAGATATGGACAGTTGGTTGCTGGTTACATCATATGGCCCCCATTCCCACTCCCCTTGTCATCTTAAAGCCAACATTTTTGTTTAGTCATGCTGGGATGGAGAATATGCAAAAATTAGTTTGTAGATTATGGTTTTTCCAAACAACCAAACCTGGAATCAGTGCTTCTGTGGACCCCGAACTGTCCCTATCCTCAAAACACAGATTCTCTGAGAAACTGACCACAAGATAGTGGCCGTCATATTATTTCCATGTTTATCAACATTGCTAGCTGCCTCCTAGGTATTGCTTAACAGTCAAAATCAAAAGCTAATGTAAAGATTACTTGTGGAAAGATGCAAATGTGAATGAAAAATTATATGTGTATATTGCAGTAGCTGCGAGGGGTAGCAATCTATTCTGATTAAGAATTTTAATGATACTATCTATAAATTATTTACTATCATTGAATACATAAAGGAAAATTCTGGCAATTCCATTTTTATTCTTACTGTTGTGTTTTCACAGATGCATGATAAATACTAAGAAAATGGTAACATTTTTATTTTGAGTGTAATTAATACAAAGGGACAAAAAAGGAAAAACAAAGAATTTGGTCCTTAACCAGAACCCCTCACGGGCATACACTAAAACTGAGATTTTGGACCCATCTAGGATCCAGCACATTTCTCAAGTTTGCAGAAGCACACAAGAGGAACTTTAGTGCCCAGTGGAAAGAGGCCAAATTCATACTGACAGGGAATAGAAAACAATAATTTCATGTGTGCTTTTTAATGGCCTTCCTGAAATCCAGATGGTTTCTTTGCTCTGAAAGTATTTATAGATAGGACTGATTTATTCAATGTCATTATTAATGAGCTGGGTGAGAAAAGGAATAATGGTTTAAGTGACCCAACATATTTTCAAAGCAATGGAATGGCGATTTGCTAGGGGGTCGGCTGGGGAAGGGAGTGTCTGTGAAAACTGTTGTACAAGGAGGCTGGGCTGCCAGAGGCGTAAAGCCAGCAGAAAAATCCATGAACCTAAACACCAGGCCACAGTGATGCTGGGAGTTCATGTTGTGAAATGTGAGCCACCGTCACCATGGAATCCAAAGTTTTCCAACACTGGGAAGGCCAGCCGAGGAAATATCCTCTTCTTTCACCATGAAAGACAGATCCCTGGGGATCAATGCCTTCTGCCTTGCGGTGACATCTATTCTTCTGCGTGACCACCCATTCTTGCTGCTGGGTGAATGGTAGAGAATTAGCCATATTTTGTTGTGTGAGCTTTGAGAGAGAGCATATGGTGATTTATGTATTAGGATTTAATGATATTTTCTCCATCTCTGCTCCAACCCTCCCTGTCTTAAGTCCCAAACCCTATTAACTTCTGGTCTCTGCTTCCCTTATTCCCTACAGGACGTTGCTTCCCTAGTAAATAAAATAGGATGATGTCCTAAAAGTGTCAATTGCTCCTCTGCTCACACTCCTTCCGTGGTATGCCGCTGCGCACGGGATGACATTCAAAGTCCCTGCTATGACCAACCGTCCGTGTGATCATGTCCCTGTTGCCTTGGCTGCAGCTGCTTGGGCCTGCGTCGTTGTCTTCTTAGACACAAATGGCTGAAATTTGGGCATTCTTATATAAAGTGTGAAAATAAGGATTCTTTGAGAATATTGCTATATTTATGGACTGGTCACGTGCAATATATCTAAAGATCGCTTGCTGTGCAAACCTGGCCTCAAGACAAGTCCACGTCTCTCCTCCCCGCCAACCCAGATCCCTGCCCCTAAGCTTCTGTTAAGAATTCTGCACCCTTTAGTTGGTGACATGGCCGTATTTCATTGAATGCAAGACATTGCCAATTGTAAGATGCACCATTAGTTTATGTAACACAAACAATTTTTTAAGTTGCCAATTAAACTCTGGCACAATGCTTTATCACTGAAATTCTTTTACACTTACTAAAATACTTCTTTTCATCCTAATTAGACACAGATTGTCATATGTCGCATGTGTGGATACACATAAAGGAAATCAAACAACAGAGATTGGTTAAGATGGTCTTGAAACACCTTCACAAATGGAGGCCGACTCTTCAGAATTGCTCTTTTAATGGAGAGTCATCAATTCCTATGCTTTACCACAAAATGCTGTCCTTCGTCGTGCCATCAGAAGCAATCCGTGAAAAAATTGAAAGTCATTAGAACTGCCCTCTGAGCTGGTTCTGTGAGTAACTGGAACCTACTTCTGACTCTTGCTCTGGGAATGCTGGTGAAAATGCCAGATTCGCTACCTCCCCACCACTTGTTGGTTCTTAAAAGTCAACTCTGTAAGTTAAATATGGCTTTACTGTGTGTCCAGGAATTTTTCCAAGCAGCTGAAACCCTTGATGCATGTTTTGATGCTGGCGTCTGCTGTTTGTCACTCACAGGCATTGACAAAAACATCCTAATGCTGCCTGGATACAGCAAATGAAAGATATACCCCAATTTCAGAGCTGTTAAAATGCAAAAAACAAAAACAAAAACAAAAAACCAAACAAACCATACCTTAGAATTCATGACATTTGCTCATCATCACAATAATGCAAATGTTATTACATTCTAGTTCTGGGGAACCTGACCTTCTCATAGCTCCTGAATAGGGTACCCAGAGCATCACAGCTCAGAATCCCTCCTTGAAGGGGACCACCCATAAGCTGGACTGAGCCAATCAAGCTTGCTCAGGAGTTTCAATTGAGAGACAAGAGATTGAAGGAAGTGGCGGAGAAGACACTTCTGGTTACCCAGCAAATTGGCAAAGGCTACACTTGGAGAGAAAAAAAGGGGAGAAGCCGAGCAACTTTTAGGTGAAGAGCCTGACCTCAAACTAAGATGAGCTCTGAGTTAGAGATAAGGAAACTGAGTGGGAATTCAGACCCATGTTGGCCTGGCCCCAAGCCCCTGCTCCTTCTGTTGTCCTCAGTCTCTCCTAGGAAGAAGGGAGAGGGCAGACACCTTCCTGCTCGTGAGCAACCTGCACACTGTGCTTAGGCCACCGTGGGCTGGCTGTGGGGGACGTGAGGAACTTGGCCTCCATCGGACAGCTGCAGCTTGGAGTTCGGGGATACCAGTAACCATCACAACAACAGGAGTATGACCACCACCTGGCATGAGGTCATCGCTTTATTATCCATTTATTACCACACCACTTGCCTGTCCCAAATGTGTAAGATTAATACGCTCTTCAAGGGAAGGACCACTTCGGGATCGTTTGCAGCACTTAGCGGACTGCTGCTAGGTAGCAGTCCAGACACTTAATAGCAGCTGGCTACCATGCCTGGACTCTTGGGAACTCCCCTTACTCAGCTTCTCCATTGACACGTAGCCCTCCCAGTGAGTGGACGTGAGAGCAGGCTCTCGCTCTTTGATCTGGAACTTTGTTTTCCCCAAGCTCAGCCTTCAGTGTGGCCAAGACCAGTGACCTGACTGGCTACTCTGACTTGGAAAGCCACGGGGGACATTTTCAGCTGGCTCAGAGCCCTATGCGTGTAAGGGTAGCTTCTGGCTGGGGCTTTGTTTGCTATGGAGTACAGACTTCCCTTGGGGAATTCAGGCATGTTTTCTTCTTTTCTTAAAAAAAATAAATAAATAAAAGCAAAAAGCCTGCAATCCTAATCTAAGTGGCATCTGCTGACTTTAAAGCACACACACTTACTCCTTACCCCAGAGCACCCTTGCCACGACACAGAATGCCTTTTGGTTTTAATCATGAAACCATAAGGAAAAAGTCATCAGTGCTAGTAGACACACTTGAACTTGTTTTGGCCACAGGGCCTTAGCTTTTTCCACGGTCGTTGATAAATCTCTATAGTGTAACCCCAATTTCTGACCCTCCTGACTTTCAACTGTACTTATGGACGACGCCTGGAAATACAATAACCAGGGGAGCCACATTCAAATATTCATGGTTTCACTTTTATGTTTGCAAAGCTGAAAAGCAGGAAGTTCTGATATTTATTTTACTTTTAAAATGTATTCATGTCACAGCTTTCTCCAAGGATGATACAAGGTAGTATAAAGTGATGAATGAAACACAAGAGAACAAGGGTAAAAAGCAAGGGGTGCACGAAAAAGAAGGGTAGGAAGATAAAGCAGAACTAGAATGTGGCCCAAAGGAGAAGCTGCATGGCCAGTACCAACTACCTCCTTCTGGCCACATGGACCACACGTTTGCTGCTGAAGTTTTCGAGCTGGCAATGTAGTTATGCAAGTAACAGCTATGTTTTAGTTAAAGACCAATTGCTCTTAGTAACTAAAACAGCAGCTACTTATTAAATGCCTACTATGTGCCAGAAATGGTGTGAAACACTTTCTTGATATACGTGAGGGGCTACTTCTCCTAAGAAGGGCCCTGAGCTGCAATTTGCCCATAAATGGTCTCATTTACAAAACGAGGCTACTAAGAGTCACCTCCGCCGTGCCTTTTTAGGTCTCTGAGTTTCTGAGACCAGCGTGTTCAGACCGTGGTGTTCTGATTCCATCTCTGGGCAGTAACTACTTCACTGAAATTGTCAACATGGACCCTCCTGAAAGCCCATCTTGGACACCGTTTCAGGTTAGAAGGCCAAGGCAATCTTTGAGTTGGATGAAAATTAATTAAATCGTAGGAAAAATGATCCTTTGGGAAAACAAACATTACCTTAAAAATGGTGCTGGCTCCACATTACTCTCCTCTAATCCTTGTAAAATCATCTTGGCAGGAGAAAAGAGAGGTTGAAGTGTCGTGTTGACTGAGTTCAAATCCTGCCTCCGCCACTTTCCAGCTGTGTCTTGGACATGTTAATCTCCCTGTGCCTCAGTGTCCTCATCCACAGAATGGGCACAATAGGACCTACTTTATAGGTATGAGCTGAGGTGGAGGGGCTAACACAAGTAATGCTTAACTATGGTGCTTGTCTTATCTTGGTGCTCAAGAAACATTTGTGTGTTTTCTTCTAACTTTGCAGAGCACAACTGCCCTTATTCATAGAAGTCATATTGCCAAAGAAAGGGAACAAGGACAAAGATTTTCCTCTTCAGCAAGACCTGTATTTTTTTCTGTCTCTCTTTGGCTAGGAATGCAAACATCTACAACTCTTGATTAAGGCCAAGGGATAAGAAGGAGCCAGGGGAACTGGGAAGGGCCAGCAAACCTGTTAAGGGGCCGATAGAAGTTGCCAGTGTTTGTTGCTGCAATGGTGCCTCGTGGATGGATGTGAGTCATTCACGTTCCACTGATGGGAGGCAAGTGATCTGTGCTGACAAGGAAAGCTGAGGGGTCACCAAGGTTTATCTTTGTTTACCTTCTTGTTACGACACATCTTCAGGGCCAGTTTCTCTTCTGAGGAGATGATTTGGCTCCTTACCACAGACCTTCCCGGCTTACTAACCACATTTCTACTTAATTGGTTTCCATGTTGTGACCTCGTTCCTGAGACTCCAGATGCTTCGGAGGCCAGCCCTCAGTCTTCTTGGGCAGCGTTATTGCGAAATGTGGCAGATGTGTATGGTAACTTGCAAGGTGGCTGCAAATACACACACTGCTCAGTGCCTGCGATGGCTCTCCCCAGCATGACGGGCCAGGAGGGAGGCTTTGTCCACACTCAACTTTCTTTTGGTCTTCCTTAGAAAGCGATGTGTGCCTGTCTTTCCTACCCCATCTAATGTTCAAGTCATCTTGAAATAAACTAGATATTGACGAGGATTCCTAGCTTCATCCCTTTTGTGGGGGTAGGAGGAATCTTCTCTTGTTTCTGTATGTATTCACCAGGATGAGCTTCAGTAATGGCTATTAGGCTCCACTTCAGGAAGAAAAAATATCACTCACATCAGGGGAATATAGTGGCATGGAGGCACTACACATAACCTACATACACCCTAAACCAAAGGTCACTGATGCCCCTATAATGTGCACCATCATCTTATTTTCTGTCAAGTATCACTGGGCCCGAGCCCCCGGGGTCACATGGAAAGAAGCCCCATTTTAAGATTGAGTGTGAGTGCACTGATGAGGTGAAACCATCTGAAACATTCCGTTCCTTTCTTCCTAGAGTCATTTGTGAGTTTTACTTAAAACCAGATGCTCCTAAAAGGCATGCATGCCAAGAAGGGGGCTCTCAGCACTCAGCTTTTCTGCTGAGCCATTACAGTTAGGCTGGCAGGAGGTGAGAGCCCTAGACACTGAGAGTCACACGTTTTGAGTTTGGTAGCAACCACAGGCGTTTTCTTGACCACACAACACACATGGTCATGGGGGTGGGGAAGTTTCAAAGATTTAAAACAGAGACGTGTCGCGGGATGAACATGTCTAAGGTCGTTGGGTGGCAGGGAGTGGTGCCTCCCAAGACACTGTCCGTGGTTCTGAACCCGGCAGGGCGCGACTCTAGGAAGTTGGGGTGGGGGGAACTTCACCCTTATTGCTAGGCCTGTGACAGCATCACGAGAAAGGAGGAGGTGCAGTTCTGAGGGTTTGGGCATAAAACAATCGGGTAAAAAGAGCCCTGGGACTCACCCCCTGGTGGTTCTTGACACTTTTCTGAGGATACACTCATGGTAGCTCTAAAAAACACCATTTAAAAAAAATTAAAGTATAGTTGACATACAATATTATATTCATTTCAGGTGTACAACACAGTGATCAGACATCTATATACCTTATAAAGTAATCACCATAACAAGCCTTAGTAACCATCCATCACTGTACAAATTTATTATTATAGTATTCCTGACTACATTCCCTGTGCTGCACATTACATCCCTGTGATCTACTTTATAACTGGACATTGGTACCTCTTAATCCCCTTCACCTTTTTCACCCATCCCCTCACCTTCTGCCTCTCTGGCAACCACCAATTTGTTCTCTGTATGGGTCTGTTTCTGTTCTGCTTTGCATGTTCGTTTGTTCTATCCTTCAAAGTCCACATATAAGTGAAATCATAGGTTACTCGTCTAGGTCCATCCAAGTATTGCAAATGGCAAGATTTCATTCTTTTTTATGGTTGAGTAACAATATATATACCTTACATCTTCTTTAGTCATTCGTCTGTCGATGGACACCTAGGTGGCTTCCATATCTTGGCCATTTTAAATAATCCTGCAATGAACCTAGGGGTATGTCTATCTTTCTAAATTAGTGTTTTCAAGGATGAAATTCCACTTATGGACTCAACTGTCACACTAAATACCATGTTTCCCTGAAAATAAGACCTAGCCAGACCATCAGCTCTAATGCATCTTTTGGAGCAAAAATTAATATAAGACCCAGTATTATATTATATTATATTATATTATATTATATTATATTATATTATATTATATTATATTATATTATACCTGGTCTTATAGTAAAATAAGACCGGGGCTTATATTAATTTTTGCTCCAAAAGACGCATTAGAGCTAATGGTCGGCTGGGTCTTATTTTCAGGGAAACATGGTATAGACCTGCCGTGAAAAGTAGGCGCTCCAGGTGAAGCTGCTAGTGCAAGCTGATTTGACAGAAGAACAAGAAGGCAGGAAAACTTTTTGTTTAAACAGAAATGGTGAAAATTGGATCTTTAATGCCCATGGTGCTATAACAAAATTTTAAATTGGGAGTAGAGAAATTGGTACATGAGCCCTCCCAGGATCCCTGCCCCAGGAATTCATGACACAGATGCAGGCACACTTAGAGTGATCTCCTTGCCACCACTTTTCAAATATTCACCTTCTCTAAACACTTCCTGGTGAAGGGGTGCCTGACGCTGCAGGGCCCCCAAGACTATCCAATGTGGCAACACAGTATGGGATCAGAGTGAATGTTACAGGATCTGACTTGTTATTTCATTTTCTTATCTGGTTTCCATACCAGGTAGGGTTCATTTAGTTGAAAGAAAATTGAACCCAAAGTAGACTAAGCAGCAAGGAAACTTATTGGCTCAGACTACTGGAAAGATTTAGTTTAAGGGATAGCTTAATCCAGGGAACAAGAAGTGCCATCAGGGTCCATCTCTCAGCATTGATGCCACTAGGTGGACTCCTTGCAGCTTCAGGCACATGTCTTTACAATACCAGGGCCAAAGGTCTTAAGTTTCTTAGGACAACACTGCTGTACATGTCCTGGGATTTACTCTCTCCCACTGGCCCAAGCTGGGTCAAGAGCCTATCTCTGCCTCAATCATTGTGACGTGGGGACTAATGCTTTGACTGGCTCATGCCTCAGCCACAGGCTCTGACCTTGGGACAAACATGGGAGGTCTATTTACCTCGATGTACTCTGGTGGGAAAGAAGAATTTCCCAAAACAAAATGAGAATGATATTACTAGGAAGAGAGAATGGATGCTATGCAGTAAGAAAACGTGTTTATTTACTGAAATTGGTCATATGTTTTAGAGAAAAAAAATACATACTTGGTTAAATACATTCTCCCTGGTTATTTCTAAATTAAGTAGACAAACATTTGAGTTAATGCAGGAATATGCTCCTCCCTGATTTAAGATGAATATTTCAACTCACAGCATACATACGAATGTATCGTATAAGCGAGGATGGGTATATTTGTGCACATGTGCATAAGATTTGCATTTTTAAAAGTTTTACTCCTATTTTTAAAATGTGTGAGAACTTTGTAATTTTTATTACCATTTTATGATTATAAAATAGTATGCCTATGTATCTAAACATACAAATTTAAGAAACTACAGAAAGATACAAACAACAAAATGATCACCCGTAGCCTGCAACCCAGAATATCAAACTTTTGGCAATTGTCTCTTTTCTCTCTTTATTCTACGCATTTGATTTTTTAAAAATAGTTGAGGTCATACTAATGTACGATTGTGTGTTGTTTCTTTTACTCCATTTTATAGCATAAGCATTTCATCTCAAAATTTTTAATATTTCTGATGGCTGCAAAACTATACTAGTTTTAGACCAATTTTACTTCTATGTTCTGTGCTACATTTAACAGAGCTTTTTATAACCTTTGGCCTCAATCTTTAAGATTTCCTTAATTACTTGCTCCGAGTTTTGGGGTATTTTTAAGGCTCTCTTATCATAGCAGAAACAACTGATTAGAAAAACAGCTTATCCTACACAGTTCAGTTTAAAAGTAACCTCTGAATCTATCAACTTTTACCTAAATTAATAGCTTTTCTTAAATATCCAAAAGAAATGCTGCTGCAGGAAAGATCTTACTTCTCACATTATGTAGAACTCATACCATTAGCAAAATTAAGGTGTCAAATACAAACGCTGGTCCATTAACAAGATAAGTTTGGGATTAAGTAGAATTCAACACAGGCCATGTTTACCTGCTTCACACTAAAGCAACGGCAGTTTTTAACTCAGCACATATGTTTGAACTTTCTCTAAGTAATTTCTTGCGATGAGGACTTTTCAGATAAATGTCCAAATATCCATGCAAAGAGGGGCAACATGTTGCAATTTTGCACACAAAGTAGCTGACAAAACCCACAGAAAGGAACAAGGTTGACTCTATGATTTAGACTATTTGAATTCATGTTTCCTGATAGAGCTGCATTTGCCAGAACCACACTCATCCAGTTTCCATAATGATTTTTTGAGTTGAGCTAAATTTGGCTGATTGCCAAAATGAGCACCATATTTACCATCATTTCCTCCTCTGAAAAAAATGTCTGTTCAAAGCCTAAGACCCTGACAAACTAAACACAAATATAGATTAATCCAATTTGGCACAATGCCTCTTACCTAGAGCAGTGGACACAGTTGGGTGCTTTGTTAAAATAGTGATTTTTAAAAAGAAATAGATTTTTGTTGGTTTTCATCAGGCACAAGAGGACTGCAAAGCTATTTTTCTGGAGCGATATTCTCTGAATGCTGAACTTGTCCCATTATTCAATCCAACTGTCTTCAGCCCTCAGCCAGAAGTGCAGATTTTATAGCCCAAAGTGGGATCTTCAACCCTCTCTGCCAACAACATCTAATCTCATGGTTACACTCACATTCAAATATTGCTCCATAAGAGCTGAGATGACTATTTTAAGTGCACAAGAGTTTTTTCTAAGTTGAAAATTAAGAGCCAAATTCTGAAAAGCATTACACACATAAAAATCCCCCAGCTCTGATTTTGATATGCATCAGAACTGTGATTTTGGATTTATTTCACGATGTCAACACAATTTTTTTTTTTCCAATACAGATTTCCCTGTTTCTCAGTTGTGGTTACAGTGAAGAAATGTACTTATGAGTTATGTGGATACAGATGAGTTTGGATGGGATGCATCCTTCCAGAGAAAAAGAAGGCACTTTGGGGGGGTGGGGGAGGGCAGCATTTCCCAAAATACTGGGGGGAATCAACAGGGAATTCCAAGAGGATTTTGGAAATGTCACTTAGCTTTTATAATCAACAGTGGCTCCAAGGGCTCTTAGCAGAGCCTATTCCAACTTTCCACCCTACATCCCTGGGCACTGCTGCTAAATAAGGATTTCCTTCTGCGTTTGCCTCACTCTAGGTTCAGGTGAAACAATGATTTTAAAAGGGAACCAGATATCACCATTGACCTCTTCTCATAAGCCAAGCCAAGCCAAGCCATCATGCCACTTGATCTGGTTTTGTTTTATTATTATTATTATTATTTTTAATGTGGAGAAAGTGCTACAGGAAATCTGTATGCTTTACAGAATAAACCATTTGTGAGAAGTTCTACTTTCAAAAAAGTACATTGGACTTAGTGAACATTTTATTGAGGAAAATGGTTAAAGTAGTGCATATTTTTTCTAAATACTATATGGTGATTATATAAATTTGGAAAATGTAAAGCATGAATAAATGACAAATGTTCCATAAACCTACTTCTCATATATAAATACTGGTTACATTTTATTGTATAAAGTATACACACATAGTAAAGTCAGGACTATACTCTTTATACTATTTTATTTCTGGCTTTAATTTGAAAATCTTATACTTTCTCTGTCATTAAACATTTTGTGAACACATTATATTTATTGGCCATATCATGTTCTGTCAGATGGATAAATTATGGTTTTCTCTAATTATTGTATATTTGTGTAGTGTGAGGTTCTATGCTAAGACATATAATCCTTTAATAAACACTTTTTACATGAACCCTGCTTATTTCCTTATTACTTATTCCTCAACAGGACTTAAAGGCTGTTGATTGCTAAATGGCTTTCCAGAAAGTTCTATCAATGAACACTCCTGTCAGCATGATGTAAAAGTGTCCATTCCCCCTCACCCCCATCAGCATTGAGTACTGAGTTTTAAAAACTGTTTGCCCATTGAGCAGGCAAGTGTTGAGATTCATTTTGGTGCAGGAACAGTGGGGGTTGAAGGGATTAACACACATTCCCAGCTTGGAGACCCTGCTCGGCAGACAAGTGCTGAGCAGGCTACCTCAACAGGGAGGCAGCATATGTGCTGATAAAGAGAACAGTCCTTGAAGTCAGGCATTCTGGATTCAAAACCTGGGTCTCTTACTCGTGGGCTGGGTGGTCTTACGGGTAGACAAGTTACTTAACTTTTCCACGTATCAATTTCTCCAACTGCATAATGGGAATTGTAACAGTATCTATCTCAAGGACTGTGAAGTTTAAGTTTGAAAATGTATCCAAGGTGCTTTGACTGTTAACTTTCAAAGTACCTTCAGACTTCCCCAACTCTAAAGCCACAAGAAACCTGGGTCCTGAGCTGTTTTCCACAAAGGAAGCCATTTTACTGGCTGAGCATAAAGTCTGCTGCCTCAGCAAACGGTGAAGGGAGCCCAGGACACGGTGTCCAAAGGCTCAAATCCCTGAATCCCACTTCGGTCTGTAGCTTTTGTTTACCTACAGGAGAGTGTGTAAACGCCCTGCTCTGTCTGCTCAGCTGTACTAAGTGCCCTGTTCAGGGCTGAAGCTCCCTGCCTGGGACTCTCCTTATCTAGCTATTCAGGAACGGAAATGTTTGGGACATGACTGAAGACAGGCTTTAGTATCTGCTTTATGAGTTGCGATAAGAGCCAGGAGAGGTAAAACCAAACTGTTCTGGCCCCTGGACAGAGACTCTGCCTTTCAGGTCTCAGACGGCACAGGGTCCTTAGCGTCAGCTTACTTCTAGACTGGTACTTGAGTCAAGGAACCAAAAGTCGATTTTTCTCCTTTGCGTTCAGTTGGCTATGCACTCAGTGGGCTGGTGGGCGATGAAATCCTCCTTAAAAACATCTATACCACCCAAGCAAAATGAAAAACCTGGAGCCCAAAAAGCTCAGTGTAACCACGTCCTGGTTACCTAATTAACCAGATTTAATCAGTTCATCATTTGGTTTCAGATAGCTTAGTTTCCTGCTTTGTTTACAGCTACTAAATCTGGGCTGAGTTTTGCAAGTCGGGGAGGGGCTCCTCTATCTGAACACTCCCAAAGAGGGAAAAACAAGGCTTCTATAGCTTCATGGTGTAAAGTTCCAAGAACGACAGCTGTCAAGCTAAGACACATGGCCCATCTAGCCTAGTAGCAACACATGGACCTTTCCATAAAGAGTTGAAAGACTAGCAATAGGAACAGTCATAGATCAGGTCTTTCGTCCCATTTGTGCATTCGCTTCTTTCTTGTGTACATTGGATTTGGTAAATCAGGGCCTGGGGTCCCTCCCCTGAACCCTCTCTCTCTTAGAAGGCCAAGGGAAGTCAGGGTGAGCCCAGGGCAGCCGCAGGTGAATGGGAGAGCCTGCTCGTAGGCCTGGCCCTCACACCAAATACGACACTCTAAAGGACCTTCTACTTTGGTGCCGTGTTTCCCCGAAAATAAGACCTAGCTGGACCATCCGCTCTAATGAGTCTTTTGGAGCAAACATTAATGTAAAACCTGGTATTATATTATATTATATTATATTATATTATATTATATTATATTATATTATATTATACATGGTCTTATAATAAAATAAGACTGGGTCTTATACTAATTTTTGCTCCAAAAGATGCATTAGAGCTGATGGTCCGGCTAGATCTTATTTTCGGGGAAACATGGTAATCAGATCTTCTCCTGAGTTATTTGCAGTCTGTAGATTATAAGTAATTGTGTACTTATTGGAAATTAAGCTTAAATTCTATGTTTGAAATCCAAATGCACCAGTGATTTTTTTAGTGATGTACTTTGGACGCATTGGTGAGACACTTGTGCATTCGCCACCTGACTCCAGAAGGCTCTGCCCATCTCCATGAGAAACTGGACTTCCCCTAGCGGGTCAGGGAGAGGCCTTTGCCCTTTTCTTCCAGGCAGGCTGACTGAGCAGGCGTGAACTCTGGTCCATGCTGTTGCTGTAATGCCTGTTGGGGGACCGCTGCCTCTCCCCAGCGCAATGAGGCTGAGCCCACCCCCTTCAGCGTGACTATCCTATGTCCTCCAATACCCTGGCCAGGCCTCTCTGTGTTATGGGGGGGGGGGGGGGTGCTATGATTACACCAGGAGCCCGCCCCTTACTCCCATATCACGGTGACACTGAAACTTACTCGTATTAATCTCTATCTGCTAAGTCTGGGTTCTCTCTCCAAGGGCCCACTGGTTAGATGGGCAACCAGCAAACCAACAACAAACCCCGCTCTTTTCCCTTTGGAACTAGAAAATTAGTCTTTAACAAACAGAAACAGGGGAGGCTTCGCCCTTTATGGACCTTGGAGGAAATGGGCTCCCTCTTGTTTTCCTGTTCCCTTCCTCTTTTTGTTTATGGTCAGATAAAGGAAACCAAGCCCAGGAAAAGGGCCGCCTGGGGAAGGGAGCACAGAACAGATCACTCAGACCTGCCCCTGTCCCAGGCCTTTGCCTAACAGCGCTCTGATGGTTGCAAAACATGCCCAGCGATTCGATGTTCCTCTTTCCAAAAGGTGAAGTCTAATTCCCCTCCTTGTGAGTGTGGGCTGGACATACTGTTTCCAACAAATGGAATTATCACTGAAGTGAAGTGACAGAGGGGGAAGAGGTCATGAGCGGCATCGTAGTCTGAAGCTCAGGGAGGAAGTCAGGGCGCTGCGTGTCACGTTGAAGAGCCCAGACCTCATCCCATGGGTTGTGGAGGACCACGGACACCGGTAGGGAATGCCATGACCACACTTGAGTTCTAGAAGGGCGTCTCCAATGGGAACAAAGTGGTAGAAGCTGGAGGGGACACGGCTGAGGTCAAAGGGACCAGGAGGGCCCATCACAGATGCCCAGGAGAAAGAAGACAAGGGACGAATATCAGGGGATGGATTCAAGAAATCATTACTTAGAAATTTAAGTCAGAGGCATGCTGAGGGATAGGATGGAAGAGACAAGAAAGAGTGAAGGGTGACTTCTATGTTTCTAATGCACGTGTGGGTGGATCGTGTTGCTCACATTGGAAACAAAACCATGAGAAGGAAGTAGTTGGGGCAAAATACTGAATCTAAAGTTCTGGGATATCAAGTAGATGAGCTCAGCCATCAGTGAGCCAGAAATGGAAGGAAAATTTGGGAGTCATCCGCTCTCGAGGAGATATGAGTGTTGAACTCCTAAGAGAAGGGCCACTAGGGCGCAGAGAGAGCAGGGCAGTGAGCTGAGGATGGGACTCGGGGGAACGCCAAGGGGGTGATCTGTGGGGAAATGGTCACAGTGAGATGAGAACCAGAGAGCATGAAAGATGAAAGAGTAAAGAGCTTCTAGGGGGAACAGTGCCTACAGTCAGAGGCTCTTTTGTTGACCTCACGCAGAACACTTTCAGAAGAGCAGAGAGGGCAAAAGTCTTATTACTGTGGCTACTGTAGGGGAAAAGGGGAAAATGAAGCAATGGAAAGAGTTATACATAGGCGACGCTTCCAAGAAATTGGGCTGCTAATAAATATTCAGGAAATGTCCACCCCACACTCAAGAGGAGAGGAGAGACTGAGAATAGCCCGCAGAATGTTGAAGTAGTTCTAGGTGAGAAGAGGTCAGAAAATAACTGAGAAAAGATGACCAACCGAGTAAGTAAGGCCTCAGAGGAAGCAGGAGAGAAAGGGGTCAAGGTCGGGGCTGGCCTTGACTGGAGGCTGGACATCCCATCGTGTGGTGCCAATTTTCAATTTCTCTCCTGTCTTTGTTTATTAGCTGACACTCATAAAAGTGACACTACTTCTGGAATTCTCTGGAAAATCTGGCTTAAGCTATGGATTATGGCACAAAACAGAGGAAAAAAGCATGAGAACAGAGTGATAAACATGCGTGCACACACAATTTCCATAAAGCACCATTTTCCCATTGTTCTAAAATAGTTTTCTTCTCAAATGCCTTAGTAATCAATAGGACTAGCTATTATTGTTCTTGTAGATACAGCTTTCCAAATTACTTGGACATTGTCTTATTCTAGTACTGGATTTATTTATTTATTTGTTTATTATGAGTTTCATGTGTACAAAGCAATGTAATAGTTAGACATTTACATCCCTCACAAATAACCCCCCCATCTACTACCGACTACCCCTCTGACATCGTATATAGCTGTTACTATACCGTTGACTATATTCCCTTTGCTGTACTCCACATCCCATGAATATGAATGAATATAGATAGATAGATAGATAGATAGATAGATAGATAGATAGATAGATATTTAATTATAGTTCACATTCTATATTGTTCAGCTTCAGCTTCAGAGCTTCAGGAGTGCAGTGCAGTGGTCAGGCGTCTACACAGTCCAGGAAGTGTGGCTCTAATTATTTTTTGAATCATCCATAACATTTTAATGAGATGCTCTATTGCAATAAGCAAACTCTTCCATTTGGAGTATGTCAGATGTCTAAATCACGGCCATGAATTGATGAGTTCAAAACAGTTCAAGTAAAATACCAAAAACCCAGTTGGAACGTCCGCTAAAGGAGGGCTGTCTTTACACCCGAGAACTCAGTGTTCCTTCAAAATAATAAAGGGTCACAGGGTGAACTGAATGATCACTATCCTTCAAATAATCAATGTGCTGGCTCTGCAATTACTGAGCAAAAGAACTCCCCACATTACCAGAGAAATGACCCAGACACTGGAAATACTGTCTCATCACTGACCCTGCCAGAGTGAAAGATGAGAAGACACATTCAAGATAAAAATAAAACCGCTTTTACTTTCAACCACATGTGGTCTTTTTCCTTCTGTCCAAACTCTCATGGGCAATTAAATCAGGCTTCCTGTTAGAGGGAATGAAAAAAAAAGAGTAAGAGAGGAGCAAAAAAAGTTTTTGCCCTCAGGAATGAAAAAATGATTGCATACCTACTACAGTGTTTCCCCAAAAATAAGATCTAGCCGGATAATCAGCATTAATGCGTCATTTGGAGCAAAAATTAATATAAGATCCAGCCTTATTTTACTATAATATAAGACCAGGTCTTATAACATAATATAATATAATATAATATAATATAATATAATATAATATAATATAATATAATATAATATAATACTGGGTCTTATATTAATTTTTGCTCCAAAAGACGCATTACAGCTAGGTCTTATTTTCGGGGAAACACGGTATGCATCTGAGGGAGTACGTATAAGAAGGTGATGCCTTCAAATGGACACTCGTTCAGCACCAAGGCACACAATCATAGAATAAAAGGAACCATTCAAGTTAGCATCTAGTCAGAACAAATAAGGAGCAGAGACCAGAAAGGGCAGGCTTTCCGAGAATGTGATATAACTGAGGGCAGTAGCCAAGTAAGATTCTCCAAAGACATGGGAGGAGAACTGGGTCCTGAATAACGAGTGATTGTCAGCCACATCTATGACACTTCAGAGGAGGAAAAGTGGGTGAGCAAAGGGGTAAGTCAAGATGTGACAAAGTTTCTCCAGGATTTGGCAAGACAGAAAGTACACAGAGAAGAGTGATGGGCGTACATCTAGAGAGGAGGGTAGGTCCCCATGGCGGAAGGGCCTTGGGTAGAGGAGTTAGGAATTTTGACGTGAGGGGTGTGTGTGTGTGTGTGTGTGTGTGTGTGTGTGTGTGTGTGTGTGTGTGTGTAGTAGGGCAGTACCAGTAGTTAACAAGCACACTCATTTTTCTTCATCATTAAAATCCCACTGTGTCCTAAATAGGGTCTCAGAAATAACAGTAAGTTAACTAAAGTGAGATAGAACCTAAAAGACCATCTTAAGAACAATGTAATGTAATAAAAAGAACACTGGGGTTCCAATTAGGATACCTGGATCCCCGCCCCAACTCTGTCACTGTTTATCCTCCTGAGCTGGGACAACTCACTCTGGCCACCTGCCCATTGATTTCTCCAAAAAGGTAACGTGGAGTTAGAAGACCACTAAGTCTTTACCCCACAGTTCTGACACCTACAATTTCAAGTAATAGCATTTACCTCACAAGAGTTTTTGTGAGTATGACAAGGCAGGTAAAACCCTTACCACAATGTCTAGCACATAATAAGCATTCAAAAAAAAAAAAAAAAAAAAGTCAGTTGCCTGTGATGTAGTAATACTAAAATTATTTTAGCCTTTGGTTGCTTCATACAATTATATATGACCCGACACAGAATTCAGCAGACGACCTGTCCGTTTGGGAATATGAGTAATAAACTTGAATGGTTGGGAGCCCACTACAAAGATCTCATGATAATTGATATTTCACCTTCAAACTAGAGTACACTGACTCCAGGATACTGGCTTACACTTTCCAAGGTCTCACTGTTACCCTTCACACCTGAAAAAAGTCCATTCACTAAAAAACTTATGGTGCTTGAAAGCGTGCCTGGCACATCGCAGCAAGCACAACCAGAGCGTTAGCTATTATTCCTGTCCGGTCACTGCTCTGACATGGTAGCCCTCCACATCATCGTGGGTGCATGGCCCACTGACAGCAGAGACAAGGCACGGGGATGTGGAATGAGTCCTGGTGTCCTGACTAATTGAAATGCAAACAATAAACAAAACCCTCAGTGAATTAACAAGAAAGTGAAGAAAGTACACAAGGGCCGAAGACATGGTTCTTCGGAAGAGCCCCTCATTCCTTCCGTCAGCCTCCAGCAACACAATCCCTCCCCGAGTATTATTCATATCATAAGTCCATAAACATGTTTACTGGAGCAAAGCTATAGGTAATTTGTTCACTCCGCTACAGGTGATCCATTCATCCTACCAGCATGTGCTGCGGCAGGTACGGGGAGAGCTGAGAATGAGTGGGTTCTGGGCTCTAAGGATTAAGGGGTCACTCAGCAGGAAAAGACATACACAGACCTATCCATTACTGTGCAGGCCAGCACAGTATGGCCTCTGAAAGGGACCCAGTGGAAGTACCCTCACTTCTCACTTTGGCCCCCAATACGAGCATGTACCACACCAGTTGTTTGCTTTAAAAACCTATTTCCATGCCATTTTCATTGACTGGACACTGAATAAATAACTCATGACCATCTAATGTTCTTATGTTATTGTATTTTTACGTGGAGAATGTCTAGAAGGCAGGCAGGACCTGTGTCAGGAAACATGGTCAGCAGCATATTAAATTCATTCCTTTCAATGCCGGGGCCAGGCGACGTGGACCTGAGCCCGCTTAACCTACAAAGCTGGGTGGGAAGGCTAATACAGAGCACCATGCTTGGAAGACCAGGTTTGGGCAGGAAGAGGTGGGAATGAACATTTCTTAAGCATCAATAAGTTGCCTTTATTTTCTCATATGTCAACTCCTGCCATCCTCAAAATCCTGTGGCTTATCATGATACCCACTCCACAGACTGAAGCAGTATCCTCACAAAGGTTAATTAATTCGGATTAAATATAGCATAGCCAGGAGTAAAACAGATGGAAGAAATGTGCATATCTATATCTGTCTGACTTCAAAGTTTGTGTTCTTTCCACCTGGTGAAGCCACGTCAGAACTCAGAATGTAGAGATTTCAGATTTCCTCCTGAGAAAACAATTATATGAAATAAATGATTTGTGAGGCTATCTAGGCCATGTCCATTTTCACCAAATCGCCTCAATGGTGCACAGCATGGTGGGGTCTGCCTGGGAATTGTAACCTTCTGTCTGGCAGGTCACCGAGGCCCACAGGCTTCAGAACACGTTGCTGAAGGTGGGGGGTCAGGAACCAGAGCGAGAAGATCAACATAAAAGGGAAGTGTTGCATTTGATTATTTCCTTTTCATAATATTTTGAAACTTTGATCCTTGTTTTTTCTTTTTTTCTCCCCAAGCTATTCTTGGTTTCCATTTCATTATTTTTACTATATGTTCAAATAAAATCTTTAGAGAATGAGGAAACAAAAAGTCAATTACAACTAGAAATAACATTTTATTCTTAGCACAGTAAGTCCAAAAGAAATTGACTGTTAGAATTGTGACATGAAAATGACACACTGGTGCTCTCAGAAGTACAGATACATACGGATTTCCCATTACTTCAGAGTATGAATCTACACTTGTCTTTTGAAATAAAATAAAAATTGAAACTTGAAGCCAAGGCAAACTTTCTTGTTAGAAAACTTAAAATAATTAAATCCTCCCATGTAAGACCAATTATTTACAGAAAGGGAGGTTATAAAGAGAATAATGATTTCCTTATATTCTTTCTAGCTCACGTTGTTCACATTTTAGTCACACATGCATACACTGGGGTGACTGGAAAATCTCAAACAACAAAAACACTTTGGAGAATCATCATTACAACTCTGTTCCTTCTTTTAAAAATTGTGTGAGTAACCCTTCATAACCTGGGACATGGACAGGGATTGTTAAGTGTGGGCTAATGGCATATGATCTGACAACTCAGTTCTCGAACTTGTTGCAACGATGTTGCTAATCTTGATATCAGAGGGATTATTCATTATGAATTTGTACCAATGGGACAAACAGTGAACCGAGTTTACTATTTGGAAATGCTGAAAAGGCCGCATAAAACAGACGACCTGAACTTTTCACCAACAATTGATGGCTCTTGTATCACGACAATGCACCAGCTCACATGGCACTGTGAAGGAGTTTTTAGCCAGTAAACAAATAACTGTATTGGAACACCCTCCCTACTCACCTGATCTGGCCTCCAATGACTTCTTTCTTTACCCAAAGATAAAGGAAATATTGAAAGGAAGACATTTTGATGACCTTCAGGACATCAAGGGTAAACGATGACAGCTCTGATGGCCATTCCAGAAAAAGAGTTCCAAAACTGCTTTGAAGGGTGGACTAGGTACTGGCATTGGTGCATAGCTTCCCAAGGGGGAGTACTTCGAAGGTGACTGTAGTGATATTCAGCAATGAAGTGTGTAGCACTTTTTCTAGGATGAGTTCACGAACTTAATGGTCAGACCTCATATAAGGGCGTAACTATTATAATCTTAGAAGTAAGATTGCCCAGCTATACATTCCTAAACTTCAATTGACCTAAAAATAACATACCTGTAACACTTGTATCATGTACTAAAACCTTTGTTAGAATTTTAAAAATTCAAATTCAAAAGAAAAACTATCTGTTGTTTACTGAATCTCTAATCTATGAGGCCCTAAGGTTTCACTTACTTTTACTTAGCCTTGTCCTTAACTAAATATTTTAAACACATGCTTACTTTAAAATCAGAAGGATAAGCCAAAAGGCACAAGGGGAGAAAACAGAAATAATCTACACACCTAGCAGCCAGAACTTTGCACGGTAATATTACATGTCAATCCTACATCTAGAGTTGACCTGAGTTCCCTTGGTCCAATACCTCCCCTGCTTTGGGATAAATTGCTCTAAAGGGGTGATCCTCAAAGTGTTGTCCCAGCATCACCTGGAAACTTGCTAGAAATATAAATTTTTGCCTCTATCCCAGACCTACTGAATTAGGAACTCTTGGGGGTGCAGCCAGGCAACCTGTGTTGCCCACTGACACCTGAAAACCACAGCGCTACAGAATGGGGCTCTACTCAGATTCAGTCTGGTTCCAGAAGCGTCCCTGAACTCTCCTGGAAATGCCTCCTCCTGGTAGAACTTCTGACCCAGAATCTAGCGCTGCATAACCTGGAGCTCACAGCCTGTATATTTTTTTTCAAAAGCCACCAACTTGACTATGCACATGAAAGTCAAGTACTCACTGGTGAGTGGGAAGGAGAAAAGAAGTCATAAGTTATGGTGCTAAGGTTTATTTCTAATTTCTGGAGAGGTGAAGAGAAGGTTGCACCATAGCTTCTCCACACCACAACTTCTACACCACAGTTGATCCAAATGCTTCAAGTCTATGTACTAGAAAGACAGGAAAACAGTACAATTTCTTTAATCTTCGGGCATTCAATTCAGAATGCTGTAGTTTTGCCTTCACTATTAATGGAATCAAAAGCATAACTGAATCCTGATGCTGAAAAGGTGCTCATAAATGTCAAAGTTGGTGAATGCGGACGATGCTGAGATTTGACAAGATGGAGGCAGTCAAGGAGCATTAGCTCTCTTTTATAGCAAGGAAGTTTTTCCTTAGTAGTAATTACAGAAACTCCAATTTATTTCACACTCATCAGACTGTCGGAAGCCCAAAAGCTTGATATAACCAAGTGTTGATAAGCACATATAGCAACAGGAACTCTCAAACACTCCAAGTAAAAATTGGCATAATCGTTGGAGAGGAGTATGCAATGCCTAGTGACGTTGAAAATGTGTGTATTATCCCAGCAGCTTGACCCCAATCCTAGGTACACTGAGGACTGGAACACTGAGAAATCATGCACATGAGTGCAAGGGGACACATACAAGATTGTTCACTGCAGCCCTTTTAATAGCTAAAAATTTTGGAAATAACTCAAAGATCTATCAACAAGAGAATGGATAAATAAACTGTGGTTTACTTCTACAGAAAACTATCACATTTTGATCATGTAAAATATAAAAAGCAAGCTGCGAATGAATGGACAGGCACAGTGGTGATACTGTTTATGCCGAAGTCTAAATATTTGAAAATAATAGCATTTATTGCTAAGGAATACATACATATATCAGCACAAGGACATTCCTGAGAAATAATGCAATCCAGACTTGGACAGTGTGTACTTCTTTGATGGAGAGAAGAATACACACACAGAGCTTCAATTGTGTTTGTAATGTTTTATTTTTTCGGGTGACACTATTATAAAGACACTATTATAAAGTGTCTTTGTAATATTCTCTAACGTATGTAAAGGTGTGAAATATCTTATTCAAAAATGTTTTGAATCTAGAGAGAGAGTAGTATCAACTCCAGCCCTTACTAGTAACAAGACTTTGGTCAAAGTAACTTCTGAGAGCCTTGGTTTTCTCATCTGGTATGGGAGAGTTTTGAGAGTTCCATGACCAACATGTCATTTGTAAGGTGCTCTATATTTCATAGAACGTGGCATACCACACTCAGGCAATCTTTGTGCCCCTTCCCTGAGCTCACTGTCTTTCTTTATCCTTCTCTCTCCTGCATCACGAACATCATTCGCTAGCTCTTCTTCTTTCTTGTCAACTAAATGCCTTCCAATTCTGCAGCATGTGCAAGAAACTGGTCTGTGTTTGGCAATACTCAAGACAATGCAAGATGGAGATTTGTATGCATAAAAGGAGGTTGTCTCGGGCTGAGGACACGTTAACTTCCCCAGAAAAATGGAGGCGAGAATAACACAGTGCTCACAACTTGGGGATGGTGATAGCACCAAACACTAATGAGAAGGATGACAGACTCAAAACTAATAAAGCAAAATTGTATTAAACGGGCATCTTTTCATTTCTTGACACAAAAATCATGAACACAAAAGCACATTTTGTGTTTTTCTTGCTTTTGCTAGCTTATAGACTGGAAAAAGCAAAAAAGTAATTCTTAGTGACAGCTCCTGGGTGCATTTGGAAGACAGACCTCTGACCTCACCAGCTAAGACTTTAAAACTATCTTTCAGGCTGGAGTTTTTCAACAAGTTAATCTCATTCATTTTATATTAGCTCTGACCCATTTTCACAACTGCCATTTTCTAATCTTGCCCCTAAATTTCAAACTCAGATTCTGGAGTGACCTGTATTATATTTGTAATCTCTGTGGCACAATGCCAGCAAAATCAAGGGGACATATACTCGGAGTACAGCTGCCAACTTTCTTACTTTAGCAAGCAAATAAAATACACAGCATTCAATGGGTCTCCTCAAAAGAAACTTGGATAACCCTTCTCAATGTAGTTTGCATCTCATCCATCAAACTTACAGTTGAACTGCATGGTGTACCATAAAGGAATCTGATTCCCATCTCCACCCCTTCCTAGCTACGTGCCATTTGGCAAGTCACTTAGCCTCTTCCATGTCACCTTCCCCATCCATAAAATGGAGATAATAAGAGTACTTACTTCATAGGGGTATTATGAAAACTAAAACAGCCATTATTTTCAAACACGTTGAAGAGAGCATGGAGCATAGTCAATGCAATATGTAATCCTAGATAAACATGGTTACGAATAAGCTACATCAGCAAGACAAGGTGATATTTAACAAAACATCTTGGTTTTCATCAAACGTGTCCAGCAGAGAATGTGTCTAAAGATTTACGATCTTGCATACCAAGGATGTCAAGAATGATATGAGCACATTTCCATATATTATAGAATAGTGAGAGTTAAAGCTATGAAATGGATGAGTTCATTCTCAAAAACTGCATAGTAAATTTCAGATACATCCCAAACCTCAAAGAACTTCAAAGAAATGTCCATCTTCAGTTGCCAAAATATATGTGCACATTTGTTTTCTCAGTTTCCATTCCTAAATGTCTCTGATAAAGCCATTATGCCTCAGAACTCAGCTCCATTACACATAATCATGAGCAGGTTTGTATCTATCATTGAGATACTTGCAAAAGGAACGAAACAATGCTAAAGAAAACAAGTATTTCAGCAGTCATCTCTCAAAACTCCTGCCTTCTTTCTATAGAACATACACGTTTCCTTGGCTATCGTGTTAAATAACACAAATTCTCAAAAGGACAATTTAAGGGCATTGAAATATTTATACTTCAGTATGGGAACTACTAGCCAAAGGGAACTATACTTGACAACCTGAAAATCAATGCCCAGCGTAAGGAGGGATAAGAAAAAACAGCCAAAAGTGAGCCACATGTTGTGGAAACACTAGTGACACACGCAATTTCTTTATTCAAGGACTGGACTGGGCCGACAGGGAAGAGTTTAGAATTTGCAGTGGGCAGACTTGTCTAATGATCCCAGTCATTAGTGGTCATGGTATTTACATCCTCGTGTAATCTGCTCCCTTTGGGGATAAGCTGAGTGTAGGGACTTGCATCTAACCAATAGATAAAGGAAAGGTGACAGGATGTCACTTCAGTGATTAGGTTATAAAGGACTGTGATGGCCGTCTGGCTGCATGACTCTTTCTAGAGTCTCCTTGGCTGGCATGCTTTGATTAAGCACATTGAAGAGGCCCACTTGGCAAGAAACTGAGAGTGGCCTCTGGCCAACAGCCAGTGAAGACTAAGGCCCTTTGCCCAACATCCCATGAGAAGCTGAATCCTGCCAACCATTGCGTGACCTCGGAAGGAAATTCTTTCCCAGTTGAACCTTGACTAGACCACAGTCCTGCTGACACTTATTACAGCGTGTGAGAGACTCAGGAGAGAACCCAAGTAAGCAGTGCCTGAATGACTCACCAACAGACACCAAGAGAACAAACAGGTATTGTTTTAAGCTGCTAAATTTCAGGTATTTTGTTACACAGCAATAGATAACTGATACAAAGTCTATCAACTGATAATGAAAATCTGACAAGGTAGTACATAAAGCTACGCGTATTCCCAATGTCATCATCTTAATTTTCCAGGGCTGGAGATATCTGACCATATCTTCTGGTTCCTCAAAGCCTCTAAACTTCCATTTATCAGTTCAAAAACTAAAATGAGAAATTCTTGTTCTCCCAAAATTTGTATTGCAAGTAAGCTTTAAAAACCCACAGAATTTTCAATAACCATGATTTTCAACCTCTTTTAAATCATGTTATATGAGACTAAGATTTCTGTTAAGCTTTTCTTCTACAGAGTCGTTTTATTTTTGTTTTTAAAATATATAATTATTTTATAACAGTAAACAGACTTTTTCAAATTCTACAGCCTTGTCCCATGTTAGGTTCTAATGGGTAAATTCTCCCTGGGGCTGTGCCTCACTCCCTCCCCCGAGAATCCTCTTTCACGCACTTGGTAAAGATCAGTGTATAATCTTGGGCCCAAACAATTTTGAGTTCCTGTATAAACCTCTCATTTCCATGGTGAATAAAATAATGGGAGCTAGCAGGCATTTACAAATGATTAGGGTATACTTAGCCCATTGCTGTTATCTTTGAGAAAATGATGGAATTACTATAAGCACTCCTTAACATTTCCTCCATAGAGGAAGGCAGTTAAACGTTAGGATTGTATTTCTTCCTTTTTTGGAGGGTGGGGGGTATGTGTGTTCTTTATATTGGCTGTAGCCCAAAGAAGCCAACAGCTCAATTTTTAACCATTATCTGAGAAAATTATATACAGGATCAAGAAAGGCAGTACAATTTAGGTCTCTTACAAATATATTGGAATAATTTAGGATCAAATATGTTCCAGTGAAGTTGAGCACATATTTTGTCCACGTTATAGTTGGACTGTGGCCAACCTTGGTATTAAGTAGGAGGTAATGCAGAGGACGGGAAAGGGCGACACTGCTGTCATCCTATTTTTTTTTTTTTTTTTTGGTTGGGGGAGGAAGGAGTCATTTTTGACATATTATAGTTTCAAACAGTAGTGGTTTAGGTTAAAATACCAATGCAATCCTTTTCCCCATTGATTTTCTTAACCACTCACAGAAATGAACTCAATCTTTCTGTGTTGCAAGGTCTTCTTTCTGAATGAATTCAAGTTCTAAAACAGGTGTCAGCAAACTATAGCCCTCTGCCTGTTTTTATAAATAAAATTTTATTGGAACCGAGCCACACCTTTCATTTACATAGTGTCTATGGGTACTTTCATGTTACAAGGGTAGAATTAAGTAGCTGTGACAGAAACCATATGGCCCATAAAGTCTAAAGTATGTAACATCTGATCCTTTACAGAAAAGGTTTGCTGACTCCTGTTCTAAAAATCATAATAGAAACTCGAAGGAATAGATAGATATGTCTGTCCAGCTAGTGCTTTACGATCAAGTAGGTAGAACTGTTAGAAAAAGAACATATTAAATACTTAGGCTAGTTATCTCTTCTCTTGAGGCAGAACTGAATTTGGAGTCCAAAAAATCACGCTTGAATCTTTACTTTATCCCTTCTGACATGAGAACCATGGGCAGTTCTCTGAGACTGTTTCTCATTACATAGTGAGATTAATATCTGACCCATTTCTCAGGGTCGCTTAATGACATGCTAAAATTTATATGGTTTAACTTTGTAAAGCACTAATCCTTCTTTCATTGTTTAATAGTATGACATCTACTATTCAATTTGAGGAATTACACAGAATTATCTTTAAAGAATGTATTCACTTAATTTCTGTTCAGTATTCTTTAAAAGTCATAAAAGGGAGAAAAATCATGATAAACGCACTGATGGTAGGAAACCAAAAATACGGACAAAGAGGAAAAGGTGAAGTTCATAACCATATGTCAGAGAGATTTACGACAATCATAGGCAAAATTCTGGACTAAGGAATTTACATGGAGCTTTGTAATAATTAGACAGGGATGTCGAGATGATTTGGAATCAAAATGGAATTACTTAGAATAAGCACTTTCAAATATTCTCATTACTTTCTTAGAGAAGGTCAGGCCTAGTGGAAGTGGATGCAATATGTTGCGAGCATATGTGGATTTCAATAAAACATTTAATAGTCTCTTACGATTTCCCTGAGGAGAAGCTGGAAAACTACAGTATTATGGATGGAAGGCACCATTAAATCAATTGTTCCAAAGAGGACCTATAGATTGGTATCCATCCTTCACCAAAAATTGTTCTATATCTTTATTAGTGACTTGGACAAAATAAATGACAGAATTGTGGCTTGATCCTGTGTTCTGATGACAATTCCAACATTCTCTCCACTATTCACAAGCTGAGGCAGGACCTGAAAGGATCAACAGACTAAAGAATAAGCCAAATCCAACAAGGTAACAAGCATACTGGATTCTAAAAACCAATTTCAGAATGGGAAAGAAGGGGCTTAATCACAGTCAACTTGAAAAAAGTTTAAGCTCTTAGCTAACTGTAAATTAAATGTGGATTGCTCTATGGTACAAGTGCTATAAGAGCTGAGTCAAGATTATTCAGCCATTAATAAAAAAGAAGGAAATCCTGCCATTTGCGACAACATGGATGGATCTTTAGGGCATTATGCTAAGTGGAGTAAGTCAGACCTAGAAAGACAAACAAATACTGAACAATCTCACTTACATGTGGAATCTGAAAAACCAAACTGATAGCAATAGATAAGACTGGTGGTTGTCAGAGACAGGGGACAGGTGTGGGGGAATTGGGTGAAGGTGGTCAAAAATACAAACTTCCAGGGCTGGCCCGGTGGCTCAGGCGGTTAGAGCTCCATGCTCCTAACTCTGAAGGCTGCCGGTTCAATTCCCACATGGGCCAGTGGGCTCTCAACCACAAGGTTGCCAGTAGATAAGGGATGGTGGGCAGCACCCCCTGCAACTAAGATTGAACACAGCATCTTGAGCTGAGCTGCCGCTGAGCTCTGGAATTGCTCAGTTGGTTGGAGCGCGTCCTCTCAACCACAAGGTTGCTGGTTCGACTCCCACAAGGGATGGTGGGCTGCGCTCCCTGCAACTAACAATGGCAACTGGACCTGGAGCTGAGCTGCGCTCTCCACAACTAAGACTGAAAGAACAACAACTTGAAGCTGAATGGCACCCTCCACAACTAAGATTGAAAGGACAACAACTTGACTTGGAAAAAAGTCCTGGAAGTACACACTGTTCCCCAATAAAGTCCTGTTCCCCTTCCCCAATAAAATCTAAAAAAAAAAAAATACAAACTTCCAGTTATGAGTATGTCCTGGGGATGTGATATACGGCACGACTACAGATAACAATACTCATGGTATATTTGAAAGTTGTTAAGAGAGTAGATCTTAAAAGTTCTCATCACAAAGAAAAAAAGTAATTTGTAACTATGGATGGTGATGGATGTTAACTAAACTTATTGTGGTCATCATTTCTCAATATATACATGTATCAAATCATTACGTTATATACCTTAAACATAAATAATGTTATATGTCAATTATATCTCAATACAACTGGGGGTGGGGGGGGCGGTAAAGGCTACATCAGCAGACATGTGGGCCCCAGAAACGGGGTAACAGTCCTGCTGAACACTGTTGTCCAAACTTGCTAACGGACAAGATTCAGTTCTAGGCGTCCATATTTAATTGTCACTGGTAACTGGTGCCATCCAACAGTGATCAGCAGGACTGAGGAGCCATGGAGCTGAGGGACCATCGAAGAAAAGGAGCTTGGAGAAGGAAGATACAGGATGTTCAACCAGGTGAAG
Organism: Rhinolophus sinicus; assembly: GCF_057876585.1. NCBI lineage: Eukaryota > Metazoa > Chordata > Mammalia > Chiroptera > Rhinolophidae > Rhinolophus > Rhinolophus sinicus. The sequence goes on from NC_142504.1 coordinate 106,156,029, forward strand.
GGGTGTGATGGAGAAGACATTAGACTTCTTCTAGTTCTCACCACGCAAAGTCCGAATTAGTCCAGATATCAGGGGACAGATTTGGAGCTAATCTGAAAAATCTTTCTTACAATTAGAGCTATCCTTAAGAGAACTGCACTTTCCCGGGCAGGCTGGGTCCCCTATTGCTGCACAGTGTCTTGTATGTGCTCGTATTGAAAGCCTTGAAGGATTTAGGGGGTTTGTGAATATAGGAGATTGAACAACCTTTCCAAACGTGAGATTCTAGAATGTATATGAACAAGTCATCCACGTAACATGGTAAGTTATTAGTTCCCATACAGAGGCAGCACTCTGGTTCTAAATGCAAAGCTAAAGCACCACAGAAATGAGAAATGACAGCTGAAGACAACAGATTTTTAAAACTTACATATATATATAAAATATATACCATATATATATATATATAAAATATATACCAAATATATATATATATTTAAAAATAACACCATAAAGGATCAGGAGAAATGATACTATCACTTTAATAGCACTGATAAGAAAGTCATTTTTAATGTCTCTGTGCTCATCAGAAAAATGAAATCTACTAAAAGAGGCAAGCACTGTTTTAAAGAATTTATGTAATATTTCTGGGAAACTAGTCACACTGCTAAATAGTGCCTGGCCAAGACAGTCCAAGAAAGGCAGGATTGACTGACGAGTGCTTTGAAATAGTGTCAAAGCATCACCAGCCACAGATGCCCTCCTCCCCTCGGGCAGTAATTCCGGCTCACTCTCCTCCTGTGCCCTGAGTGCCACTGCAGAAGTGCTCAATGGAACTGAACCTCCTCCGAGGCTCTGACCTGCCAACACCCCTCTTCTCTTGGCCAGGGTTGTTTTCCCCGTCTCTGCAACCCTCCTGAACCCCCACTAGGGACGAAGAATGACTCCTCCAAGCTCCCGCCAAACCCAGGCCACCCAGAAGTGACTTCTTCCCTCTTTTTGAAAAGTTATTTTAAAGTTTTTAAAGGAACAAGCCAACGAGCATAACTAGAATTCTCCTCAGAATTTTGGCTTCCTTCTCAGGAAGCCCTCGATTTTTCTAGTTCAATCCTAAATGTTTACTGCCTCACCACACATTAAAAATTACCTGGTGAGTAGTTTGCAATGCAGAGTACAGGGCCTTGTCTTTGATTTGGGGTTGGGGTTCGGATTCTGTAAAAGTTACCTTCTCCTCCCTCAGGGCCTGTGGGTCACACGTGGAGAAACCCTGCGAAAGACTCGAGAACGCTGTGCTCACATTCGTGAAACACTATTTAGGGAAAGAGTTCTAAAGGAAAGATGCAGTATTAAAGTCCTTTTACTTCTTTCTACCCAGAACAAGACTTAATTGTTTTCTATAGCTAATATTTTAGTTTATAAAAAGGAAACCGTTTCCTTATGTACATATGATTATCAGATAAGTTAGGCAACATAGCTTTAAAAACCTTAGCTATCATCACGTTTTCCTAAGACTGAATAGTACAAGGATTGTATCTACACAACCGACACGTGAGAATACAGTGTGTATATGTATACACACACACACATCGTAAAGGATCCTCTGTTTTTTCCCTTTCTTCCCCATCATGAGAGCATTATACTCATTGTAAAAGATTCCAAATAGTCAGACATACATTGAAAAAAGAAAAACCAAACAGTAAAAACGCACTCCCAACCCAATTCTACTTCTCATTGTAGACCCTCTTCTCTATGTTGATGTGTACATACCTCAATTTTTTGATTTCATGAAAATGGTGACACATGCATATTTTTCCATTGAACAACATTTCTGGATATCATGCCACATAAGTATATACAGATTTAACTAATCTTACTATGGCTGCTTCATATTCCATTATATAAGAGATTGACCATAATTGACTCATTCGCTTTCCCTGATTGACTTTTATGTTCTAGTTTACCGCCATTACAAATAATGATACGGAAACATCCCTACATCATATGTTCTGGGGAGAACTTGCAGGAGTATTTTGACCTGTAGAAGTGGAATTTGCTGAGTGACACACATTTTCTATTTCGATAGATACTGCCAATAACCCTTTAAAAAGGCCACACTAATTTACACTCCCACCAAAATGTATGAGATTTTCCCATAAGCTTGTCAACACTAGTTATGAACAGATACTGCCTATTTGTCAATTTCCTCAGGAAAATAGCCTCTCATCATTTTCCCTTGCATTACCTTGACTACTGATGACCCTGTCTATTTTTCATGTTCATTAGTCATTCCTGTTTCTTCAGTGAACTGCCTGTCGTGTCTATTAGTAGATGGTTACATTGGTGGCCGACAATGAATCACACCACACAGTGCATTGGGGCCATTACGAGGACTGTCACCGGCTGGCTGGCAGCTGCTGTTAGCGCAGAAGAGGTCTGAGATGCTCCTGCTCCTGTGGGGAAGCGTAACCTCATCAAGATACGAGCATTGGAAGTCTTGGCTGAGATTTCGAAGACTTTTACTTTGACACACTATATGTTTATTCTCCTTGGGGAAGAATAGGCATTAAGAGGATTTGAGTGCTTTCCTGTACTGAAAATGTGTTAGCAATCCCTGTGCCATCACATGAGGCCAACTATCTGTGGGGTCAAATGCTCATGAGTGCTGGAGAAGGCTCTGAGTTCACCCCAGGTGGCCTCCTCATCTTATGAACAGGGCAAGACCGTGTGGCTGGTCAGTGGTCCATCTGGGCCAAGACTTCCAGCCTCTTTACTCTCAGCCCACGGTTCTTTCCTTAAGAAAGGTATCCTTGCTACGAGAGCAAGTGAGAACATTAGCACTGCTATGAAAAAGTAAAATGATATGCATGCTCCCACACTGCTCTGGTTTCCATTCCTCAAATCCAGTGAATGGCATATTAGTTCAGGCTGCTGTAACAAACTACCAGAGACTGAGTGGCTTACACAACAAATTCATTGCTTAACAGTTCTAGAGGCTGGGAAGACCAACATCAAGGTGCCAGCAGATCTGGAGTATCTTTCCATGATGGAGTGAAAAGAGAGCGGGCAAGCAAGCTTTCCTGTCTCTTCTTATTAGGGCACTAATCGCATTCACGACAGCTCTATCCGCGTGATCTAATCACTTCCCAAAGGCCCTACCTCCTAATACCACCACACTAGCAGCTAGGATTTCAACACATGGATTTTTGGGAAGGACCCAAACATTCAGTCCATAACTGGCTAGGTAATCACTAAAAGTCCTTATAGATCTGGCAAGGAACAATTGCGTAAGAAGGGAAAACCCAGAAAGCCCTCCTGATAAACCCCAGATAGGCCAAATGAGCTGCTGCCGTACAGATGAAGTCATGGACCAACAAATCATTTACAGAAAGCCCTTAAAACTAAGAGCACAAACCAAGAGAAACATATCCTTTGCACTGTGAGGCTCTTCATTTCACTTGGAAATATAGACCAGACCATGTTTTTTGTGTGTGTTTTTAAAATATAAAATAACCCACACTTCAAAATCGCAACATCTGATTCAAATATAGCAGCATCCTAGAAATATAACATTGGGGAAAATAATCCAGGAGGGTGAACATAGATTTTAACTAAACTATTCTTATTCTACCATTTCCAAAAGAATTTCAGCAGAACAAATCAAACAAACTGGAGTTTGAAGGAGCAAGCAAGACACATGGGCACCCCATGGAGGGATACGAGAGTCTGGAAAAGCAAACTGAGTTAAGAGCATGTAATATTTGATCTCACTGATTGAGGCTGATTTTTAAAATAAACCTTCTGGCACACCTGGGCCCAAGAAGGTGACCTCTGTCAATCAGCTGCCTCAGGCCTTGCGGACAGCAGGCATGGGAACCCCCACTTGCCCTGCTGCCTTCTGTTACCAATTGAGTGAATGCCACAAGGGAGACGCCAACACTCAGACTACTGGATGAACCAGCAAGGTCTGCAGTGGGGCAGTGACAGTGTCTGGTTGGCAATGCCCCCCAGCAAGACGTGCGGGCAACGACTAATGCATTCCAGCTGCTCTCCACATTAGGCGGTGATAGCACTGAACGTGACTCCACTCCATGAGCGTGGGGTGAAGACAGCACCAGCGTCACATGAAGAGGCCCCCCATTTTGCAGAGTCTGCACCTCATTATCCTCTCTATTATACAGATAAGCACGCCGAGACTCAAAGATAAAGCAATTTGCCCAAAGACACAACGGAGGAACTCCCCTGAGCCAGGCGGCTGTCTGCCTGCCACCTGGCTTACTCGAGTCCACAGGATGACTGGATTGGGAAGGGTACTTCCATGAATCCTTGGAAAGCATCTCTCGATCCGATCCTATTGGCTATGTCCAGTGCCAGCTTTAACTGGTCTCCACAACAGCTACCTGGAAGCTCTGTAATCACTCAAGCCCTGTAGCCACCAGGCCAGCAGCACAGCCATGCTGGCCCCTCGATGCACAGACTTCTTCTAACTCAGGGGTGGGCACACTATGACCCACAGGCCAAATTTTGCCTGCCGCCTGCTTCTGTAAATAAAATTTTATGCGGACACATCTATGCTGCTTTGTTTACATACTGCCTGTGACTGATTGCAAGCTACAAAGGCAGAATTGAGTAGTGGTGACAAAAACCATATGGCCCTTTACAGGGAAAGTTTACTGACCCTGTCTAATTGGTGGCCTAGCTCTTCAGAAGGGCCCTCACCTGTAAAACTTCACAAGCTTCAGAACAGCACGTTCTGCAGCCGGCTGACTCCCTGCCAAATCTTTTCTTTCATCAAGCAGGTTGGACTAGAAAAGGCCTAGGTCTCCAATGAGCTGTACCTGCCCAGCTCAGAAACGAACAGTTCAAGAATCCTGGTCTTCAACAGTAGGTGACACACTCTCTGAAGGTGTTCGGAAAACACTTCCTAAGGAATGGAGACAGAAAAATAAAGACTAAAACAAAACAAGATCATACTTTAGTCTTTATCATCTGTTATGAGACTAATCCTTTCAAAAACAACATTTCCCGCAACTCAGGATTTTTTCACTGACATGGACAAGCAAAGGAGAGTTTGAAATTGTAAACATCTCATTCTCATCATGACGTCACCACTGATTGGCAAGTCACTTAACCTTCCCGGTCTTCAGTTTCTTCATCTGCAACGTGGGGTCTATACCAGTTATCTGTGGCTACGTAACAAATCTCCCCAAAACTCAGTGGCTTAAAACAACTGATTTGAGCACCACTTATTTGAGCACCATTCTCCATTTGAGCTGGGTAAGTCATGCCTGGACTCCCGCATATGGCTACAAGCGTTTGCCAGCTCGCCTGGGGCTGGAAGATGTAAGACGGCCTCATTCACGTGGCTGGTGCCTTGGCACTGGCTGTCCTCTGGGCCTCCCTCTCGCCATGGGCCTGTCATCATGCACTAAAAATGATTGGGCTCCCTTTGCACAGGGGCAGGAGCATTCCAGAAGGGGAAAGTCAGACGTCTCCTGTGGCCTCGCTGCGGGACTGGCACATCATCACTTCTGTCACATGCTGATGGCCGGAGGAAGCCACAGCGGGTGGAGAAATGGACTCCACCGCTTGAAGGAACGAACTGCAAAATTCTGTGGCCGTGTTTTCCCCAGGACACTCATGCCTTCGTGTTTATGGCGATTACTGAATGAGGTAACACATGTCGAATGTTTCATCAGACCGTCAGTTCATGAACTATCTGGGGCATAGCAACAGAACTTGACTCTTCATCCAGTTTTTGGCAAGACTGTATGTCTTAACAAAGACATTCCTCCTGATAGCGTGCACCCCAATTCCAGCAGGGCCTGGAACTAATCTGACAATTCCCCATGCTTCAGCTTTCCTAATCATCCATTTGCTCACTTAGTAATTTGAAAGAAGCATACGTCAAAGTTGGCAATAGTTCCAATGTCGTTTTTCTATCAGGAACCTGGGTTTGGAAAGATTACTTTATTCTGGGAAGTCATCTCAATCAAAAAGGAAAATACCTGATCAACTTCATTTAGTATCACAATAAATAATTGCTTAGGGAAAATGTATTGGAGTACTTTCACTTGCCTGTTTTGTGAAAGGGCCCGTGTAATCAATTGTTTTGGAAAAAACCATTGTCTATCTATATCCTTGAAATGAATGTTTAGATTTGGTTAAGTTCTCTGCTCATGTAGCTGTCCCACGTGTCCAGCCACACATAGATAAAAAAGTAACATCGGGGACATATGGTGGCGATGGAACAATAGTCTCTGGTAATTACACAGCTACACTCATACAGCCTTTTGCAGGAGATCTCCTCTGTGTGTCAGGAGCTATCCCTGCTAGCCAAAGCCAGTTGCAGCCAGTGTACATCGTGTAGAGTCTGTGTATCATCAGAGGGTTGACCATCCTAAGCCTGGGATCAATAAGAGAAGACGGCACTAGCCTGGCCAAATTAATGAGGCAATTCTAAGTGGCCTCTGTTGTACCATCTGACGCTGAACAGTCTGCCTGGGGGAAGAGTCTCTGCTTATTTAATCCCAGTCATTACTTTGGGAAGGGGTGACGGTGTATTACAGCTCTGCTGATGCAACCCAATCTCATCCGAGTACCACACCCACAATATCAGAGACCTTAGAGTCATGGGGGCCTCCTCCTTTTATTTAACAGAGGAGGAAACTGAGGCCCAGGGAGACGGTTACACACACCACCACTGCACAAGCCAGGCATATGTCCCCAGGACGTAGTGACAGCCCTGGCGTAGAAAGCAACAGACAGGCTGCCAGGCCCTGAATGAGTGGAGAGATGTGCACGGTACCTTTCAGCAACATCGTAAACTCAAGCCACTAAAATCCTTCCTGTTCCAATAGCAAAAGGAAAGGGAGAAAGTTAGGGGCCAATCCAGACCGGCCACAAATCCCATTTCTACTTGAGAAAAGCACACTTTTTAGGTGGGCATACACTGTCAGCAGGCAATGTCGTGCTACTGAACCAAACACGCTGAACAAACAAGCGGAACTGAAAAGTCTCCGCTCTGTTTTCAGTAACCTTGATCAGCCAGACTCCACGCTGTTCCTCTGATGCTACAGCCCCATCATCACTATGGTGATGTGGAGGCCCAAAGAAGAAAGTTCTGGAAATGTAAATAAAATACGCCTGTGGTGTCCTAAGGGATGGGGCAATGATGGTGGAGCTTCCTGGTCCCTTCCAGGCTTTGGATAAGGCACTGCTGAGGACAACTAGCATCCAGAGGGAGAATTTTGATTACTAATCAATGTTTAGTGAAAAGAGTATACCTCTTTCCAGATGGAAAGCTTGACCTGGATATAAAGACATTAGGAAGGGGAGCTGGCTCATCCTTTTCATGATTTTCTGTCTTTTATGTCTGATTTTAAAAACTGGAGTACAGTTCATCCTACTCAGTGGTACCACTGTGTGTAGATCCTGTTACATACGGCCTTTCTGCACGACAATCTGGCTTAAAACAGATTATCTAGCACAAAACCATTCCTGATTTCACTGTGGCACAGAGGTCATTTGAGTAACCAAAACAGCCTACTATATTGATAGCATTTATGTCATTCCCTTTTTCCTTTGGGTCACTGGTCCCCAGAAGCACTGGTCCCATCACAGGGAGCCCGGAAAACTTCTGATAAGAGTGCCAGTGTAAAAGAACCGGTCAAAATGGCCAACGTGAAAGGACTCAAAAGTTAGACCTGCTAGCTATCCATGGGCTCCTAGAGTGTCTTCTCTCCCTATTACATCAGAGATTTAACGTGAGAAGGTGATGACAAAGTGTCCCACAGTCCAGCAGGGGTGACCAGCTTCCTCCATGCTAGACAGAACACTCTTGTGGAGGCAAATGCCGGCGAAAGGATCCTGAGGGTACAGGTTGGGGCCCAGTCACTACCTGGAAAGATACTCAGACAGATGTGGGACCACAGGTCTCCAGCTGAATGCCCCCTGTCTGGAGAGAATAAAGCAGCTTCGAGGTACAGTGAAAAGGGGACTGGGTTGGAAGTTCAGAGCATCAAGTTCTAATCCTCTACCAGTAACCAGCACGGACCTTAATGAAGCCAGGCATCGGGTCAAAGTCCTTTGTATAAGGAGATAGTTGGAGGATGTGATTTCTGAGATTCTTCTGCCTCTGATGTTTATCGTATTCTCTCCCAGCCAATTTAATAGATAGGCATGTGTGTTCTTCCTATTTTAGCATACAAATGAGAAAGGTTACCCGTTCTGCTCTAACAACAAGAAATGCAGTGATTAATGATTTCAGAATTTGAAACTTTTTCTTGAAATTCTTAAAAATCCTTAAACAAGAGGAGCCACTGAACGCCAATACTCAAAGATGAAAGACTAAAAGTTTCAAAGAACATATGGATCCTTGGCAGGAGGTGGGGGCTGAATTTGACAGCACGTTTGAATTGGTTATGTTACAGTCCATCAGAGCAGTGCTCGTACCCACCGCCTACATCCTCGGCTCTTGCTGTCTCTCCCATTATGTCTGCCAAAAGGTCACGTTCAGCTTCTGCTCCAGAAGTCCAGGTTCAATGTCATAATTCAAGAGTCTGGCTCTTGTGCCAGCTCCTTGGGTTTTCATTTCAGAAAGATTTAGAGAATGACCAAAGCAGAGCAAGCAGTTACCTTAGAGAGAAACAGTTACCAAGCTAATGGACAGCAGAAGTCTTCAGTTCAATTCAGAACATGCAAAGGTTGAAAAGAAATGCTGCTGTATCGTATACAAATGCCAGTGGCCTGGCGTCATTCTTTATATCGTATGATGGGAAGTCAGTGTTACAGCCATAGCTCGGACATCCTGCAGAAACCAACCAACTCCATCTGTTATAAATGAGGGTCTTCTTGGCAACAAAACCATAGCTCAGGAGCTTGGGGACGTCACAGAAAGTGATGGAGGAAAGCTTTGCTGCCTGTAGGCTTGATAACAAATGGCACTTTCTATACACCTTGGGGCATTGAGATTCTCATCACTTTCGGGGTTCACTCAGCAACACGGCATCTGGGTCTCAGCTGTGCAAGCTTCCAGGTGAGCCACACCTGCCCCTGACCTCTGTGGCCCCTTCCTTTGACACCCAGCCTTCTGTGTGGTTCCTGGCTTGAATGACATCTCAGCTGACCTACCTGCTATGGCTTTGGTGTGAGCTGCTTCGGGAAATGTGTGGAACACAGACAAGGCCTCTTGTCCTCAGTGTCCCTGACATCTCAGCAGAGCTGCAGCCCAGCTGTGGACAAGTCCCTGGGGTGTTCGGGGTCCAGCTGTGTTCTGTCTTCCAGAAGCAATTTCAGTGGGGGCCATGACTGACTGCAGAGTGTGAGGAGACCTCGGATCAGCAGGACAGGAGAAAGTGACCTGCAGTAACCTTCGCCTCCCCAGCATTCTTTCCTGGAGATGATTAATGGACGCTCTGGGATTGACCTTAATCAGATGTGCTGTAATTACTTATTGACTATGACCCAGCTGCAGAAGACAAAGGTTTATGCAACGTTAAAGGCAGCTGGAGGCAGAGCCCCCGTGGCAGGGAACCAGTAGAAGGCCGGGCAATGACCTTGGATGTCAGAATTTAATTAAAAGGCTCCTTTCTGCTCAGAAAACCAGCCAGTTTTAGGGGGGATCTAATCAGTTTGAAATTAATAATTATGTGGGGAATCAATATATCATCATCAGTTTGTAACTTTTCCAACCCACACTGAGATTTTTTTCTGGTCTTTGTTGTTGTTTCGCTGATATGGTAATATCCAAGGAAGGACGTATTCCATATAAGTCCATGTTATAGCTTAAGCTTAAAACAAAGATGACACTGTTTGCACTGTTTATGGGAATATTTATACATTTTCAGACTCTGCTGCATCCATGCTATGTCAGTGCAGCCAAGCACAGACTGCATTTCTCAGAATTCCTGGCCCTGCATAGTTTGACCTGAAAGTTGGTCACCGGAGGAAACTTGTGCGCCATTTGGAAGGGGAGTGCAGCAGCAGCCATGCTTCGCCTGCTTTCAAGGTCAGTGCAGGGCACCAGCTGGACCCCCGCTTCCTCTGATTCCCACCTCGCTGCCCGTCAAGCTCTCTGCACACTGGACCAGCGTGTACAGCTTCTCCTGCAGGCCAGCCACTTCATGAAATGTGGAGGCAGCAGGAGACACACATAGGTTCCAACTCACCCTTGCTCTTCCCCACTTCACGTCCACCTTTCCTTCCAAATGCCAGCCTTGCAGACTTCTGGTTCAGCACCAGACATAACAGCAACAGATTTAGAGACTGTTTAACCAGCACCCACAATTCTATGAGGTTAAACTCCTATAGTAAATCCCTTATCATATTGTTTTTGCTTCCGTAATTCCCTAATGGATACACATATCTTTATGAAACTGTACATGGATATAATGGAAGATTTTGTTGTTTGTGTGTTTTTTGGGGACCATGTCATTATCATGACCACTCCTGAAAGTCAAACATGAGACACCGTGCTGGGAAGAAAAAAACCTCAAAACTCTCCCAAGGAGGAACAGAAGGCTGCTTTATATTTGGTGACTCAGGGGTATTTTGGGTTTTCTAAGTGACATATAATATACCTTTCTTTAAATTTTTCTCTTGAAACTTTATTTTTTTTATACTATATTTATGTGTGTATGTAGTCATTAGTTATTGTGGTAAGAATACAACATGAGAGCCACACTCTGAAATTTTACAGCACAGGATTGTTAACTCTAGGCATGAAAGTGTACAGATGTCCAAAACTCATTCATTTTGCATAACTGAAACTTTACACCTGTTGAACAAGTCCCCAGCCCCCTTGCTTAGTACCACTCCCAGTTCGCTGGCTGAAGGAAACACGATCACCTGGTTTACGAAGTCCCTGTACTTCATTTTATACAGAAATCCAAGCCCACTTTGCAAATGAGTGGGAAAACAGTTTCCCTCGATTCAACAGTCTGCTTTGATGATTTACAGCTTTGTAGTTGAAGCAGAAGAACAGGACTCTGCATCGTGTCATCGATCCGCATAAAAGCCGAAAATCAAACAACCCAGGGGCAAGACTCTTCTGAGATCTTTCATACAGTAACTTGTGAATTCCTGGGTCTAGAAATTACCGTGTTTCCCGGAAATAAGACCTAACTGGACAATCAGCTCTAACGCGTCTTTTGGAGCAAAAATTAATCCAAGACTCAGTCTTATTTTACTATAATAATATTTTACTTTAATATAATAACATAATAAGTAATATAATGTAATATAATATAATATAATGATTAATACAATATAATATACCAGGTCTTATATTAATTTTTGCTCCAAAAGACGCATTAGAGCTGATTGTCCGGCTGGGTCCTATTTTCGGGGAAACACAGTATGTAAGATCTGTGCACGCACACATAAGCTGATAGGCTTATAATGAACACCTGACCCATGGGAAACCAATCTGTTGGTAAAGCAGCAACCAATCCGAGTGTACCTTTTTAGAACACTAAGACATTTAAAGATGTGACTCGTAGAGCTGGGGAGGAGAGCAGCCATTTTGCACCATGGGCAAAGAACCCGACCAGATGCAGAGAGAAGCAGGGACAAAAGACCCTGTGGCTCCACAGACACGAAGAAATGGATGCAGTGTGGGCCTGAGGAGCTCCAGTTCCCGCGTGATCCAGAGTCGTTCCTGTACTTCACATCCAGGATAGTCCCCTGATCTGTTCCATAATAACACGGCTTTCCTCCTGAGCTACCTGGAGGGCGTCTGTTTCTTATACCCAATGAGCTCTGACCAGAACCTGGTGTTCCTGTTTCGTTACCATGCCAGCTCGGCCCAGGGGATTAGGAGTGCCTTACACAGCTGCCGACCTGCCCCTACGACCGCTGAGAACTCAGCTGTTCCTACTTCACCCTGAGATGGTGTGGGAGCCTTTCCCGTGTGGTGGTCACACATCTCTGTGTACAGTCCTTTGTGTCGTCACCGAGGCTGCGGTGAAGTCATCACCCCAGTTCCGGCTAGGTTGCTTCTGCTTCCTTAACTGGGCTCCAGCGTTCAAGGAAAGAGGTTTTCCCTGAGGACCGAGTGCATGGACTGCGTAGGCTTAAAGCAAAAATGGAACTGTTGTTATGCTAATAGGCATGGTTCCCTATTTTATTCTCTTGTGGATCTGTCTCCACGGAGGCCAGGGTGGCAGACAGGAGAAGGGCCCCTCAACTCCACCAGATGGGTATGTCACCGGAGCCACAGGTGGCAACTGCAGAAGTGCATGCCTGACAGAGCATGGACTGATCCAGAACACACAAAATATCGCTTTGTCTTGTTTGCAATATGAAACTCAACCACACTTGTTCACTTGTTTGAGAGGTGGGGAGAGAGTTGGGATGGGAGAACCAATCTGCTGAAGTAAACATGATCAGCTGTTTCCGATCTTTTTTCAATAATATTTGTTTGGGGGCCAGCCCGGTGGCTCGGGCTGTTGGAGCTCCGTGCTCCTAACTCCGAAGGCTGCCGGTTCGATTTCCACATGGGCCAGTGGGCTCTCAGCCACAAGGTTGCCAGCTCAACTCCTGGAGTCCCACAAGGGATGGTGGGCTCCGCCCCCTGCAACTAAGATTGAACACGACACCTTGAGCTGAGCTGCTGCTGAGCTCCTGCATGGCTCAGTTGGTTGGAGTGCATCCTCTCAACCACAAGGTTGCTGGTTCGACTCTTGCCAAGGAATGGTGGGCAGCGCCCCCTGCAACTAGCAATGGCAACTGGACCTGGAGCTGAGCTGCGTGCGCCCTCCACAACTAAGACTGAAAGGACAGCAACTTGACTTGGATAAAAGTCCTGGAAGTACACACTGTTCCCCCAATAAAGTCCTGTTCCCCTTCCTCAATAAAAATCTTTAAAAAATAATATTTGTTTGCTATTCATGCGTTCATTTGGCCATCCATCCAACACTCATAAGCAAACAATTGGTAGCAAAAATCAAGGGTTTTGAAAAATTTGGGGAAGTTCTGCCTCACTTTTTGCCCCTGTGAATTAGGAAGGTAATGCCACTATTTGATTTTGGCTGTGGCCCTCCTTGGACCAGCTCCAAGGACCCAGAACCTTGAGCAGCACTGGATCTCAGGGTGAGGCCTCTCCTGGTGCAAGTGAACCAACTTTAATGGATGCTTGGTGTGGGGACAGAGCTAGGAGTGCAGTTTCCAGGCTCTTGGCCTCACGTGGAAAGGTATTGGCTCAGGTAGTAAATGGCCATCAACTGTGATTGGATGGCCATGAGCTATGGCTAGTGGGCTGTCAGCTATAACCAGTGGGCCATTGGCCACTAATATAACTGCTGTGGCTACGCTAGCAGAAAAATGGGGGCTAGCAAGAAGATGGTGGCTGGCAAGTGCGGACTGCAGTTAGCACAGAGTCGTCGGTTGGTTGGCAGAAAAGCGGACAGCAGGTCGCACGTCGTGTAAATCCAGCCTCCAGTGAGACTATAGTGAGTGGTATGACTCCCCTACCTATGGCTCCGTGGGTGTTCCTTTTTGACCTCACCATGTCCTGCGTTCTTATGTGGGGAACGGGACCAGAGACCCCACAAGAGACCCCGCATGACACTTGGAAGCTGAACTCCCTGGGTTTCAACTCAGCCACTAAGTCCTTGTTGGATGCCTACTGGGTGAAGAGACTTGTCGTGCTACTGAGGACATGGAAGGTGATTAGAACCCAGGTCTTAGCAAGGTTGTTCACCATCGTAATCCCAAATCAGTGGTGCCTCAGTTTTTAAAGAAGGAACAGCATTGGCTGGGAGGCTGGCCAGGGAATGTAGGTCTGAGTAAGTGAAGTGGAGGAAGTTAGGTTTCTCAGGAAGAGAGACGAGCATGAACAGCAGCATAGAGATGGAACAACCAGCTGGAGTGAAGAACCTATGCTGGCTGAAGTGGAGAGTTCCAGAAAGTTGGGTAAGCAGAGGTGAGCGAACACCAAAATTAGGACAATCCTGAGATGGTTGGACCTTCCCCTCAGAGTGTTCTGACTCCAGGAGCACCAAAGGGAGACAATCTTTATAATAATCAGCAGGTCGGGTCCTAATTTCCTCTGAATTCTTCGAACACTGGACTTTTGAAAATGTTTCATTTTTAATTACCAACATAACACAAAGTCATACGAACTTTATAGAACTGCATAATGAGAAAGGGGTAAATTCCCCTTAATCCTTTCCAGCAGAGGTAATCATTCATCTGCTATAATTTCCCCCACTTTATATTTCCTATACACAAAATAACCTAAGCAATTATTTATAGGTACAAAAATGAGGTATTATATAAACACACTCTTCTGTGTCCTTTTCGCTTAGTATATCTTATATATTTCCCAACATTAGTACATACAGACCCATCTACTGTTTGAAAGGACAGCACAGTGTTCCATTTTAGGGACAGATAACGGTTTACTTAACCATTTCTATAATGATTTATATCTGGGTCATTTCCAATTTTCTCATTATATATGACAACGCTTCCAGCACTTCCTCTGTACCCTTCACAAGGTACCTATTTCCAGCTGTCTTGCATTTCACTAATGTCACCAGTTACGTTATGAAGTCTTTGGACCCTGTCTGAAACCACTTGGTTTCCTCTATAGCACTCAGCAGCTTCCTACACAGCGAGTATCTTCAAATCCTGCAGTTGGAATGAAGGGCACTGAACACCGAGGTCGTACGAGGTTGCTTGGAGAGAAGAGAAATCAGACACCATTTAGAAGGGCTGCGAGTTTTAGAATTCAAGGACAAAGTGATAAAGGCCTGGGCTAGGTCTGTGGAGGTAGAAGCAGAAAGTAAAGCCTGGACCTAGGAGCGATTTAAAGGCCAATAACAAGGGAACTGGAAAATGTATGCTCCAATGCCAGTCACATGAATCACAGCTAAAACCCACAAACATGATGGCTTTGATAATTTTGCTAATGACACAGGCCTGGGGAAGGGGCAAGATCCAGCCTCTAGTGAGAGGGCTGAGAAGGGCTGTCGAGGGCTGTGTCAGGGCCACGACAGGGAAACACAGCTATTACCCTGTCATCCATGCTGGGCAAGCCCTGAGGGGTGATGGGCAGGCTGAGCCGCAGTGTCTAGAACTCTCTATGCAGCTGATCCCATACCAGGCTGTAGCAGGAAACTGATAGCAGTGCCCTCTGAGGGCCTAATCTGTGCCTCACTCTGCCTGAAATCAGGCGGAGACTGTAGGCAGGGCCAGCTACATAATCTGCCAGGCCCGGTGCAAGATGAAAATGTGGGACCTTTATTAAAAAATTACGAGGACTTCTCAAGATGGTGACAGCAGAGGATTAAACTAAGTGCAGGGTCCTTCTGAACATGGGCTCCTGTGCAAATGCAGAGGCTATGTGGCCATGACGCCAGCCCTCCCTGGAAGTGAAGGACAAACCTAGACCCTACAGCTAAGAGCGGGAGAAGGGTTGTCAACACTAGATAATTTGTTTTTACAGCACAGATAAAGAGCCTGTTAAACTCTCAAACACTCTGTTAGGTTTTCAAACTTTTTTCTCCCCAGAGAAAATCAAATGCAAAACCCAACCTCATGCCTAAAATAGTCTAAGGCAGAGCTTTTCAGGCTGCTGCTTCAGGACTCTTGTCACTCATCACACCACCAAGGACCCCTGGGTCACTCGCCCTGACCTCTGTGTTCCAGAAGGCACAGCTTTCAGTCCCCTGCAGTGGGCTCCGTGCTCCAAGCCAGAGCGTCTATAAGAGGACTCTGACAGCAGACTCACATGCTGCAGCAGCAATTAGAGCTGCCAGGCCCCAGAGGCAGCAAAGCAAGTCAGCAAACCATTCCATCCACAGAAATCCAGCTTTTCCCACCCGCTTGGTAGCATATAATGCCTCTTCCAGGCCCACTCATAACATCCATTTTCCATTGTAAAAAAGGCCCCTGAGTCAATCACTTGTCTCTTGTGACCATTTTGAGAGGAAATTTCTGGGGGAGAGAGGGGCTATGTTAATATTGAACATGTCTGCTTAAGGCTTATAAGCACAATTTACTAGTAAGCTTAATAAAGCCTGTCTTTAGAAATGCCATAAAATTTAAGCAAAAGCAGAAAAAGTTCACCGAAGAGGATGGAAGTGCTATGTTATTAATCAACTGTAACTTTAAGTAGCCAGTTAAATTCTCACTACAGGCTCTTTAGGCATGCGTTTGGGAAAAGGCCACAGCACAGAGTAAATAGGAAAGAAGGGTTTGGCTGTCCTCAGAAGGGACCAGAAGTGTTCTGCTCTGTGCTACATCGCCAGAGATATTTGCTGATGCTGCTAATCTTATCTGAACATATTAATAAAATCCCGACGTTCTCTAGTTAAGAAATCCCGTCACTGACATTGTGACATTTGCTTCTTAAGAAATATCACCCCCACTCCCCCTATCTACCTCCCCTCCTCCCCCAAGAAAAAAGTGATGGCTGCTTCCTGGAATGTCTAGCTACGACAAATCTTTAAAGCCTCGTAAGACATTAAGAACAGAGATGAAAGTCGGGGTGAAATGAGCAATTAAGATTAAAAAGAAAAAATCCACTTAGTTTAAGACCATCTTCGTAAGGTGACCACGTTATCACCACAAGTCATTTTGTACATTGTTTCCTCTCTATGTGTAAAGTGAAGAGCTGAGAGGATAGTTCATTTCCAAGGTTGCTCCTTGTTCTAACGTTCTGGCTTTATGGAAAAGGACACATTTTCTTTCATCCGCTATCTTATTTCATTAAACAGTCTTGCTTGTGTACATTTTTGGGAACACAATCTCTTTCATTAGCTAAACGGGAAACGAACATGGGAGGAGGTTGGAGGGGACGCAAAGGATCCTGTTTTTCACTTGACTCCGTCCTAGGCCCCCCTAAGCTGCCACCCCAGTGGGTCAGGGATCATGTAGTGATTCTACAGTGACCACTGCCTGTGCCAGTAACTGATGGGCCTTCTATGTGTCAATTTCTAGGTCCTAATGCTCTGCGTAGAATTGTCTGAAACTACATCCAAGACTTGTCAACAATGTGATTTTGCTGAACAACAAACACAAAACACTGTTCTGCTTCTGAAAGGGATAAAAGTCACTGTCAATAACGTGCAGACGTAAAGCAGAACACACTCACTGCAGCTTTTCTCAGTGGACTCATGTTTCATGCAGCAGAGCATCGATCCAAGACATAACTTCCTGAATGCTATTTTTTAAATGGTAGTATTTAAAAAATATTTTCCTTTGTTTTGAACTTTTAATTGTCTGCTTACTCACAGGCTTTTGAAAAATTGGTATTGTAGCTCAGTATTATTTTTCTAACTTTTGAAACCTGAATTCTCACAGAAAGAACCACTGTGAGGAAAATCCCTCTGGGGCAAAAAGTGGGTCCCTGCAGGGGTCCTTCCAGCCCTTTCCAAACCTGACCGCTCCTGGATTAGTCTGCTCAGGCTGTCATAATAAAAGACCACAGACTGGGGGGCCTCAAACAACAAAAACTTATTTTCTCATAGTTGTGAGGACTCGAAGTTCAAGGTCAAGGCCAGCAGGGGTGGTGTCTGGTAAGAATTCTCTCTCTGGGTTGTAGACGGCTGCCTTCTCTGTGTCCTCACATGGGCTTTCCTTGCGCTTCTGCGTGCAGAGAGAACAAGCAAGCTCTTGTGTCTTCTTTTGAGGACACTAGTCTTATTGGATCGGGGCTCACCCTTACGACCTCATTTAACCTCAGTCACCCCTGTAAAGGTCTCTTTTCCAAATAAAGTCGCACTGGAAGTTGGGTCTTCAACATATGAATCTGTGGGGGAAACACATTCAATCCATAACATCTCCCAATCCTGACATCTCAACTATATTACCAGGGAGAAGCAAGAGGCCAAGATTTTCTGCAGAATCACGTTCAATTCTGTTGTGTCACCGTCACAGTGCTGTCTCCTCACAAGCTACTCAGTTGGTTTATAAGAAGAGATTGGATCTGAAATTCCTGCCTCTACTCTGTCCAATGATGGTTATTGCACTGGCCATGCAAATGAGCCAGGGCAGCCAGAGCAAGGGGTGGGAAGTTCAATACAGATGTGGCCGACAGCAAATAGTGTTATTTCTTTCCAAAAAAACTTCTTGCAAGACACTAGCACAGAGCACCATAAGGAGTATTCCGAGTGCTTCTTTTTCCCAGCTGGCCTCCAACAAAATCAATTGACTGGTTTTCTTCTCAGGAGTGTTTCAGGAGAATCTCTAATAGTGTAAGGCTTCTAACAAGGTAACCCTTTCTTGACCAGGAGAACTAAGAAGATGGCTAAACTGAAATGACCAAGAGATGGTCTTTTACAAACCGGGCAGCCCAGAAAAAGACAGTGCACGCTGTCGGTAGCCCAGCCCACCTGGTCAGGGCTGCAGAGGCCCCTTAGATGAGCACGTGCCTTATTCCCAGCTGCAGGCCTCAGTTTCTCAGGATGGAGTTCACTGAGCCGGGAGAGGACCCACAGGTAGGCGCCTACACACCTGCAAAAGGTAGACAGGGTGCTTACTTCTGGGGCAGACAGAAGTCGCATAGCAAGCCAATTGACATATAGGACACGGGCGGGGCATGAATTCTCTCGATCCAGTGACACCCTCACCAACTAACCCTCTCACTTGCCACCTCTACCTGAGTGGGCTCTCATCCACGGACCTTCTCCATTCACTGGCTGTTTCCAGGTGCCTTCACAATGGCTTCCCCTTCAAACTT
The DNA here is from genome assembly GCF_057876585.1 of Rhinolophus sinicus. Classification (NCBI taxonomy): domain Eukaryota; kingdom Metazoa; phylum Chordata; class Mammalia; order Chiroptera; family Rhinolophidae; genus Rhinolophus; species Rhinolophus sinicus. Next base: position 106,174,693 of record NC_142504.1, read on the forward strand.
CCTCTCTGCTAAGGAGGTTCATCTCCAGTTGTCTCTCAACAATGTTTGGCTGCCCTCCCTCCTTTTATGCTGTAAGTAATTCTCCTCACTGAGTGGCGCCCCTCTAGTCCAGCTCTCTCTCCAGCAACCCAGTCTAGAAAGCTGTAGAATCCACCATAACAGGAAGGGCTGGCCTGGCCGTACCCCCATTAAAAAGGTATTGAACACCTCCCTGTATCAGCTTGTCAAGAAGTTCAAGACTCCCTCCAGGCTCTTTGTTGCTTCCCTTTATGACTTGGCTACTGTTTTATTATAAAATGTTACATCCGATAATAATAACAAAAAGCAGGCATTGTTTTCTGAGTATCGACTATATTTCAGGTGCCAACAATCTCCCTCATTTGATTTATCTTGTGTACATATCCACTCATTCCTCTAATTTTTGCCAAATCCCTGCAAGTTAGATATAATTCGTATTTTATAGGCAGAAAAATAGACTATCAGAGAGATAATCAAAATCACACAGCTAGTAAACTAAAAAGTCAAAACAAGGCAGAAAGCCCAAACTCATATTTACAGAATGTTGTAAACAGGTGGGTTTTTGTTGTTGTTGTTGTTTTCAGCAATTCAGCTCCCTTTTTGTAGGCACACATCACCACCAGGAAAATGTCAGCTTCTAAAACCCTCCTCTCCTTCTTACACAGGACAGGCAAAGTCATTTTCAACTGCTTTTAAAAGTCCGCTGCTATTCATCTATTCTTTCATTCAACAAGCACTTCCTGTATACCTGCCACGAGCCCTGACTAGGTGACTCGATACCAAAGGGTCAAGAGTAATAACTTCCGTTGGGAGCTGTCATGCAGGGTGGCATGTGGAGTCTCTGGTCCCGCTCCCCACATAAGAATGCAGGACATGGTGAGGCCAAAAAGGAACACCCACGGAGCCATAGGTAGGGAAGTAATACCACTATATTCTTGCTGGCAGCACTATATTCTCACTGGAGGCTGGATCCACACTGTTCGCAACCCACCATCCTAACTGCAATCCGCGCTTGCCAGCTCAGCCACCATCTTCTTGCTAGCCCCCATTTTTCTGCTAGCATAGACACAGCAGTTATATTAGTGGCCAGTGGCTCACTGGTTACAGCTGACGGCCCACTAGCCACAACTGATGGCCATCCAATAACAGTTGATGACCATTTACTACCTGAGCCAGCACCTCTCCATGTGAGGCCGAGAGCCTGGAAACTGCACTCCTGGCTCTGCCCCCACAGGAGCTTAGTGGGCTGGGGAGAGGAGGTCCCCCAGGATAGCCCTGGGGGAAGAATGAAGGCAGAAACTGTGCGCTGCTGACCATCTCTGCAACCCAGCGTGACTCATGAGGGAGCGGGATAACAGGGTGTGCTGGGAGACGTGAGCCCACATAAAGGAGGGACAAAACATTCAGTGAGGCCAAGCAGAGCTGCCTTCTGAAACAGGCTACGTGCTTGCTGAGGAGGGGTTCTGAAAGCCAGGCATCTGAGCCAGAACTTAACATGTCGGCCACAGGGTTTTGATCAGGGGACTGCAACGGTGTTTAAGGAGGGTGCGTCTGGCCCCAGGTCTGCTGGCTGTGACATCTCTGGCTTCTGCAGGGCTTTGCATACATTCTCTTGGATTTGACTTAAGCCCCAAACAGCTGTGAGCAAGAATAATTGTTGGGGCAGCGTTTTGGAGATCAGCACCAAAGGAGAAGAGTCCTGTGTGACGTGGCCAGGGCAGTGACCTCCCAGAAAATGAAAGGGAAGTTGACCTCAGGGACGTGCTGGGGGGCCAGGACCTCCCAGGGGCCTGGGGCAGCTCATGAAGGCAATATTAAAGTGCTCTGTGTGGGGGGGTTGAGGAAGTTCCAGGAAGGACAAAGGGCAGAACTGCTGCTGGCAAAGGAATCCAAATGAGAGAGCCGGACGCCCCTCGGCTGCCCACCAACCAGGATGAAAATCAAGGCATCAGAGCCTCTGTCATTCACATGGTCCCCCAGCAGCACCTTGGGCCCAGATCCCACAAAGCTGGACCTTCAGCTGAGGGGCCATATTGCTTCAATTTCATGCTCCATCAGAAGAGTAAGCAGACCGCTGAGCTGCAATCTATGAGCTTGAATCAGAAATTCTCCCTACCACTTCTGATCATACTAGTCAACTCCCCGAAGTGATATGCTACTTTTTATTTTTTCTGGTCCACAGTGGAGCAAGCCAGGATTAAGTTATTTCCTTTTTAGAGGTCGGCTTGCTGAGGGCATGAGGAAAGACTGAAGCATTTGGCACCAAATCAGATGCTCCTTTGCATTTTCGTGTGACTTTTCCTTATGTGTATCTCTCTCTC